>NC_057736.1:40989901-41073679 GCF_004010195.1 Chiloscyllium plagiosum | reverse complement strand
AAGGATGTTGCCAGGGTTGGAGGATCTGAGCTATAGGGAGAGGCTGAACAGGCTGGGGCTGTTTTCCCTGGAGCATCGGAGGCTGAGGGGTGACCTTATAGAGGTTTACAAAACTATGAGGGGCATGGATAGGATAAATAGACAAAGTCTTTTCCCTGGAGTCAGGGAGTCCAGAACTAGAGGGCATAGGTTTAGGGTGAGAGGGGAAAGATATAAGAGAGACCTAAGAGGGCAACTTTTTCATACAGAGGGTGATACGGGTATGGAATGAACTGCCAGAGGCATTTGGATGGGTATATGAATAGGAAGGGTTTGAAGGGATATGGGCCGGGTGCTGGCAGGTGGGACTAGATTGGGTTGGGATATCTGGTCGGCATGGACAGGTTGGACCGAAGGGTCTATTTCCATGCTGTACATCTCTATGCCTCTAAATGTGAGGTTATTCATTTTGGAAGGTCGAATGCAGGAGGACAGTTTACAGGAAATGGTAGAACCCTTAGAAGCATTAATGTACTGAGGGTGCAAGGTGTACAGGTTGACAGTTCCTTGAAAGTTGCAACACGAGTGAACAAAGCGGGCATGGAGATGGATGGAATGCAATGCTTGCCTTCATCGGTTGGGCGTAAAATATAAAAGTTGGCAAGTCATGTTGCAGTTGTACAGAACTTCAGTTAGGCCACATTTGGAATACAGTTCGAGTCACCCACATGAGAGGGGATGGAAAGGGTTTGCCAGGATTTTGCCTGGTTTGGATGATATTAGCTATGAGGAAAGATTGGACAAACTTGATTTGTTTTCACTTGAACGTTGGAGGCTGAGAGGCAACTGATGGAAATTTTACAAAATTGAGAGGCATGTATAGTCGAGTCTTTTCCCCAGGGTGGAAATGTCAGTTGCTAGGGGACATAGGTTTAAGATAAAAGGGGGCAAGTTTAAAGTTTGTGAGAGGCAAGTTTTTTTTTTATTCACAATGGTAAATGCCTGGAATACGCTGCCAGACGAGGTGGTAGAATCAATACAATAGCAATGTTTTAAGAAGCATCATGACTGATACATGAATAGTCAGGAAATAGAATGATATAAACTTTGTAGAAGCAAGCAGGTTTTAGTTGAGAAGGATCTCATGTGTCAGTGCAGGCTTAGTGAACCAAAGAGCCTGTTCCTGTGCTTTACTATTCTTTGGTCTAAGTAATCTAGACCTGGATGTAGCTCAGGGAAGCCCCAGTTATGCTGATTTTAAGGAACCATTGACAACAAGTCACCTTTTCTCCACCAGATAGTCCATTTACCATGTGCCTCTAACTACTTGTACTGTATCTCATAATATTATTTTATGAAACAAATCTGTCTAGTTTGCAGGTGAATAAATCAGGACTAACTGATTCTCATGTTTCTGTTTAGGAGCCTGTTCCAAAAGTTTCCACCACAAGCACAAGTTTTGCTTTGTGAGGGAGAAACTGCAGCTAAGCCAGTCAGTGTGTCATCGTCGGTAAGTTTCTCCAGATGGTTACGTGACTTAGCTCCTCAACCAGAGGAGGTTCCACCTCACCTCAGACCACAGTTTACTCTTTGTTTTCATTCTTTTCCTCTATTGTATGAGTCCCATTCAAAAAGCTTTCTTCTCGATTTTAAAGCTGAAATTTAGTTTTCCAATTTGATAAGTTGAGCATGTGGAGTAGTATTATCCAATATAAGCTGCAGATTGGCCACAAATTGAGCCATGGTCTCCTGTTGTAGCCACATTCATTAGTTTGAATTAAAAATATCTCATCCTCACAATGTACTTCACACAAATGTTTAACTTAATCACCATTCCTTGACTAAGAGCAAGGATAAGATTTGGGGTAGAACAATTGGATCCTCGAGACTGCTCTGCTTTTGAATAACACCATGATCTCATTGTGACTCCAACTCCACTTTCCTGCCTGCACCCCAATTTTTAAAAAAATGCCTTGAATATGTCCAATGACCAGCTGAGATGCAAAGTACTAAAATTAACCATCCAAGAAAACAAAATCCTCCTCAATCTGTCTTAAACATGCCCCCCTCAGTTATAGATTGCTCCCTTCAGCAAGAAGCATGTAAAGTACTTTGAGCAGTTTTCCATCTTGCCAGTTTACCAAAAAAATGCTTAGTACGAGTAAAGTACCTACATTCATTGTGGATGTTGAGATTACCTGAACAATGATGGGAGTCTACTCATTTTTTTACATTTGAAATTACAAATGGACTGTTCCCATCTGGATTCCCAGCTGCCAACAATGTCATTAAACTCTTAAGGTTTCATACAGCAAACTGTTTTACTTTTTACATTTTTATTTTGTTGTAGCTTAATATGTACATGTGTATATATTACAATCTCAAAATTGTCTCCAGTTATAAGCCAGTGCAACAATATTTGTCAGTTTCACTCATCCATTCTCTTCCTGCTAAGTTTCTTGGTGATATCGTCATTGTAGCTTTCCACATTGAACATCCCAGTTTAGTCCAATGACAGCTCTAAAGAGGTGCTGAATTCCTGGCTCAATGCTGCATGTTTACAGTATCTGTGTTATACGCACTTAACCTGCTATTTCTGAAGTCTACCCACATGGCATAGAAAGAGGCCAATATGGTTGATATCCGTGTGACACCTTTGTGTAAAAGAAATAAAATTACTGAATATTTTTGAGTAGCCAGGGTAAATTGTTTAGATTTTCTCTTCGCCCACACATCATCTTCCAGTCTCTCCCATGTTAAAGGTAAGTGGTAACTCATAGCTATTTCCCTACATCTTTAAATTTTACATTAGATGCCACTGAGGTAAGACAACTAATCGGCTGAAATTGCCACTTGAAACTTTACAATTGCTTTTTTCCCCATTTCCCATTTTCCATGCATTGAATAAACAAAGCAGTTTTTGTTTTCATCTTCCAGTCTCTCCCATGTTAAAGGTAAGTGGTAACTCATTGCTATTTCCCTACATCTTTAAATTTTACATTAGATGCCACTGAGGTAAGACAACTAATCAGCTGAAATTGCCACTTGAAACTTTACAATTGCTTTTTTCCCCATTTCCCATTTTCCATGCATTGAATAACCAAAGCAGTTTTTGTTTGATTGCCGCAAGATCAAGTGGGGAATAAAAGATAAACTTGCAGACTGAAAGATCTCAATAGATTGTTCCTTCCTTCAAGCTCTCATTTGGTTTGCAAAAAGGATTATTACTTAAAACATTGTATAAAACATCAAGTGAATAAGATCCTATTTCGTGTTTTGTCCTTGATTGGAATCTCACACTTTCCCCTGGATGGAGTATTTAAGCATAAATACCCTTATGAGCCAAAAGTGCTGTGAAAACTCAGCAGACTTGGCAAAGAGAAATTTGAGTTAATGTATTGGTGATGTTAACTGTTTTTCCACTGATACTTCCAGACCTGCTGAGTTTCTCCACCATTTTGTTTTTATTTCCGATCTCTAGCATCCACAATATTTTGCTTTCAGTAAGTACCAGTGTTTGGTAATTGCAGCCCAGAAGTCAATGGGAATGTTTGATGGGGCATGCACTACCTCAGCTTCTACCTTTTACCCAAGAGTACAGCCTTGAATGATGCTATTAATTAGATTGAGTTCCTTAGGGACTGATTACCTACTGTAGTGCCAAAACACAACTGTCTTCATTGTATTTAAAGTCAATTCCCCACAGAACTACATGGGTAGGAAATGTCTGGAACATCTTTGGTTGTTTGAGGGTGTGTCAGGTGTGGACTAGGAAAAGGGCCAACTGCTGAACACTGGAAAGAGCAGTTGTCCAGCAAACCCAACTATTACATTATCTCAATCCAAAATCTCATCCCAAACCTTAACAGTGTATTGTCAGTCGAATGATCCCATGACACTTGCACATAGTTAAGGTGCCTCTTACACCTGTTGACGTTAGCTTCTCAACTCCAGCATCATAAATATGACCAAGCACGCAGCAACACATAGTGAAGGATTCTATAGACTTCATTGACCAGAAAAGGCTTGTGTTCTTTTTAATATAAAGCAAATGTCAAGGTACATTTGTAGGTATTTCTGAAGGAACTTCTTATTTATAAGATTTTTACATCAGCCATTGTTCTTTCTCTTTGCAAAAATGCTCAGCCCATTTATGTGTTAGCTCCAAGTACAGGTTCGGCTCATGTGGCAAGTAGTCCAGGTAGGTGTACTGTGCAGTCTTCTTTGGCACTGCCCTCTCTATCTGCGTGCCTTCATGCCACTCATTAAAAGATGTGATGGAAATGATCTCTGGTCTCACTGTGAGAGCAGCATGGAGGGCAGTTTCATAGTACTTTCCACTGACTCGGTTCCGTGTATTATGATTGTTCCAAGGGCGTATCCTGGTATCTATGTATCCTGGCCCCACGCTTGGAATGAACATCAGGTTGTTGCTGTCACAGAAGTTCTTGATGGTCTTCCAGTTTTGGTGGGACGATCCAAATGAGAATCCGTTGGATGCAAAGTAAGTGTATAAGCCGTCAAATCCCGACTCCAGGATTGCCTGTTTGTGCTTCTCCTCCACTAACAGACCAATAAACATTCCGTCATATGGTGTGTTGCGAACACTGAGAGATCCTGAGGATGTGAGGAGATTGGCCCAGGCAGCTGGCAATGTCAGGTAGGAGTCATAGATGTAAAACATAGGCAATAATCTGCCAGTATTGGTCCTGTACTTGTAAAACGCTGAATGAGACCCATACCTAGACACACAAAAAAAAAATGTTAATACGAGGAAAACAGAAGGTGTGGACATCAAGACATAGAACTTAAGATTGTAGAGTTTGGAAAAGATCTCTTATGTTAAGGATTTTGAGAGCCTTGCTGATCTTGGTGATGGTATGGCTAATGTGGATTGCTACTTGTACCAAAGTAATGACATATTATGCATTAGAAACTGCTTGAATAGAGTTTGAAGAATTACGGTGATTCTGGATTGGTGCTGATCAGCACAGTGTTTAAAAGGAATAAAGATTTCCTAACAAATTGCTAATCCATTGTTAAATATCGTGCATGGAAACCTTTGTTGCATCATAGCTACTGAATAGAAAGAGTCTGGGGAAAAATATTTGCCTTGTGTGTGACATTCCACCCGTAGCTCTCAATATATTCTTTAATGGTGTCTTTGGTGCTCAAAAACCATATTTTAGCACAGATGTAAACTATACGTCCGGTCCTAACTAGGAATTTTAAAGATTAGAACATGTTAGTACGATATCTAGTATGGTTTTAAAAACTTATCACTGCATTATCTTTGCTGCTTTTCTCCTCCAGTAACTGCACTGAATGATTTCTTGTTGTCTGTAATTTTGACCTTCAGTTGAATTCATTCTGTTCTCTCTTGTCTGAGTTCACAGCTGCCCTATCATCTCTAAACCTCTATCTGTATAAACATCCCAACCCAGTAGTAACCTTGCTATTTAGCTGCACCATCCTAACAATCACAGTTAAGGCCATCTCTGATTATTTCTGTTTTTTTATTGCCACATGGAACATGGATGTCGCTGGCTGGCCAGCATTTATTGCTTGTTCCTAATTGTCTTTGAGAAGGTGGTGGTGAGTTGCCTTCTTGAATCATTGTGCGTAGGTTGACGCACAATGCTCTAAGAGAGGAATTTCCAGGCTTTTGACCCAGTGACAGTGAAGGAACTGGGAGACACTTCCAAGTAAGGATAGTTAGTCGCTTGGAAAGGAACTTGAAGGTGGTAATGTTCCCATGTATCCGCTGCCCTTGTCCTTCTAGATGGAAGTAGTTGTGGGTTGGGAAGGTGCTTTCTAAGTATCTGGTGAATTTCTGCAGTGCATCTTATAGATAGTACACACTGCCGCGGCTGAGCATCGGTGATGAAGGGATTGGACGCTTGTAGTTATGGGTTATGTCACTATTTAACCATATCTCCCTTTCACACCCCAAGTCTACCTTCACCTCTGTCTAACCCTAGGAAAATAAACTATCAATTCATTCTGCTAAAATTGCACTTCCAATTCCTTACTGTCTATCCTTTGGTTAATTTCCATAAATGTTCTGCAGTTACTGCTTTGCTCCGTCACACACTCATCTCCACCTTTGATACTCCAGTTACCAATAAAACCATGATTATTTCTCACTCCGGGCATTTTACCTCCTATAACCCTTGATATTTGCTTCCTTAAGTCCAGGGTATACATGTTCGAAGACTGGTTTAGACATCACCAGATCTGCTGAACCTCATGAAACATGATGTGGTCTTGCTAAAATGGTTAATTTTTCCATGATCGTCTCGGAACGCCAAGAAAACTCTTGGTTTCTTACTCCAAGTTGCCATCTCAAACCACTGTCCCTAGGCCCCTCCACCAAGATGTGCGAGATACACATGGACTTCTTTGTCACTGACTTTGAACCATATTACTGTGCCTTTGTTGATACTGGGTCAAAATCCTGGAACTTCCCTACTAATAGCAATGAAAGTGTAGCTGCACCAAATGGACAACAGCAGTTCAAGAAGGCAACTTATCACCATCTTCCCAGGGCAGCTAGGAATGGGCAATAAATGCATTGCCTATCCAGTGGCAACCATATCAGAAAACTGAAAATAGAACTAAGATAGAGACCAACTGATTTACTGCCTCCGCCAAATTACTCCTTACCACTGTCCCAAATGGAGCAAAATTCCTCAATCTCCCACTGCCATGTCATCTGGATCTTTCTCTAGATTCTTTCCCATCTCTCTGCATGCATATTCTAAGCTCATTTTGTCTATCTGACCCACGTCCTGCTTCCTTGACCTTTCCCGCCAAGCTACTGACCATCCATCTTTCCCTCATATGGTTAACTATTTTCTTTTCAGCTACTGCCCCTCTCGCCTTTAAATTTCTTCTTAGCAACCCCCCACCTTTTCTTTAAGAAAAAACACACTTGACCCCATTGTCCTTAGCAGATATCACTTTACTAACTTTGACTCTCCAAATTCCTGGAACATATTTCTACCTCTCAAATCCATTCACATCTTCCCAAGAATTCCTCATTTGAATTTATAACACCATTAAATATGTTTTATCATTGTTACAAATTACGTCCTGTGTGGCTGTGATAAAGGTAAACTTTCTCCCATATCCTCCTCTCCCTGTCAGCAACTATCAACACAGTTGGCTTCACTATCTTCCTCCAGTACCTCTCCACTGTTGACCAGTTGGATGGGACTGGTCCTTCCTGCTGACACTCTTATTCACCTCAACATATTCAGCATCACTTACAATGGCTTTTCTTCCTGTTCCCAATGTCATTACTTCTGGTGTTCCCAATAAACTAACTTATTTTCCTTCCTATTTCTCATTTACATGTTGCACTTGGCAACATTACCAGGAAGCACAGCATTGGCTTTTACGATGATGACAGGTCTACCTTTCCTGACTCCTCCACTGTTATTAAATTATTGGACTGCTTATTTGGCATCCCGTACTGGATTAGCGGAAATTTCCTCCAATTAATTATTAGGAAGACAGAATCCCCCTTCCAAACTCTGTTTCCGAGCTCTTGATTCCACCTATCTCCTTGGCAGCATTGAGTTGAACCCAATCTGTCCTCCTACTCAGCCTTGTGAGTTTCTGGACATGCACCATGAGTGCATGCTTTCAGCTCTGGAACATCACCAGACTTTACCCTAGTCCAGCAAATCTGCTGCTGAAACTGAGATTCACGTTACCTCAAGATTGACTACTCCAACAAACTCAGATTGATTTATAAATGTTCTATAGACTTGAATTCATCTGAAACTCTGCTCGTGTCTTAGCCTGCAGTCTGTGCTTGCTGACTTCCCTTCAGTTCCGATTAGCAGTGCCTCGATTTTAAAATCTTTCTCCCTGATTTCAAATGCCCCCATGTCCTCTTCACCACGTCATATCTCTGTCAACCTCTTCAGCCTCTCAATCCTCTGAACCATCTGTGCTCCTCTAATTCTGGCCACAAGAGCATCCTGGCATTCATGCTCCATCGCTTATCACCATGTCTTCAGCTGCAGTATTCTCCATACAGCTCTCCTTCTCTCTATTCTCCTTTCCCCCTTAACACATTCCTCTTTGAGCAAACCTTTGGTCATCTGCCTCAATATTTCCCAATGTAACTATCTTTTGTTTTTGCTTGTTTTATAAGGCTCTTGTGAAACTCTTTGGGAAGTTTCATGCTGTTTGAGGTAGTTTAGAAATATAAATTGTTGTTAATGTGATTAGGCATGACTGACTGACTAGACACCAGAAGTGATTGCTTGGAAATGGGTTTGGAAGCAGGATTGGGAGTAAGGTAGAATGGGAGAGTGCCGGGTCATTCGGTTGATAGTTCCCAGCTCCAGCCAAGTTTGCCTGAGACAGGGGCTGGAAGGAGCAACGGCTAACCTCTGGGTCAGGCCCCGTTTTTACCAAGATAAGCTCCCAGGAGGTGCATGGAGACAGCTTATGCCTCCATAAACAGTTTTGTTTGAAATGAGCCAGCCACTTTGGGGAGCACCAGACGATGGATGTGCCCTCACAACCTCCCTCCTGCAGCAGCAATGCATACCTCTGGTGATGCCAAGCTTCTGTTGTTGCGAAGCCTCTGACTGGATTTAAAGCCAAAGGAAACTGTTGATCATCCATAATTGGAGGTGGCCAATTACCAGGCAGGATTCCCAGAAAGTTGTTCCAATTATCCACATAAAAGTGGGTACACCTGATCAGGTGTACCCCAGAACTGTGTGGGAAGCTAGGGAAGTGATTGCAGAGCCCCTTGCTGAAATATTTGTATCATTGATAGTCACAGGTGAGGTGCCGGTAGTCTGGAAGTTGGCTAGTGTGGTGCCACTGTTTAAGAAAGGTGGTAAGGACAAGCCAGGGAACTATAGACCGGTGAGTCTGACGTCGGTTGTGGGCAAGTTGTTGGAGGGAATCCTGAGGGACAGGATTACATGTATTTGGAAAGGCAAGGACAGGTTAGGGATACTCAACATGGCTTTGTTTGTGGAATCATGTCTCACAAACTTGCTTTAGTTTTTTGAAGAAGTAACAAAGAGGACTGATGAGGGCAGAGCAGTGGATGTGATCTATATGAACTTCAGTAAGGTGTTCGACAAGGTTTCCCATGGGAGACTAGTTAGAAAGGATACAGAACTAGCCATTTGGATACAGAACTGGCTCAAAGGTAAAAGACAGAGGGTGGTGGTAGAGGGTTGTTTTTCAGACTGGAGGCCTGTGACCAGTGGAGTCCCACAAGGATCGGTGCTGAGTCCACTATTTTTCGTTATTTATATAAATGATTTGAATGTGACCGTAAGAGGTAAAGATAGTAGGTTTGCAGATGACACCAAAATTGGAGGTGTACTGGACAGCGAAGAGGGTTACCTCAGATTACAACAGGATCTGGACCGGATGGGCCAATGTGCTGAGAAGTGGCAGATGGAGCTTAATTTAGATAAATGCAAGGTGCTGCATTTTGAGAAAGCAAATCTTAGTAGAATATATAAGCTTAACGGTAAGGTCCGAGTGATTATTGCTGAACAAAGAGACCTTGGAGTGCAAGTTCATAGTTCCTTGAAAGTGGAGCCGCAGGTAGATAGGATAGTGAAGAAGGCATTTAGTATGCTTTCCTTTATTAGTCAGAGTATTGAGTACAGGAGTTGGGAGGTCATGTTACAGCTGTACAGGACATTGGTTAGACCACCTTTAGAATATTGTGTGCAATTCTGGTCTTCCTATCAGAAGGATGTTGTGAAACGTGAAAGGGTTCAGAAAAGATTTACAAGGAATGTTGCGAGGGTTGGAGGATTTATGTTATAGGGAGAGATTAAATAGGCTGGGGCTGTTTTCCCTGGAGCGTCAGAGGCTCAGGGGTGACCTTATAGAGGTTTATAAAATCTTGAGGGACATGGATAGGATAAATAGTCATAGTCTTTTCCCTGGGGTGGGGGAGTCTAGGACATAGGTTTCTGATGTGAGGGGAAAGATATAAAAGAGACCTAAGGGGCAACGTTTTCACGCAGAGGGTGGTACGTGTATGGACTGAGGTGCCAGAGGAAGTGGTGGAGGCTGGTACAATTGCAACATTTAAAAGGTATCTAGATGGGTATATGAATAGGAAGGGTTTGGAGGGGTATGGGCCAGGTGCTGGCAGGTGAGATTAGATTGGATTGGGATATCTGGTTGGCATGGAGGAGTTGGACCGAAGGGTCTGTTTCCATGCTGTACATCTCTATGACTCTAACTGACGAGTTGCCAGGAAGTGCTAGCACAATTATTATGCAAGGGCATAAGGTTCTGGCAGATTATTGTTTCTTTTACAGGACTGTGATCATGGAATAATTTAGCACTTTCAGTTTTAGATCCTGCCCTCATCATTAGATTACCAAAATAGTTTCCTTTCCCCTCCCTCGGTTTTTACTCAGCTCCTGATTTTTCTAATTTTGAGTTACTCCAGATTCACTCTTTGATCCTCTGATGCTCTGAATTGATGTATTTATATTCATGCAGTGAATTTAAAAGTGTATGAATGTTGTAGTGAAACACTGAATCCGTTCTCTTAACTTTTCAATTATTTTTCCCTTTCCTTCTAGTTTTGGAAACAGGTTGCCTATTTCCCTTCCCACCCTGACCTAGCCAACAGAAATCCTCTACAGCAACTACCTATCTTGTAAGATGGCTGTTCTATCCAAAGAGCTCATTCTTCCTTTGCTCCCTTATTTGCTCTACAATAATCTCCATCTCTGGGAGCCCAATTCAGTTTCCAGCCTTTGCTGCTTCTGTCTGTAGCCTAGGGAGTCAGAAAGCACTCACTTGTCCACAATGTACTTGATGTTCTCATACACTGTGTGGTCATTACGTCCTATGTACGGTAAGATGTGAAATGCCACCTGGAAAAAAAATAGTGCAAACAGTTAAAATAGTAAAAGTGCAAATTAAAAACAAAGTGAATAGGATATTTCAGGCAAGTGTAACATCAGCGGTATTAACAGGATAGAAATTAATTGCTTCATTTCAGAATAATTTGGATGGAACAAGCTAAGGCTGCTGTAACCTCAAACAATCTTCATTTCAGTAGGAAGTGCTGGAAATACATAGCAAGTCCAGATAGCATTTGTAGAGACCAGAGTTAATGTTTCACATCAATTATCTTTCATCAGAATGGATGTCAGACCTGAGAATTTCCACGTTTTCAGCATCTGCAGGGTTTTGCTTTTATTCCCTACAGTATATGGATGTGTTCCTCTGTCAGCTACTGTTGCAAGTAATCTAACACGTTTTAGATTTATCTATGCATGGCTTAGTAACACATATAGGGATGTGTGTCATAAGTAACTATGCTGGTGAACAAGATTCATCCCTCCTCGGTGCTGAATTGAGCTTATTTTACCTGGTCTGGAATCAGCTCCCTGTAACTGATATTAACAATACTCTAGGAAGCAACCAGCAAAAATCCATTGTCTAGGTTCTGTCGTGACCCTTTGCTGGAATGGGTGTTGTCAGCAAAGACTTATTGCAAGTACTTTCATCTCTGAGCCAGAAAGTCGTGGGTTCAAATTCCACTCTAGAGATGTAAGCAGAAAATCCAGGCTGACGCTCAGATGCAGTACTGAGGGGGTGCTATTTTGTTGGAGGGTGCTGACATATATCACATTAAGCCGAGACACACACTATCCTTTTCAGGTCCATTCAAGATCCCTTCAAATAGAGTTAAGGAATTTCAAGACAAAGAAATTTTCCCTTCCTTCTATACCTTGAGATGCCCTTGATAGTCAGGAAGATGTTTTGTGTCCATCTGAGCAGTTAATCAATCTCGAGGTTCACAACACTATGAAAGGGAATATTTCTTGATGTCTACCTAATTGTTTGGTTTCACATTTATACTAAAGCTTCTTAAGTCTTCGTTTCTGATCTAGCTCAGGTAACAAATCTACCAAAACCCAACCTATTCCCATTGTCATTTTAAAATATTGAATCATATTGGTTTCATGTCTGTGCTTCTCTTGTGAAAAAGGCCCGGTTCCAACTGTTTTAACTTTGTTCATTCATGGAATGAAATCATTGCTCAATTTGGCTCATATTAGAAGTTTCATTAAGAATACGAACCAAATGGTAGCTATTTTGGTCAAACCTTTTTTTCAGTTTTTTCAATCAGTAAAGCCACCATTTACTACGTGACCCTGGCTGTCCTTTAAAAGATGGTGGTGGTGCGTCAACTTCTGAAATTGTCACATTCAGCATCAATAGGTAGGAATTCTGATTCCAGCAGTACTGCAAGAATGGCATTTATATGTCTAAGTCAGGTTGGTGTGAGACTTCGGGAATTTGCAAAATGACACCAAATCCTGTGTGCCCGCTGCCCTTGTCCTTCTAGGTAGTAGGAGTTGCTGAGATGCTGCCACTGAATTGCTGCACTGTATCCTTTCGATGGCACAAATTGCAGCCACTGTGTCTTGGTTGTGGAAGGAGTGAGTGCATTTCTAAGGCAGTGGATGGTGGCTGTCAATTGAGTGGAAAGCTTTGCTTTGGGTGGTCTTGAGTTTTGTTGGAGCTGTGCTCATCCAGGCAAATAATTTAAGTCTATCCTGATGACTCGTAGCCCTAAGCCTAGATACCATTCTAGGGATCTTCCTCTGACCTTCCTCAAAGGTTTCTCTATTTCTTCTGCCATGAGGGCAATGAAGGGAGCGAGATTGCAAAGGAGGAAACAAAATTCTAACTGTGTCTGCATTAAGATTGGGGAAACCACTAGGCAATGGTGTTTGACAAAATTATGGTACATGTTCCAAAGTTTGATAATACTATAGTGCAGGCAACTGCCAGTGACTGCATATGCAGTGTTAAATCAGGAAGTGGCTGTCTGAAATAGAAACAGTCCTGAAAGCAGATGGCAGCAAGATCAGACCTGATAAAGTGTGAAATGGATTGATTCTTTTCTTTCTTTCATTCCTTCCATATTCCGAGGTTTTTTGAAATTCATGTGAATTATTTTGAATTTGGGCAACGGAGTATATCCAATCATCCCTTGTCCAATGATCATTTCCATTGGAAAAAAGACAAAGCTAATAAAGAAGAGACCAACCAGCTCAATAAGTGGTGAATGGCACCTGATGACCCAGATTCTGGATTAGTGGTGCGGGAAGAGCACAGCAATTCAGGCAGCATCCGAGGACAGGCAAAATCCGAGGACAGGCAAAATCGATGTTTCGGGCAAAAGCCCTTCATCAGGAATAAGACCCAGGCCTATCTGTCCACCACAATCTTGTAATCTACCAGAACAAGCAAACCAAAAAAAAAAGCTCAGGAAATAAATATCTGGAAAAGCCCTCTCTGGCCCACTCCAACTGATCATACCAGTGCAGGAGATCACATGCAACTGGTGCAGTATAAGAAGTGACTGAATTAATGTTGCTCATTTTTTACATTTATAATTTAAACCACCACCTCCAATCACTGTTCCAGATACATTTCGATAGCTCTCCTATTCTTTTCAAATTGCATGGTGTTTGGTGCTACGCAATGATGCTGGCCCTTCATCTGGGTTCCCAGGTAGAAAGAAAGGAAATTTCAAAAATTCTGATCCCCTCACGTTGTGTCCCCACTAACTCCTGAGGCTAAGCGATTATGTTTCCACACAAACTGGGTGACTGCAATCCAACTTGTCCATTATGATGATTTGTCAGTGTTAGAGACAATAATTGTGAGGTTGTTTCTGTGTTCTGTTTTGGGATTTCTTTAGTCAACCTGTATCTCAAGCCTGATGCTGCCTCTGAAGAGCATGTCACAAAACAAAATTACCTTGCAACTTATATTTGAAGATGGAATAACTGTTAACCATACAATACTGCATTTAAATATATAATTGCTTGCTTTCCTTCTGCCCTTGATGTGCACATTCTTCATGTTTTAAAACTATTGATTAGAATGAGAACATGTCAGCATTTAAGTACACTTTAGTTTATGTATATTGATCAATATGTCCTTGTAATCCTCTAAGTGTGCAGAAAGCCAAGATTTAAAGATCTAAAGATTGGAAAGCAGGTGGTGTGCTGAGCTGGAACATTATCCTTTCATTTCTGGGACCAGGATTGAAACACAGTCCAGATCAATGAGGTATTGACTGCTCTCTCTGCTCCTGTGAGAATGGTACAGTAAATAAATCTGCAGTGATCCAAACCTTGTTTTCTTTTCAAGTCAGAGTTCTTTGTGCATAATTGCTCACGAATTGGCATTGTTAAATTCTGTTGGAAAAAGTTGGTAAGGAAACCTAATGCAGAGGAGAAAACTGGCAGTGGTACAATGGTTCTGAGGTGGGGATCCAGGAGGTTGTTGGAGTAGATGTGGTAAACGAAATATAAATTCATTGACTGGGGAGGGAGGGGAATATTTAACCAATTGGTGCATGTTTTTAATAACATTTCTAATTTGAGCCACATTGAGCACTGGATTCATTTGACTAATCTGAACTGGCAGCATCCAAGGAGCAGGAAAATTGACGTTTCGGGCAAAAGCCCTTCATCTATTCCTGATGAAGGGCTTTTGCCCTAAATGTCGATTTTCCTGCTCCTCAGATGCTGCCTGACCTGCTGTGCTTTTCCAGCACCACTCTAATCTAGAATCTGGTTTCCAGCATCTGCAGCCCTTGTTTTTACCTAATCTGAACTGGTCCTAGTTTATAGGAGAAAGTGAGGACTGCAGATGCTGGAGATCAGAGCTGAAAAATGTGTTGCTGGAAAAACGCAGCAGGTCAGGCAGCATCCAAGGAGCAGGAGAATCAACATTTTGGGCATGAGCCCTTCTTCAGGAAAGCAGGAGAATCGATGTTTCGGGCATGAGCCCTTCTTCAGGAATCAGCATTGGACTGAATCAGCATTCAGTATTCCTGAAGAAGGGCTTATGCCCGAAACGTCGATTCTCCTGCTCCTTGGAGGCTGCCTGACCTGCTGCGCTTTTCCAGCAACACATTTTCAGCTCTGGTCCTAGTTTATGGTCACAAATGGAAAAGGAGCATTGGACTCAAAACATTAAATCTGTTTCTCTCTCTCAATAGATATTGCTGGACCTGCTGAATTTCTCCAACACTTTGTTTTTGTTTCTTTTCTATTTTCTAGCATTCACAGTACTTTGTATTCTAGGTTAAGATCAGTTCAGTTGTATCTTTCAATCTTTTAAAATGTCATAACCAGGTTCACTCTGACTCTATAAAAAATAAAAACTGAAAGACTGCAGATGCTGTAAATCAGAAACAAAATTTACGGGGAAAGCTCAGCAGGTTTGGTAGCATCTGTGAAGAGAAATCAGATTTAACAGATTTCAGGTCCAGTAACCCTTCCTCAAAACAGGGTTCTGAGTGCTGAGGAAGGGTCACCGAACCTGAAATGTTAACTCTGATTTCTCTTCACAGATGCTGCCAGACCTTACTGAGCTTTTCCAGCAACCTTTTGTTTTTGTTCACGCTGCCTTTAACCTGAGATTACATTGATACTGATGCAAAAAGGGATATTGGTAGCCTGGGAACTGAACCCATTGAAACGGAGGATGTTCAGAATGTCTCTAGTGCACCATCACAGTGCTCAAGTATTTACATTTGGGTTGAGTGACCTTGCTTGTCAATTAGAGTCATAGAGATGTGCAGCATGGAAACAGACCCTTTGGTCCAACTCGTCCATGCCGACCAGATATCCCAACCCAATATAGTCCCACCTGCCAGCACCTGGCCCTTATCCCTCCAAACCCTTCCTATTCATATACCCATCCAAATGCCTTTTAAATGTTCCAACAGTACCAGACTCCACCACTTCTTCCGGCAGCTCATTCCATACATGTACCACCCTTTGTGTGAAAACGTTGCCCCTTAGGTCTCTTTTATATCTTTCCCTTCTTACCCTAAACCTATGCCCTCTAGCTCTGGACTCTCCGTCCCCAGGGAAAAGACTTTGTCTATTTATCCTATTCATGCCCCTCATAATTTTGTAAACCTCTATAAGGTCACCCCTCAGCCTCCGACAATTCTCCAGTTAGTGTTATGTTTTCCCTTTCAATAGATACCACCAAGGCTCAAAGGAGCCATGTAAGTCAGCTACTCCTTAGTGACTGACTACACAGGAGAAAATTTTATAAAGGGAGTGGAGAGAGGGGTCCAACATAACATTAGAGCTTCATGGGCCTAACGTCTGAGAAATGGCACTGGCAGAAAGTCAGATCCAGTTTGATTTGCTGCTTGTAATGTTAACTCAGACACATCATAGTATGTTCCACACAACCGACAAAGAGACAGGCAAAGCTGGGGCCCATGCGGGTACCCATGGCTACCCCTTTAGTCTGGAGGAAGTGGGAGGATTCAAAGGAGAAATTGTTGAAGGTGAGGATCAGAATGTCAATGGAAGGGTACTGTTGGGGATGTCGGGAGAGGAAGAAACGGAGGGGCTGGGAGTGTCTGCTATTGACAGATGGAGGTGTATAGGGACTGGATGTCCTTGGTGAAGATGAGGCGTTGGTGGCCAGGAAGACGGAAGTCTTGGAGGAGGTTAGATTAGATTACATTACAGTGTGGAAACAGGCCCTTTGGCCCAACAAGTCCACACCGACCCGCCGAAGCGTAACCCACCCATACCCCTACATTTACCCCTTACCTAACGCTACGGGCAATTTAGCATGGCCAATTCACCTGACCTGCACATCTTTGTGACTGTGGGAGGAAACCGGAGCACCCGGAGGAAACCCACGCAGACACAGGGAGAATGTGCAAACTCCACACAGTCAGTCACCTGAGGGCTGGAATTGAACCCGGGTCTCTGGCGCTGTGAGGCAGCAGTGCTAACCACTGTGCCACCGTGCTGCCCACGGTGGAGGGCATGGGTGGGTCCCGAACGTATGTGGGTAGCTCCTGGCTAGGGGTGATAGGACAATATCGAGGTATGTGGAGATGAAGCTGGTGGTGCAGGAGCAGGCTGAGACGATAGGTTGGCCAGGGTAGTCAGGCTTGTGGATCTTGGGTAAGAGGTAGAACTGGGCGGTGCGAGGTTCCCGAACTATGAGGTTGGAAGATCCCCTGAGGTGATGAGGTTGTGTACGGTGTGGGAGATGATGGTTTGGTGATGGGAGGTGGGGTCGTGGTCAAGGGGCAATAGGAGGAGGTATCTTCAAGTTGGTGCCTGGCTTTAGTGGTGTAGAAGTCAGTGCACCAAATTACCACTGCACCCCCTTTGTCTGCTGGTTTGATGGTGAGGTTGGGGTTGGAGAGGAGGAAGTGGAGGGCTGCGTGTTGTGAGGGTGAGAAGTTGGAGCGGAGGACAGGTTGAGGCGGTCAATGTGTCGGCAGCAGTTGGAAATAAAGAGGTTGAGGGCGGGTGAAGGGGTCCTCGGAGGGTGGGCGGGAGTCTTGATTGAAAAAGTAAGCTCTGAGGCAGAGGCGGTGGAAGAAGAGTTCAATGTCACAACGCGTATTGAATTTGCTGATCCGTGAACAGAGGGGGATGAAGGTAAGGCCTTTGCTAAAGGTTGATCGTTCATCCTCAGTGAGGGGGAGGTCTGTGGGAATGTTGAAAACCCGGCAGGGCTGGGAGCTAGGACCTGGTATAGGGTTGGAGCTGGGAGTGGGGGCAGAGACTGCAACTGGAGTGGGCGTGGTAGTGGGGGAACCAGGGTGACGTCATTTGTGGAAGTGGTGCTCACCCCGGGGTTCTGGGGGCGGAGGTGGTGACAGTGATATCTGTGAGGGCATGTTGGCGGTGTACAGGTGAGTGGCTTCAGTGGGGGTGGAAGTGGTTGCAATGACGGCAGATGCAGGGGCAGAAGTGGCGATACGCGCGGTGTAGGTGATGTCATTTTGGGGTGGAAGTGGTTGTGGACGCGGCCATAAAGGGGGCGGAAGTCGTGGAAATTGTGGCGTGAGTGATGTCGGAGGGGTCAGAGGTGGCTGCGGCGGTGGCAACAGAGGGGGCGGAAGTGTTCCTGCTGGGCCTTGCGTTGGTCTCGGCAGCGGGGAATCTCGTAGCGATCGTGGTGGCGGTTGTCTGGCTGATGGTCGCGAAGGCAACATGAGCAGCCATGGCTGCAAGCTGCTGGTCAGCGGGGGGCGGAGATGACGTAATCGATCACCGCTGTGATGATGGCTGGCGCGGCCTCGTGGCTGATGGCAGCCGAGCATTTTCGGAGGCCGGGGGAAGCTTCTGGAATGTTCGAGGAATGCTGACTATTGAGGTGGGTATATGAAAGTTTGTTGTACTTACAGTTTTTGATGTTTTAAATGGTGTAGAAATATTGTTTAAGTGCATGAATTCTTCTGAGGATATAATACAGTAGGGGTCTGAGAGAGTGTGGTCCTCAGTTGAGCTATGGCTAACTGTTGAGAGATTAGGTGGCGGCGCATGGCTATGAGTGTGGAGTGGAGGATCTGGAAGAAAAACTGTTGCTTGAGATTTTGAATTTGTAGTCTGTTCTGTTCGGATCCAAACTGTGTTGGTCTGAATGTGGTTCGGAGTCCATGTGGGATCAGTAGGTTCTGTAGGCAGGCACTGAGGAAAGAGATGTGGCTGTGGTAGTGAGTTTGTTTCAGGATGTGGCTGAAGAGCTTCAGGGCAGAGGAGATGACCTGGAGGTTGCAGTGAGAGAGAGAGACTCATTTGAGATCTTTGTAGAGAGAGGAGGAGGACCTCTTCAAGGTAGGCATCCTTGGAAGAGGATTCGCAGTAAGGTTAAAATTAACGAGGCGAAAGTGAGTACTACAGATACTGGAGAATAGAGTCAAGAGTATGGTGCTGGAAAAGCACAGCAGGTCAGGCAGCACCTGAGGAAAATCGAATTTCGGGCAAAAGCCCTTCATCACTTTCGCCTATGTCGTAGTATGGCCAACCAACTTCATAATTCAGCTGTGCCTCCTTCCAATACACCCATGGCAGGTGGTAATAATGGAAAGATTTCCTGGTTGATGTGGGGTGACAGCCCTCCACTGTACCCTTTATCCTCAGGCTAGTGACCTGTTACAGCAAATGTAGCCATAGAAATAGACATAAGCACGTGCTCGTCTGCATTGTATGTGACCAGGCATGGGAGAGCAACTAAAAAGGAAGTTAACTCTGGGAGATGTACATCGTATCAATGCAGCTGACATCCCTTCAGTTCCCCACTGAAGACACAGTATTGGTTTTGTGGTGTAACGAAAAAGAGAAATTTGCATCGCTCTAATATCCTTCACAGGCCCCATCAGTGCAACACACGTAATGCATTGTTGCAGTATATGAAATGCAGCAGCCAGTTGTACAAAGGCCCACCAATGCCAATGAGATCACAATCAGATTGTCTGTGATAGTCACGCTCATTGGAATCTCACTCCTGAGAGTGTTTAACAGGTTTCTGAAAGCCGAGCTTTTTATCAATGATTTCTGCACTCTGGGGTGACTTCAATTTTACCCACGTCCACAATTGATTGAGGTAGAACCTTAACAATGGGCCAATCCAGCATTAATTAAAGATGCCTCTTTAATTACTGCCTCGATGACTCATTATATTCTATAACCTTATTAACAGCACAGTAAAAACATAATTAAAACAATGAACCACCTTTATTTTTCTCAGACTTGAGGCTGCTTTAAAATTGTCCCCATAGACAAATCGTGTGGCAGAATGATTTTGAGAGTTTACTGCGAACAGTTTTTGGAATGAGCCACAATGTGTACAGAGAGAAGTTTCTTTTAAGCAGATATTCTCCACAGTGGATGGCATGTGTTCATTTCAAATAAAAGCTCTTGAATTTTCTTTTCAGCTCAAGTATTGTCCGGTCCGAGATAATGGAAAACTCCTTTCAGGCTCAGTATTCCTGTTGTTCCAAAGCACTATGCTGATTGGGTGCAATTCTGACCAATGTACCATCTTTTCTCTAAGTCAGAAGGGGCAAATACCACTCCAAAGATCCAGACATATTGCTGCTTTCTTAGAGGTTTTCTTTATTTATTCATGGGATGTGGGCGTCGCTGGCTGGCCAGCATTAATTGCCCGTCCTATCTACCCTTGAAGGTGGGGGTGAGCTGCCTTCTCGACCTGCTGCAATCCACCTGCTATGGGTTGACTCACAATGCCGTTAGGGAGGGGATTCCAGGGCTTTTACCTGGCACCAGTAAAGAAATAGTGATATTTCCAAGTCAGGATGGTGAGTGGCTCGGAGGGGAACTTGCAGGTGGTGGTATTCCTGTGTACCTGCTGCCCTTGTCCTTCTAGTTGGAAGTGGTCATGGGTTTGGAAAGTGCATTCACAACTGGCTGTGGCAGGGCTGCAGAGTGCTGATTTGATCTGTTGGTTGTGAGCTCTCTGCTGTCATTTAGATGAGATGTTAAACTGAAACCACTCTGGTCCTCTCTGGTTGCTGTAAAAGAGCCTACTGGGCCATTTTGAAGAAAAAAGAAGCTCTATCCTGGTTAATCCTTATCTCTCTATGAGTGTGACTATCACAGACAATCTGGTTGTGATCTCATTGGTATTGGCGGGCCTTTGTACAGCTGGCTGCTGCATTTCCTACATCACAACAATGCATTATGTGTGCTGCAGTGGTGGGGCCTGTGAAGGATATTAGAGCGATGTAAATTTCTCCCTTTCGTTACATGCTTTAAAAGGCACAGATGCTGCCATATCCCAACCTGAGAAGGCAATGTGGCACTGGGGTCAGCTCATTTACAGTTTTGTAGCATGTGTGCTCATCCCTGTTACTGTTCCTAAGGAATCAGTAAGTCACAGCAATAGTTGTGTGTGTCCGGGGCAACGCACTCACTGAGGCAATGAAAAATGTGCCTGTGTACAGTTTAAGGGTTTATCCCAGCGGGTTAAAAGCTGAGCTCACGCAGACTGACTGCAGCTGCTCTGTCTCTGCCAGCTTCTGTGGAGGAGCAATTAAAGGGAATCACATGAATATTAATAAATCATGTGCATGAAGGTAAACGTTCTTTCTCCAAAATCGCTTTCTCCAAAGGAAATCTTACTTATTTTGGACTGTGTTTGAGAGGCTCTCGACGTGCCCTACATTTGGATGAAGTACCTACGCAATTACAGGGTCGAGCAGCTATGTTGGATTAGGAATCAACATGGAAAGTGCCAGCAGCTTGTTTTAAGCGTAATGCAGGCTAAGTTGAGGGGGAAATGCACCATTAAGTAGGAGCACTTACTCATCAGCCAAATGAAAGCAGCTTCATTGAACGTTTTCCCTGTTTGTCAGGATAATAAACATGAGTGCCAGATAGGCCCAGCAGGAGCAATACAGTTCTGCATCTAATTACAGCCCAGAAAATTAATTAAAAGCTTTAATCAGGCACACTGCATTACCCTGACGCCAGTGGGGGGAGAAAAAGAATGTTTCCGCGCTTCAGATAGCATGTAGTACCTTTTAAAATGAAAGGTATTGTGATGAGTGGAGTGTGGTTAATGATGTTCATTAGAAACAGCAAGCTCCTACACTGCATGGATGCATTTACACGTTCTCCATCTATACTGAAATCTCGATTTACTTAAGACCTTCTAATGACCTCGCCTGCAGCTCCCGATGTCCAATATACTTTTAGCAAAGGCTTCTGGTATCTTGTGTGAACCTCAGAAACAAAGAGCCTGCAATGCTCTTCAACTATAGCAGGAATCGCAGCCAAGCTAATTTGTTTTATTATTCATCCATGGGATGTGAGCATTGTTGACCAGGTCAGTATTTATTGCCTGTTCATAATTGCCGAGAAAGCAGTTAAGAGCCAACCACATTGCTGTGGGCCTGGAGTCACATGTAGGTGAGACCAGGTAAGGAGAGTAGTTTTCTTTCATAAAGAACAATAGTGAACCTGTTGAGTAATTCCCCAACACACAGCAACGGTTTTGTAGTTATCATTGCATTCTTAATTTGAGATTTTGTTACCGAATTCAATTCATCTGCTATGCGGGATTTGAACCTGGATTTCTGAATTAGAGATAGTACCACTAGGATGTTGTCAATTATATCCTCATCTTAATTATGATATACTATTCAGTGTCAGTCACTAGACACCTACTACATTGGGAGTACTATTCTCCCTCGTGTATTTCTATCAACTATCAAGTCACAAATATATAGACAGGCTTCCACAAATACAGTCACATGCATTTGTACAGCATTTGAAACAGCAAAAATGTTCCTCAGTGTCAAAATCCTTAAGCCCTCTCTTGTAATGGTCCTGTACCTGCACCTTTTCCACATGGACTGCTTCAAGAAAGTGTCTCATTTGTTCACGTGTAACGAAGGATGAACAGTAATTAATGGTCTTAGCTGTGACACTCGCACCCAGAGAGAATGCAGGAAACATAATGTTCCTTCACAGGACTGTAATCATTAGCACAAAGTCAAAGAATATCAGGATTGGGTACAAAAATGTAGCTCAAATGAGGTAGATTTTAAGGAGCATCTTAAAGATGGAGAGGAAAGTGGCATAGTTTGGGATAGGAATTCCAGAGTTTAGATTATAGATAGATGAAGGTACAATTATCAATGGCCAGGCAATTACAATTTGATACGCACAAGAGGCTAAAATTGGAGGAGTGCAGAGTTCTTGGAGGGATATTGTGCTGTAGGTAGTGAAATGGAGGGATGAGATCAGAGCAGGGTTTGAAAACAAGGGAGAGAATTAAGTCTGAAAAGATTAGATGTAGCAATGAAATTAAACACCACAGGAGGAATTCCAAGCAACAGGACTGGAGTACACGATAATAAAGGGCTCCCTTACGTCCAAATGATCTGTTTATGGAGCTTCAGATACATTACTGCATAATTATGTTGAGATGTTGCAACAGGATAGCTCCCCTAACCTCAGAGATCTTTCGACTTACTACTTGCTGATGATTTTGAAGTGTGGGTGAGCTTGTACATTAAGCTGTAATATACATGATTCATCATTATTTAAGTAGAGGCCAGTAGTAAGTAACAGTATCTTTGGTGGAGTTATTCCAGTTAGAATCCAGTTTCCATTAAAATCGACATGTCCTCTAGGGCCTCCCAAAATTGCTCGTAACAAAGAAATTCCCTCTTTCTATGCTCCTGTTTACTTGCATAGGAAGCTCACGTAAGCTGAACAAGTGACCATTTCCTACACAAGACGAAACATGAAGTGTCAACAGGTTCCTCGACCTTGGGGGAGCAAGTATTATGGATGAGTCCAACTCCATCCTCACCACACCACCAAACACACAAGATGTCGTGCAACAAAAGTCAAAAACAGCTCATTCTATCATGGACCTAATTCCTTGGGTCTGAAATCTGTCTGAATCAAAGCAACAAACAAAAAAAAGTCAAATTGATCAATTTGCACTACTTTCTGAAATGTACACATAGTCAAACTGTATTAGGTGTTAAAAGTATGGTAACAGCTAGATGTCATAAATTCTCATCATGGAGCTCAGAGCGGGTAGCTGGCGATTTGAGCTCACCTCTAACTCTATATTGGACACCAGGCAATATGCCAGCCACGCATATTCCACATCCACAGATACTGGCATCTCACTTGTGCCAGCCTCTAAGAATCCTCATGGTACATCTCTGATCTACTTACAGGATGCTTTTGCACTTCAATGCTGCACCTCAGGCTGGACCAGTAACTTGCATTGAAATACTGCAGTAAGAACACTGTGTGCTCAGGGACACACATCCAGATCATGCATCTGTGTGTGTGTGTTTGGGTGGGGGAAGTGGTAGAGCATCAGCCTCGGTGGCAGATGGGTTCAAAAGAAGAGATGCAATGACTGTGCGTTCTCGGAGAGAAGATGGTTGCATTTATGCTTGTGTAGATCATTGACTCTTTTTCCTACAATGCTGGGCTTTTCCCCAGGTGGCTGAGGTAGCACTCTGGATGGCAACCTGTCATTGGGTCAGCTTGTCATTGGGCGTTGTGTCATCCTCTGCTGGTCTTGGGTGGAGGGGGGGGGGGGGGGAAAGGATGCATCACCTCCACATCAGGTATTGAGGACCTCTAGGATCTCGCTTGGAAAGTGGGGCAACAGATCTCTCATGTCTGCCAATTCTGGGCAAATGTCAGGGACTGTGCAGGGCAGCTGCAGACTGACAGTGCTTGACAAGATACACAACAGTCTCTTAAAATGGCACCAATGTCAGCAATGCGAGTCAATTTTGAGATTGTTCTAGGAATGATATGTGGTAACATGGTGATGGAATTGGACAAGAGGGATGCCCTATTGGTAGGGTGGGTATTTAATGTACTGATTTGACAAGATGGACTGAGAAATCCAGTTAGGGCTCATGCTGAAAAACCCTCCAAAAGAAAACTTAACACAATTGGCCCCAAATATATGATTCAGCCCAGTGCCTATTATATCTCGGTAACTTGAGTCTGTCTGTAACTAATCAATAAATTCCATCTTGATTAAAATAGAACAGTGAATAGAGTGAAGACACAGATCAGGGAAGATCTAATTGAAAGGTACAATAAGCTCAAAAAAGATCTTAATCCTGTTTCTCTGAGCAAAGTACATCTCACCCATAAATCCATAGAATCCCGACAGTATGGAATGCTAAATTCAACTGCATTTTTACCTTCTTTACTATATGCCTGTTAGATTATTGAAAATATTCAAAAGTGTTTCAAAAATTTCATTGTCCCAAATCATTATTAAAAATTTATTTTTCATAATATTTCATTTTCTTCATATCTTGTACTGTTTTCACACTAGGAAACCTTTGTAATTGTTTTGTACCCTCTCCAACCTACGGATATTTTATTGAGTACAAGCAAGGATAAACCATTGCAGAGGAACTGATGAGGAACATCGTAACCATGGATACTGCCCACCTTTTTCTGCACTAAAGCAGACTGTCAGTGATTGCATTTGATGAGCCTGAAGGAAAGGAGCTCGAGTTGCTGACTTCAAAGGTATGTGTGAGAGAGAAAGAGATAGGCAGATAAGAAGGAACATGGAGGGATGAGATTACATTGAAAGTAGGCTTTGAAGATCACTCAGTTGACAGTAAGAAAGACAAGAGATACAAAATAAAATGCCAAAAGTTAGAGAACAAATGTCCTTCGAAGAAAGGAAGAAGGGACAGGAAGCAAAGACAACACAGAAGGAACACTAATACTGAAGTGAAATAATGCTGGACATCTGAAATAATAGTGGAAAGTATTGAGAATACTGCATTGTGGTGGTTGAAGGTCAGTTATCTCAGCTCCATGACATCTCTGCAGGAGTTCCTCAGGGTAATGTCCTTGGCCTAACCATCTTCAGCTACTTCATCAATGACCCTCCCTCCTTCATAAGGTCAGAACTGGGGATGTTCACCAATAATTGCACAATGCTCAGCAGCCATTTGTTACTCACTGGATACTGAAGCAGTCCATGTTTAAATACAAGATGACCTGGACAATACCCAGAATTGGGCTGGCAAATAGCATGTAACATTCATATCACACAAATGCCCAGGCAACGATCATCTCCAACAAAAGATAATATCATCACCCCTTGACATTCAGTGGAATTGCCATCACTGGATACCCCATCATGGGGTGGGGTGGGTTGGGGTTGGGGGGCGAGGGTTACCATTGACCAGAAACTAAACTATACTCATCATATACATCACTGTAGTCACATAAGCAGGTCAAAGGTGAAGAATCCTGCAGCAAGTAATTCACCTCTTGACTCCCCAGAGCCTGTCCAGCATCTACAAGGCATGAGTCAGGTGTGTGATGGAATATTCCCCATTTGCCTGGATGGGTTCACCTCAACACAACACTAAAGAAACTTAGTACTATCCAAGACAAAGCAGCCCGACATTCATAAATACCTATTCCCTCCAGCACCAATGCTCAGTAGTGGCAGTGTGTACTATCTGCAAGATGGCCTGTAGAAATTCACCAATAGCTCTTTCAATGGCATTTTCCAAACCCATGACCACAACCATCTCAAAAGACAAGGGGAGCAGAAGCAAGGGATATCAACACTTGTAAACTCCCCTCCAAGCCCCTCACCATCCTGACTTGTAAATACATTACCATTCCGTCAATGCCATTAAGTCAAAATCCTGGAACTCCCTCCCCAACATCACTGTGATCTATCTATATCAAATGGACTGCAGTGGTTCCAAAAGGCAGCTCACCACCACCTTCTCAAGGGCAATTAGGGATGGGCAGCAATTGCTAGCCCAGCCAATGATACCCACAGGAATGAATAAAAAAAACCAGATTATGTCTGTGGAGAAAGAAACAGAGTTAACATTTCAGGTTGATGACTGTCATCAGAATGGAGTAAAATTAGACATAGAATAGAATTTAAGCAAGTCAGAGTGGGAAAAGAACAAAAGTGAAGATGAGAGGGTGGGGAGCAAGTGCTTAAATTAAATGATAGAATTGATGGCGCAGAGTTAAAGGGAGTGACAGTAAGTGAATAAACTAAAGGCGTATGTAGAGGAGGTGTAAGAGGCAGAATCATTAACTGCTGCCCTCTGGAAACAAACTGAAGAGTGAGAAACTAAAGCCAGCAAAGAGAAAGGAACTAAAATGGGATTGGAGGTTATAATGTGAAATTGCTGAACTCAGTATTGTGTCTGGAAGGCAGTAACTGAAGAATGAGCTTTTGTTCTTGACCTAATGTTGAGCTCCATTTGGCCATTAAGAGACTGAGCTTACAGTGTTCATTAAACAGGAACAAATGAGAAAATTAAAATGTCAGAAGGCTGAAAGCTCAGGTCACACTCTCAGATGAAACTGAAGATATCTCCAAGTCTGTATTACACTAACTGGAAAGATGTCCAAGTAAATCAGACTTCCCTCCCTCCTCCATGTATGAGGCCTGAGACACTCCTTCCAGGAGCAACAGCAACTTGCATGCACATCATTCCGTATTCACTAGGTAAAAATGACTGCAGATGCTGGAAACCAGATTCTGGATTAGTGGTGCTGGAAGAGCACAGCAGTTCAGGCAGCATCCGAGGAGCAGTAAAATCGATGTTTCGGGCAAAAGCCCTTCATTTTATTCCTGATGAAGGGCTTTTGCCCGAAACATCGATTTTACTGCTTCTCGGATGCTCCCTGAACTGCTGTTGCTCTTCCAGCACCAATAATCCAGAATTCCGTATTCACTGCTCACAGAGTGTTTTCTCTACGTGGCTCAGTCTCAATACAGATCAGGGATCACTTTGCAAAATGCATTTGTTCAGTCTGCAAGCACGACCGTGAGCATTGGCCCCCTGTTGTTTTAATTCTTTACTTCCCACACTGGCCTCTCTGTCTTTGTCTTCGTCAGCACTCAGTACATTGTGGGGCACAATGTTGGCTTAAAGAGCAGCAGTTAGATGTAGTCTCTAGGGCTAAAGAGATGAAAGGGTAAGGAGAAAGGGGAAAACAGGATCCTGAGTTGGATGATGAGCCATAATCATATTGAATGGGGAAGTAGTCTCAAAAGGCATGGCCTAATCCTGCTTGTGTTTGCTATGTTTCTCCTTCTTTAGCTCACCTTTACAGTTTTCTGCACTCAACAGTGAGTTCAACAACTTCAAAATTGTAAACAAAAAAAACCAGAAACAGTTAGAAAACCTCAGAGATCTGGCAGCATCCGTGAACCGAAAACAGAGTTAACGTTTTGAGTCCAGTCACCCTTCTTCAGAACTGATTGTCACTGGGAAAAGGTTGGCATACTGTATATGCTAAAGTAAGATTGGGTCGAGGGGAGGAATAAATGATAGATGGAGATGAAGCCCAGAGGGAGAGAACAACAGTTGGACATACAAAGAAATGAATAGCTGCTAACTGGGACATTAGTAACTGACAGTGGGACAGTTGGGGGAGCAGGACATGTGATCAGAGGGCTTTTCCAATTTTAAAAACTTTTCCAATTCCAGACGAGCAAGGGAAGCAACATCGATGATGTCATTGATGTACTGGACGTACACCCGCAGACATCCCTCACTCAAAGTCTTCTCCCTCCTGCCATCTGACAGAAGATCCCAGAGCATTCAGTCTCTCACAGCCAGACTGTGCAACAGTTTCTTCTCCCAAACCATCAGGCTACTTAACACCGTATGATCACCTGAAATTCTTTGCACAACTTTGAATTGCTGCTAGAAAAATGTCTATTAATTATCTTTTTTATTCCACTGTAATTTGCATGTTCTTACGCACTTTATATCGCCTCGTATATGATCATGTAGTTTGTGCTGTCCATGTAGTTTGTGCTGTCCATGTGGCACCCTCAATTTTACTGTATCAGTTTTATGTGGTAGAAATGTCCAATAAAAGCTCTACTCTACTCTTGCTACCTGACCTGCACATCTTTGGATTGTGGGAGGAGACTGGAGTACCTGCAGGAGCAGACACGGGGAGAATATACAAACTCCACACACAGTTCCGAGGCTGGAATCGAACCCGCGTCCCTGTAGCTGTGAAGCAACGGTGCTGACCAAATAATCTTGATACAATCAAATTAACACTACACTGCCCCCCTCCAATTCTAATCTGTCTCTCAGCTGATCCACAACTACAAGGGTGAGAATTTTCTTCCCCGTGCATCATTCAACTTGCTGGTCGGGGTGATTTGCACTTCCAACATGCTCCTAACATTTTGACGCTCAGCTGAATGCCTTACAACAAACCACAGGAAGTGCACTTGAGCAATTTTTTAATCTACTTAACTGGTCACTTCTTTAAAAACAAAACCAACTTGTCTGTGAACAATCCAAAATAGTTCTTGATGAAGTACTTTAAAATGCTCATTAAATTAATCATGGAAAATAGAATCTAAGATTTCGCACTGTTTGACGTATTGGGTTATCCAGTTTATTATTTTCTGCCTTGAACAAAGGAGTAACACTAAATACTGGCTGCCAAAATCTGCACGTCTGAGGAGCTTCCTATTCTGTGGTTAGCAACTCTGATATTGCCTCACCACACATCCTCCATCAACCTGGTGTCCATGACTTCGGGATGTGTTGATTTACCCATCTGGACTTCTGCTCGTCTGCTTAGCAGCAATTCTTTTTGACCAGTATCTTTCCCAAATACTCCACATCCTTCTCAATTATACTTACATTCATATCTCATTTGTAAGACTGATGCAAATCAATTCCTTAATGTGTGATAGATACTGTGGGCAAAGCTTGTGCCTTTTGAACAATTCCCTAACTGAAACTAAAATTGAAACTAAAATTATGGAAAGGAAATGGAAACCAAAATGTGTTGTTAAAGCTATATTAAAGGATTCAGAGTTCAGTATTGTTGATGAGTCTATTGGTGCACTGCAAGCAGGCCGAAGAAGATGGAGGCTGGATCCAAAATTGGCAGATGCAGTTGTTGCAACCATTTCTGTTACTTTAAGATAATGTGTGCCTTTCATGGTGAAGACTGTGCCTATGGGATTCGGGCTAATTGTGTGCTGTTGTTGCTTGGGAGTCAGGCTAAATCCCAGCACAGGCCCTAAATTTCTTTGTGAGGATGACATAGCTTATATTGCTTATATTCTGAGTCATAGAATCATAGAGATGTAAAGCACCGAAACAAACCCTTCAGTCCAACTCGTCCATGCCGACCAGATATCTCAACCTAATCTAGTCCCGTTTGCCAGCACTTGGCCCCTATCCTTCTAAACCCTTCCTATTCATGTTCCCATCCAAATGTCTTTTCAATGTTGCAATTGTACCAGCCTCCACTACTTCCTCTGACAGATCATTCCATACACGCATCTCCCTCTGCGTATAAACATCGCCCCTTGGACCCCTTCTATATTTTTCCCCTCTCACCCTAAACCTATGCCCTCTAGTTCTGGACTCTCCCACCCCAGGGAAAAGACTTTATCTATCTATCCTATCCATGCCCCTCATGATTTTATAAATCTCTATGAGGCCACCTCTCAGCCTCTGACGCTCCAGGGAAAACAGCCCCAAACTATTCAGCCTCTTCCTATAGCTCAAATCCTCCAACCCTGGCAACATCTTTGTAATCTTTTCTGAACCCTTTCAAGTTTCACAACATCCTTCCAATAGGAAGGAGACCAGAGTTGCAGGCAATATTCCAAAGATGGCCTGAGCAACATCCTGTACAGCTGCAACATGACTTCCCAACTCATACTCAATACTCTGACCAATAAAGGAAAGCATACCAAATGCCTTCTTCACTATCCTATCCACCTGTGACTCTACTTTCAAGCAGCTATGAACCTGCACTCCAAGGTCTCTTTGTTCAGCAACACTCCCCAGGACCTTACCATTAAGTATATAAGTCCCGCCAAGATTTGCTTTCCCAAAATGCAGCACCTCACATTGATCTAAATTAAACTCCATCTGCCACTTCTCAACTCATTGGCCCATCTGTACAAGATGCTGTTATAATCTGAGGTAACATTCTTCGCTGTTCACTACACCTCCAATTTTGGTGTCATCTGCAAACTTACTAACTGTACCTCTTATGTTCATAACCATTTATGTAAATGATGAAAAGTAGTGGACCCAGCACTGATCCTTGTGGCACTCCACTGGTCACAGGCCTCCAGTCTGAAAGTAACCCTCTACCACAATCCTCTGTCTTCTACCTTTGAGCCAGTTCTGCATCCAAATGGTTAGTTCTCCCTGCATTGCATGAGCTCTAACCTTGCTAATTAGTCTCCTATGGGGAACCATGTCGAATGCCTTACTGAAGTCCAAATAGATCACGTCCACCGCTCTGCCCTCGTCAATCCTCTGTTATTTTTTCAAAAAACTCAAATCAAGTTTGTGAGACATGATTTCCCATGCACAAAGCCATGTTGACTATCCCTAATCAGTCCTTGCCTTTCCAAATACATGTACATCCTGTCCCTCAGGATTCCCTCCAACAACTTGCCCACCACCGACGTCAGGCTCACCGGTCTATAGTTCCCTGGCTTGTCCTTACTATCTTTCTTAAATAATGGTATCACATTAGCCAACCTCCAGTCTTCTGGCACTTCACATGTGACTATTGATAATACAAATATCACAGCAAGGGGCCCAGCAATCACTTCTTTAGCTTCCCACGGAATTCTAGGTTACACCTGGTCAGGTCCTGGAGATTTATTCATCTTTATGTGTTTCAAGACATCCAGCACTTCCTCCTCCTGTAATATGGACATTTTTCAATATGTCACCATCTATTTCCCCACATTCTATGTCTTCCATGTCCTTCTCACAGCAGTCAATTTGTAAAATCTTTCGGTTATACCTACCAATAAAAGTGTAATTTATAATTTACAGAGACCATAATTGTCCATTAATACGTTTAACATATTTTAATTTTAGAATCTAGAAAATTATCTAAGAGCATTTAGTATGAGATTGGTTTGTTTGGCATAATGAAACCCTTTGGACTGAAACTGGAATCTTGTTGCTTCATTCTTTCTGTAAATAATTAGGAATTTGAATTTCTTCTTTTTCTGATAAAATAACTGATCTTGACTGAGATTTATAGAATTGTTGCTGTCATACCTTTATTCTTCCTAATTAATTTCCTCCTTCATCCCAAGCAATTATGCCTTTCTTCAATTTATTTCAGATACTTGTAAAAGATTTACTAACATGTTTTATGTTATGTTCCCACACATTTTCATATTCACATTCAGCCCCTCAAATTTCCCTTTTTTTAAAAATCTCCTCGAATTCCTTTGATCTTCCTCAGGAGAAAAAGAAGAGGAAACCAACTCAGATGCTGCTGATGTGCACTTAAAACACTACTGGCCACCCACTGTCGTACCTTTAATCTGTATCTGTCTGCAGCATCCAGTATGGCGGGTACCAGGTCATTCACCGGTTCACTGTTGTTGTCTTCTAATCCAGAAGGATACCAAGACAACACCAATACACCTGGATTTGGAAGAGAGGGAGTATAGTGATGATCACACAAAAATAAAGTTGAAATCTTAACTGAATGCAACTAGTGACTAGTTATATTCTTTGGATAAACGTATTCTGTTGATTGAAACTTAATGAGGTGGCTGTGATCATATAACAGCGATTCAAGTGCCCTGTTACTCATGGATAGCATTTGAGGCATTGACACTGTGGGCAGCATGGTGGCTCAGTGGTTAGCACTGCTGCTTCACAGCACCAGGGGCTTGGATTCAATTCCACCCTTGGCCGACTGTCTGTGTGGAGTTTACACATTCTCCCCGTGTCTGCGTGGATTTCTTCCGGGTGCTCCAGTTTCCTCCTACAGTTGAAAGATGTGCAGGTTAGGTGGGTTGACCATGCTAAATTGCCCACAGTGTTCTGGGATGTGCAGTTTAGATGGATTAGCCATAAAAAATGCAGTTGCAGGGGAATGGGTCTGGATGGGATGCTCTTCAGAGAAGCAATGTGGACTCAATGGGCCAAACAGCCTGCTTCCATACTGTAGGGATTCTATGGCCGCTGTCCAGAGGTCTTGGGTCGCTCCCTTATGTCATGTCAGATGTACTGCAAATGTCTTACCATTAGTCAGTTCTTTTTTACTATATACTGTAGATGAGATGTGGGCATCACTGGCAAGTCTTGCATTTATGCCCTTGCCAAATTGAACTTGAACTCAGGGTTTGTTAGGCCATTTCAGATGGCAGTTAACAGACAACCACACTGCAGTAGGACTGGAATTATCAGATAAGGACGGCAGATTTCCTTCCCGAAAGGATCAGTGAAACAGATAGGTTTATGAAACAATTAATTATACTTTCATGGACACCATTACTGAGACTATTACTGAGAGTGCTTTCAATTTCAGATTTGTTTTCAATTTTTCATTTACTTATTAATTAAGTTTTAATTCTAGCAGCTGACATGGATGGATTGCAGCATATATTGCTAGAGCTTTAGACTGATCTGCTTCACTAATCCAGTATCATCTCCTTCCCATGGCTATAGGAAGACAGTTACCAAAACTAAGAATCTCCAAGTCAAGCTACTGTAGGTTTCATAGAAACATAGAAAATTGGTGCAGGAGTAGGCCCTTCGAGCCTGTACCACCATTCAATATGATCATGGTTCATCATGCAATTTCAATATCCCCTTCCCGCTTTCTCTCCATACCCCTCAAACCTGTTAACTACAAGGGTCACGTCCAGCTCCCCCTTGCATATACCTAATGAGCTAGTGCCATCAGCTTTCTGTGGGAGTGAATTTCACAGGTTAATAACTCTAAGTGAAGGAATTCTTCCTCATCTCAGTCTTGCATGGCTTACCCCTTATTCTTAGACTCTGACCCCTAGTTATCAACTTCCCCAAGATTGGGAACATTCTTCCTACATCTAGCCTGTCCAGTCCCATCAGGATTTTATATGTTTCTTTGAGATAGCCCCACATTCTTCTAAATTCCACTGAGTACAAGCCCAGTCTATCCAGTCTTTCTTCATATGTCAGTCTTGCCACCCTGGGAATCAATCTGACGAACCATCGCTGGATTCCCTCAAATAGCAAGAATGTCCTTCCTCAGATTAGGAGAACAAAAGTGCACACAATGCTCACTGTGCGGCCTCACCAAGGCCTTTCATGTTTGACCAATATGGAATGTAGACACTTTTCCATCGGTGCAGGCATGTTGGCAAAGCCAGGTCTTACCAACCTTCATCCATCCAAGGGGTCCTGGAATTAGCTAAGAGTGGAGTATGGATGTTTATTTCCACCCAATATAAGAGAAAAAGGAACTTCGATTTACATGGTCTTCTTTACATTCTTAGCATATTCAAAAGCACTTTACAGGTAATTAAATTCATTTGAAGTGCAATTACTGTTACATAGTAGAAACATAGAACAATTTTTCACATATCACTGTTGAAAGAGCTGCTTAATTTTTTTTTGTGATGTTGATCAAACTTCAGCCAGGGAAAACACCCTTGATCTTCAAGATAATCTCATGGAACCTTTTATATCACCTGAAATGTTCGGAATCAAAGATGGCAGCTCTCTACTGTGCAGCACCCTCTTATGACTGCTCTGGGAATGTCTCTCACTCACATCACTAGAGTGCAGCTTAATTTGCATATTCTGGGCCAGGATTCAACAATTCATAGCTATGGAACAGCATCCAGTTTCGTGGGGATTAATGTGCAGCTCCTGAACCAACATACCTGTAAAACATTGATGACAATGAATTTTCAGAAAAAATTCACACCAGCAATGATACTGAATAGTAGGTCAGACTCTAGAGACTAAATGGCCTTCTTCTGTTCCTATTTTTGATGCTTTTATAGATGCTGTCATAGAGCCATACAGCAGTGATCCGAAAGCTTGTGATTTCAAATAAATCTGTTGGACTATAACCTGGTGTCATGTGACTTCTGACTTTGTCCACCCCAGTCTGACACCAACACCTCCACATCATATCCCTCCAACCTTTTTCTATTTGTGTACTTATCCAAATGTTTTTTAAACGTTGTCAGTGTGCACACATTCTAGCACTTCCTCAGGAAGTTAATTTTATATGTAAACCAATCTCTGTGAAAAAATTTTGCCCCTCTTGACTTTTTAAAATCTCTCTTCTCTCACCTTAAAATGTGCACCCTGGTCTTGAAATTCCCCATCCTTGGGAAAGGACAACTACTTTTAACCCTATCTATACCTTCATGATTTTATAAGCTTTTATAAGGGCACCTCTCAAACACTTTCACTGAAGTCCCAGCCTATCCAGATTTTCTTTATAACTCAAATCTTCCATATCTAGCAACATTCTGGTAAATCTCTTCTGAACCCTCTCCAGTTTAGTGGTATCCTTCCTATAACTGGGCAACCAGAATGGGATACAGTTTTCCAGAAGGGGCCTCACCAATGTCGGTGTCAAATGCTTCACCAGGAAAAAATGGTGTCCTACACTATCATCTGCCATCTTACCATGTGTGTCATATGAAATCAGGCTCATTAATCAACAAGTGAAAACAGATCTGAGTTTAAACCATACCTTTGTTGTGCTGTATTAACTCAACATTATTATAATTATGCAACTTTTGCCTAAAGCTTTTCCCTGCCAATGATCTGTTACTACAACATTGACAAAATGAACAGTTTTATGAAGAGCTTAATCTCACTGAGGTGATTTAATTCAATTCCAAATGCAACAGTTTGCTCTTAAAACTCTGCTCACATTTTGACAGCTACTACAAATTCTACCACAGCACACAAGGCAAGCCACCACATTCTTCAAAAAAAAGTCAATTTGCTCAATGTAAACAGAACATTCGCGAGAAGTCGTTAATTCTGTCTGTGGGCCAATCTCTATATGTAGATCAAGTTTTTAAAAAAAATCCATTCATTAGTTTTTGCAGAAAAACAGATTAACATAACGAGAGCAAAAATATAGCCCCAGTGGCAGAAATAATAAAACATCCCACTCACTCTGACCTTGACAACTCTGTTTGAAAAGGGCAGGATCTTTCGCAAAGTCTCTTCCCTTCATTTTCATCTTCTCTTTGAGAAATGAACACATTAAAACCTACAAATTACTGAAAAGGATAGACAGGGCAGATGTAGGGAAGATGTTTCCTCCAGCTAGGGAGTCTAGTACCAACCAGGGGGCTCAATAGTTTTGACAGGCCCTGGTTCTTGGCAGTTTTGATAGGCCTCCGGTTGTCAACAGTTTTGAAAGCCCCCCCCCGCCCCAGTTTTCAACAGTCCTCGACAGTTTCAACAGGCCCCCGATTTTTGACAGCTTCAGCAGGCCCCAGATTTTTGACAGTTTTAACAAGTTGCCTGGTCATTGGCAGTTGGTCAGGCCCAGGTCTTCAGCTGGCTCATGAAACCAAGAGGCCATGGAATGAGCACAAAATGATATTTGTCTTAACTTTGTCTCATTTTTAGTATATAATTTATGCAATTAAATGGCACCTGTTTTTGTGGTGACTTATAGACATTTCACAATGGGCCCCGGGTTCAATTCCAGCTTCAGGCGACTGTCTGTGTGGACTTTGCACAGTCTCCCTGTGTCTGCATGGGTTCCTTCTGGGTGCTCTGGTTTTCTCCCACTATGCATAGATGTGCAGGTTAGGTGAATTGGCCATGCTAAATTACTCATAGTGTTCAGGGATGTGTAGGTTAGGTGCATTAGTCAGGGATAAACGTAGAGTTCAGCGGAATCTTGAATATCTGAAGGACATGGGCGGGAAGTATTTCATTCGGTTAATCAAATGCCAGCTAACATAGTTTGGCCAAACATCAGGACCTTGCGATCTTGCCGGATAATTGAGGTTCCTCTGTATTATCGGAGGGTTAGTGTGGACTTGTTGTGCCACACTGTAGGGATTCTATGATTCTAAGTATGGTTACAGAGCAAGTGCTGGAAAGTGAAATTAGTGTGGATAGTTTGGCGCGGGCCTGATGGCTGAAGGATCTTTTCTGTGCTGTATGACTCTAAGTGGGTACTGGTGAGTCAATTGTAACATCCATTCTATTGGCGATCTTGATGCTGTGCAGGCCAGCTTTAATCAAGGGAAGAGTGACTCTGGTGTTGAGGCTGCACTGATGAGCAAGTGGCAGGTGAATTACTGATGCAGCAGAATTGTTTTGGATCTTGTTCAGAGAGTGCTTTGGAAATCACTGCAAAGAAGGGAAGAATTGAAGAAGAAAATTGAAAATTTGAAGATGGCACATTCATCCCAAAGCCAACATGGGAATAATTGTGTGTGGGATGGGAAGAGAGTCAAGTGGCCATTAACTGGTTAGCAAGTGGAATGTCTGATGTAGGTAAGTAAATTATTTTACAATCACTTGTAAAATCACAGAAGTCAGGAATGATGCCCATGACATTCCATTTTAAGTTATCATAGATACCCCTATATGCAGAAAGAGGCTATTAGGCTCATTGAGTCTGTACTGACCAACCAAAGAGCATCCCACCGAGACCAGCCCCCATCATATCCCCATCACCCTGTATCGCCCACATCCAGTCCACCTAACCTGCACATCTTTGGACTGTGGAGAAAACTGAAGCACCCGGAGGAAACCCACACAAACACAGGGAGAATGTGCAAACTCCACACAATCATCCAAGGCTGGAATCAAGCCCAGGTCCCTAATGCTATAAGGAAAGCCACTGAGCCACTCTGCTGTCTCTACTGGCCCTCCAACCTTCCCTGGAGTGTTATGGGGAGTGAGGGGTTGAGGTGGGGGCAAGGAATTCTACCCAAGATTACAAAACTGTCAGAAGCTTTTGTAGAATATGATTCAGTGCAACACACAATTTAAAAGCTAAAATAAATCAATTTTGCTAGTGCAATCTTATTGGGTTTTGCTTTCTTGTTGTTGAACTTTATAGCAATGTGAGTGAGAGTGTGTGATTGGAACAGGGTTTAGTTCTAACATTAACATTGCTGGCACAGCTTTCAAATTAGGACCTTAATGCGGCTGGGAGCCTCACTGCAGTTTATGGGCCGAAATAAGTTAATCATTGATGTGAAATATGGGCTTCACCTCCAATTAGCTCTCATTCAGATCTCCTTAGCAAGCCTGCAAGGACTTATTTTAATGTAAAACAGATTTTCTGCAAAATTTATACACTTATCTAGAATACTCATGAAGTATGATGTGCTAAGATTTATTTTGAAAACTATCACTTTAGATTGACAAATAATAGGACAGATGAAACACACTTCTAAGGTTTTCTCAACACTTAATCTGGCCAGTTCAGGAGTGATGAGGCACTTAAATTGATTACTTCACTTGAACAATTAACATATTCATTTGCATAACTTTGCAGATTGTTGCTATGGATCAGTAAGGGTTCACGTGGGGGAGCATGAACAACCCCCATTCTACTGACCTCCATTGAATCTAATACCAAGCCCATTCTAATTATTTGCCTGATATAGAATTTTTCACTGTGGAACTATATCTTTCCTACAGTTCAGAATTTTCAGGATACTCCTTTCTATTTAATCTAAAGTTATAGAATTGCTGACTTCAAGACAGATCTTGGGCAGCCTTAACTATACCTTGACACCACCAATCCATGCTTAGGGTCATACAGATGCACAGCACGGAAACAGACACTTTGGTCCAACTCATCCGTGCTGACCAGATATCCTGAATTAATCTAGATCCATTTGCCAGCACCTAGCCTCCCCCCCATTGAGTCATACAGCACGGAAGCAGACCCTTCGGTCCAACCAGTCCATGCCAAACATAATCCAGAACTAACCTAGTTCCACCTGCCTGCTCCTGGCCCACATCCCTCCATACCTTTCTGTTCATGTACTTATCCAATTTTTTTAAAACGTTGTCATTGGACCCACATCCACCACTTCCCTCAGAGGTCCATCCCATACGTGAACCACCCTCTTTGTAAAACGTTTGCCCCATGTCTTTTTTCAAATCTCTCTCTTGCCTTAATCTTGAAATCATCCGTCCTAGAGAAAAGACAACTACCATTAATTCTATCTATACCTCTCATGATTTTATAAACTACTATAATGTCACCCAACAATTGTTGAGGATGTGTCTAGTGACAACAGAGTTGACAACAGTGATTGTACCTTTGACCCTGACCCCCAATCACTAACCTTAACTAGTATCTCCTAACTATAGTGATTAAACCTTACCAAAAATCTTGACACCATGACCTTAAACACTAACCCCAACTCTTAGCTTTAACCTTAAACAGTATGGTGCCAATGGCATCACCCATGATCAGCTATAGTGTTAGTAGTCCATGTCCCCAGAGCATCCCTGAAGATGCCAAGCACACCCACCGATTCATGGGAGTCCCTGGCAAGTGATCGGCCAGAATGGAGAAGGTTCATTTGGGAAAACACTAAGTACATGGAAAGACTTGGTCAGGATTATGCAGAGAAGAAGTCAAAGTATTGATGGAAGTGCACAAATTGCTGAGCAACCCATTACTGTAACCTCTATCACCCGGAACAGACTGTAGATTGTGCCTGTGATTATCAGTCATCACTGAACCTATTGGATCGGACTGGAAACAAGTCACTGTCAATCCTGAGGAACTGCGTAAGGAGAAGAAGATGTTACAGAGCTGTCTAAAAGGTTTCTCAATCTGATTGGCCATCCCACGAAAGTGGTTTCTAGTAACAGACTTTAAAGAGACTGAGACAAATTGCCTTTGACACTGGAAACCTGTCAGCCACCAATGTTACTGATCGAATGGAGCACTCACAATACCAGTACACTTTCACATACAGCAACTGATCAGTACTGTTGCCTGTCAATCTTTAATTTGATCATTTGAAGTCCAGGTTGTTTCTCCTTTCCCATCTGTCTGCGCTGTTTTAGGATATAGACATAGGACTCGACATTCTGACTTGCAGACTGCAATCAGTGAAGATAGGCAACAACACCTCCTCCATGACAATCATCAACACTGGCACCTGCAAGGCTGGGTCTTCAGCCCCCTACATTACTCCCTGTACACTTGTGGCCAAATTTTGTCAGAACTCCAACTACAAGTTCACCGACTATACCACTGTCGTAAGCCGGGTATCAAACAATGATGAGACAGACTACAGGAAAGAGATAGAGTGCTTGGTGACATGGTGCAAAGATAACAATCTCTCCTCAAGGTAGCAAACTAAAGAGCTGATCCAGCTTTGACAAAGGGTCAGTTAGACTCGAAATTTCAGCTCTTTTCTCTCCTTACAGATGCCGCCAGACCTGCTGAGATTTTCCAGCATTTTCTCTTTTAGTTTCAGATTCCAGCATCCGCAGTAATTTGCTTTTATTAAAGAGCTGATCATTGACTTCAGAAAGCAAAGTGGATCACACCCCCTCCCCCATCTACATCATTGGAGCTGAGGTGGAGACGCTCAAGTGTGTCAAATTCCTAGGAATGACAATCACTAACGATCTGGCCTGGACTATGCATGTTGATGCGATGGTCAAGAAGGCAAAACAACGCCTCTTGTTCCTCAGGCGGCTAAGGAAATTCAGCATGTTTATAAGGACCCCTGCCAACTTTTACAAATGCACCGTAGAAAGCATTGTGTCTGGATACACCATGGCAATTGCTCTGCCAGGACCATAGGAAACTACAGAAAGTTGTGAACACCGCCCAGTCCATCATGTAAGCCAATCTTCCATCCATTGACTCTATCTACACTTCTTGTTACCAGGCAGCCAACATCATCAAAGACATCTCCCACCCTCGTTATAATCTCTTCCAACTTCTTCCATCCGGCAGAAGATACAAAACCTTAAACACACGTACCAACAGGTTCAAGATCAGCGTCTTTCCCGCTGTTATTAGAGTTCTAAACGGATCTCTCAAATTTCAAATTGATAGTTGATTTTGCTTTTTGTGCACCTTCTTTGTAGCCATAACTTTGTATCCCTCGCTCTCTTCAATCACCCTACGACCTTTGTGTCTTTGTATGTTGTAATCTGCTGTACTGCACACAAAACAGAACTTGGCACTGTACTTAGGGTACATGTAACAATAGTACATCAAAACAAATCAAATCAAATAATTTCCACCCACTCGTCACTAGCTGTGTTCTGGAGGAGCCCCTTCCTTCAGTTACATTTTAACTTCTGCTGTTTTTTTACATTGAGGTAACATTTACAAAATTATAAATGTAATCTGGCAAAGAAATGCTTCTCAAATGTGTTTGGCAACAGCCAGCAGATGTAATTAATTATTTCACATCATACAATGTTATTTAATAATAATGATAATGTGATATTTTTATATTAATAAAGCAAAATATTTCAAACTGTTTCACAACAGTGCACAGGAAAGAGTCTAAGACTGAGCCAAAGGGGGTGACATGAGAACAGCTGACCAAACCTTTGGTCAAAGAGGCTTGTTTAAGCACCATTTTCAAAAGGGGAATGAGTTGGAGGGGCAGGAGAGTTGAGCAAGGGACTTTCAGTCCTTGGGGCCAACACAATGGAAGGTATAGCTGTCAATGGTGGGGTGATGTAACCTGGGGGAGCAGAAGAGATCAGAATTGGAGGAATGGAAAGCAAACAAGCACAGAACTTAAACAATTAATGGTAGGGCTTGGGGTAGTTTTGAGAGACCTCAGGGTTCAGGTACATAATTCTTTGAAACTTGTGTCACAGACATAGACAGGGTGTTTAAGAAGGGATTTAGCACGCTTGTCTTCATTGCTCAGCCCATTGAGCGTAAAAGTTAGGATGTCATGTTGAGGTGGTAAAGGACGTTAATCAGGCCTTTTCTGAAGTACTGAGTGCAGTTCTGGTTGCCCTGTTATAGAAAGAATATTATTAAACTGGAGAGGGTTCAGAAAAGATTTACCAGGATGTTGCCTGGAATGGAGTCGTAGAGTCATAGAAATGTACAGCTCGGAAACAAACTCTTTGGTCCAACTCGTCCTTACAGATCAGAGATCCTAAATTAATCTACTCCCATTTGCCAGCACTTGGCCATATCCCTCTAAATCCTTCCTATGTTTTTTAAATGTTGTAATTGTACTAATGTTCACCACTTCCTCTGGCAGCTCGTTCCATACACACACCACCCTCTGCGTGAAAAAGTTGTCCCTTAAGTCCCTTTTATATCTTTCCCCTCTTACCCAAAACCTATGCTCTCTAGTTCTAGATTCCCCCATTCCAGGGAAAAGACTTTGTCTATTTATCCTTTCTAAGCCCCTCATGATTTTATAAACCTTCATATGGTGACCCCTCAGCCTCCAACATTCCAGAGAAAACAGCCCCAGCCTATTCAGCTTCTCCCGACAGTTCAAACCCTCCAAACCTGGTAACATCCTTCTAAATCTTTTCCGAACCCTTTCAGGCTTCACAACATCCTTCCGACAGGAAGGAGACTGGAATTGCACATAATATTCAAACAGTGGCCTAACCAATGTCCTGTAAAGCTGCAACATGACCTCCCAACTCCTGTACTCAATACTCTGACCAATAAAAGAAAACATACCAAACGCCTTCTTCACTATCCTATCTACCTGAGTCCCCACTTTCAAGGAAATTTGAACCTGCAGTCCAAGGTCTCTTTCTTCAGCTACATTTCCTAGGACCTTACCATTAAGTGTATAAGTCCTTCCCAAAATGCAGCACCTCGCATTTATCTAAACTAAACTCTATCTGCCAATCCTCGGCCCATTAGTCCATCTGGTCAAGATCCTGTTGTATATTGAGGTAACCTTCTTCACTGTCCACTACACCTCCAATTTTGGTGTCATCTGCAAACTTACTAACTGTACCTCTTATGTTCACATCCATATCATTTATATAAACGATGAAAAGTAGTGGACCCAGCACCGATTCTTATGGCACCCGACTGGTCACAGGCCTCCAGTCTGAAAAGAAACTCTCCATCACCACCCTCTGTCTTCTACCTTTGAGCCAGTTTTGTACTCAAATAGCTAGTACTTCCTGTATTACATGTGATCAAACCTTGCTAACCAGTCTACTATGAGGAACCTTGTTGAACGCCTTACTAAAGTCCATATAGACCACGTTCACCACTCTACCCTCATCGATCCTCTTTGTTACTTCTTCAAAAAACTCCATCAAGTTTGTGAGACATGATTTCCCATGCACAAAGCCATGCTGACTATCCCTAATGAGTTGTTGCCTTTCCAAATACGTGTAACTCCAGTCCCTCAGGATTCCCTCCAACAACTTGCCCATCGCTAATGTCAGGCTCATCAGTCTATAGTTCCCTGACTTTTCCTTCCCACCTTTCTTAAATAATGGTACCACGTCAGCCAACCTTCAGTCTTCCGGCACCTTACCTGTGACTATCCATGATCCAAATATCTCAGCAAGGGGCCTAGCAATCACTTCCCCAGCTTCACACAGAGTTCTAGGATACACCTGATCAGGTCCAGGGACTTATCCACCTTTATGTGTTTTCAGACATCCAGCACCTCCTCCCCTGTAACATGGACATTTTTCAAGACATCACCATCGATTCCCCACATTCTATCTTTCATGTTCTTCTCCACAGTAAACATTGATTCAAAGTAGTTTTGTATCTCCTCCTTCTCCTGCAGTTCAACATATAGGCTGCCTTGCTGATCTTTGAGGGTTCCTATTCTCTCCCTAGTTACCCTCTTGTCCTTAACGTATTTATTAAATCCCTTTGGATTCTCCTTAACCGTATTTGCCAAAGCAATCTCATGTCCCCTTTTTGCCCTTCTGACTTCCCCCTTAAGTATATTCCTACTGCCTTTAGACTTTTTTAAGGATTCACTTGATTTCTGCTTCCTTCTTTTTCTCTAGTCATTCAGCATTCCCTGCACCTACCAGCCTTGCCTTTCACCCTAACAGGAAAATATTGTCTCTGGACCTTCGTTATCTCAGTTTTGAAGGCTTCTCATTTTCCAGCCATCTCTTTACCTGCGAACATCTGCACCTAATCAACTTTCTCAGTTCCACCAAATAGCTTCCTTGGATGTATTCCCTGGAATATCCACTCTAAACACAGCAGTAAGGCTATCCCTTATCAAAAGCATCACTCCCCCCCACTACCGCCAACCCTTGCTCCCCTTTCTATCCTTCCTGTAGCATTTGTACCCTGGAAGATTAAGCTGCCAGTGTCATCCATCCCTGAGCCAAGTTTCTGTAATTGCTATGTCTGTGTGGATTTCCTCTGGATGCTCTGATTTCTTCCCACAATCCAAAGATGTGCAGGTTAGATGAATTGGCCATGCTAAACTGCTCAGGGATGTGTAGGTTAGGTGCATTAGTCGGGGGAGAAAGTGAGGTCTGCAGATGCTGGAGATCAGAGCTGAAAATGTGTTGCTGGAAAAGCGCAGCAGGTCAGGCAGCATCCAGGGAACAGGAGAATCGACGTTTCGGGCATAAGCCCTTCTTCAGGAATTCTTCTTCAGGATTTCCGAAGAAGGGCTTATGCCCGAAACGTCGATTCTCCTGTTCCCTGGATGCTGCCTGACCTGCTGCGCTTTTCCAGCAACACATTTTCAGCATTAGTCAGGGGTAAATGTAGAGTAATAGGGTACGGGAATGGGTCTGGGTGGGATACTCTTTGGATGGTTGGTTGGACTTTTTGAACTTAATAGCCTGCTTTGAGAGTGTGGTGCTGGAAAAGCACAGCCGGTCAGGCAGCATCCGAGGAGCATAAGAATCGACGTTTTGGGCATAAGCCCTTCATCAGGAAGGCTTATGCCTGAACTGTCGATTCTCCTGCTCCTCAGATGCTGCCTGACTGGCTGTGCTTTTCCAGCACCACCATCTCGATTTTGATCTCCAACATCTGCAGTCCTCACGTTCTCTTAATGGCCCTACACTGTAGGGATTCTATCATCTATTATCCCAGTCCCATGTTCCTAACCATGCCCTGAGTTCATCTGCCTTCCTTGTTAGGCCTCTAGCATTGAAATAAATAGAGTTTAATTTACCTCGTTCTCTGCCTAGTTCCTACCTGCCCTAATTGTTTGATTCACTCCTTTTCCCAACGTACTAGTCTCAGACCGATCTCTTTCCTCACTATCTCCCTATCTCACTCCCCCACCTTACTAGTTTAAATCCTCCCAAGCAGCTCTAGCAAATCTCCCTGCCAATATATTAGTTCCCTTTCAATTCAGGTGCAATCCATCTTTCTTGTACAGGTCACTTCTACCCCAGAAGAGACTCCAATGATCCAAAAATGTGAACCCTTCTCCCATTCACCAGCTCCTCAGCCACATATTCATCTGCTCTATCCTTCTATTTGTACCTTCACTGGCACGTAGGATCGGGAGCAACCCAGACATTACTACCCTTGAGGACCTCCTTTTTAATGTCCTGCCTAACTTCCTATATTCTCCCTTCAGAATCTCATCCTTTTCCCTTCCTCTGTTGTTAGTTCCAATGTATACAACGGCCTTCTGCTGGTCCCTCTCCCCCTTGAGAACATTCTGCACCCTCTCCAAGATATCCTTGATCCTGGCACCAGGAAGGCAACACACCATTCTGATTTCTCGCTGTCAGCCACAGAAAAGTCTGTCTGTGCCTCTGACGAGAGAGTCCCCTATTTTGAGATATAAAAATAGACTGGAAAGACTGGGACTATTTTCACCAGAGCATAGGTTATTGAGAGATGACCTTTTTTGAGGTTTATAAAATCATGAGAGGCATAGATAAGGTGAATGACAGGGGTGTTTTTCCCACGGTCAGTGAGTTCAAAACTAGGCGGCATCTTTTTACAGTGAGAGGAGAATGATGATAAAAGGACTTGGGGGTAACGTTCTTACACAGAGAGTGGTTTGTGTGTGGGATCAATTGCTAGAGGAAGTGGTGGCTGAAGGTACAGTTATAATGTTTAATAGACATTTGGATAAATTCATGAATGGGAAAGGTTTGGAGGGATATGGGCCAAGCGCAGACAGGTGGGACAAGTAGTTTGAGAACATGGTCGGCGTGGACTGGTTGGACTGAAGGGTCTGTTTCTGGGCTGTATGACTATGGTTCTTGGAGGTTTCTAGCATAGCAGGAGGTTTTGGAAGAGGGAGAGGTTGAAGCCAATGAAGGATGTTGAACCCAAGTCCAAGAACTTGTAAATCCAACCGATAAGAACCAAGTTGTGGCTTTTTCAGTCACTCACCTCATTGTCGAGTGAGGGATTGAGCAGCATACTTCAGCCAGTAAGATTTACCTGTTCTTGCCACATTAGGAGAAACAGACCCAGAGTTCGTGTCATGTCGCCACAATTTTGATTGAAATAACAAGTGCTAGTTTAGGCCAGCCAAACAGATCCACACTTTGGTTACTAGCCTCTAGCTGGCTCCTGCCTCAAGTCTATGTGTGTGACCATTGTTAAAAATCACACAACCCCAGGTTATAGTCCAACAGGTTTAATTGGAAGCACCACAACCAACTGATGAAGGAGCAGCGCTCCGAAAGCTAGTGCTTCCAACTAAACCTGTTGGACTATAACCTGGTGCTGTGTGATTTTTAACTTTGTACACCCCAGTCCAACACCTCCAAGTCAAGTATGACCATTGGCAAATAAACAATCCCAATAGTTCACCAAAAGTGAACCGTTTGCTGGCCTCTGCTGATGTGGACATTCAGAATCAAGTCTAGCATTTGGGAGATCACAGAATATGGTAATGGATCTCAAATGTTTTCATCAGATACACTCCCCTTCCCTGGAATGGATCACTTCCTAGCTCCTATACCATTCACATTCTCTGTAAAGGAGACCTCTAAATAAAAAGGAAACTATAAATATTTTATTGCTTAGTTAGTCGAAAACGCAACATATTTATGTGCAATGGTTTTACTACCCTCATAAGTGAATTATTAATATATGTCAGAAACAAAAGCATCACTACTGTAGTACACATTTGCAACATTTTAATGTGTTATAAAATCATCGCAATAATCTTCTTTTGAGAAGATAACACTTGTCTCATATCCTGATTAATCAAACACAAATTACCAGTTACACAAACTTGCTTGTAAGCCTTACATGGTTATTGCCTGTGCTTATTATAACTTGTGTCGTGGACGTGGGAGATAGTCTGATTATGGGATGGCATGTGATTTGTGCAGGCGATGGATATGAACTGTTCCATACCTGACCTCCAAAGAGAAGATTGCAGGGTTATTTCATTGTGAGATTTAATTATAAGGTGATCTCAATAAAAGGAGATTTAATTATGAGATGGTCTAAATGTGAGGTATTTAATTATTGGGTGATCTGAATGTAAAGAGAATTTGAAAGCAAGGTGATCCAAATCTTGGGGTTCTGTCTGAAAACAAACATAAAATATATTGAGGAACAGTGGGGAAAAAGCTGATCATAACAACTAGAGTAGACAGGCAGGAGGCTGGAAGAACACTGCAAGCCAGGCAGCGTCAGGAGATGCAGATGTCGACGTTTCGAGTGTAACTAGAAGCAGGAGGAGGCAATTCAGCCCCTTGACTGATCTCAATTCCACTTTCCTGCCCACTCCCCATAACCCTTCAACCCATTGCTAAATAAAAATCTGTCGTGGGGTACACCCCCACCCTCTTCTACCTTCGAGCCAGTTCTATCAATCCCTTTAGGATTTTACATGCCCCAATTCGATCTCCTTCCAGTTTCCTAAACTCTTGCAAGAATAGGCCAAAATCGTACAGTCTCTCTCGCAAGAAAAGCCTGTCATCTCTGGAATTAATCTCCTGAATCTACATCTTAGAAGCAATTAAATATCTTCTATTAAACCAAAATAACTGCTGATGTTGGAAATCAGAAACTAAAACAGCAATTGTTGGAAAGGTTCAGCAGGTCTGGCAATACTTGCGAGGCGAATTCAGAGTTAAAGTTTAGGGCCCAGTGGTAGCTAGGAAAAGGTTGATTTTTATGCAGATGATAGGTTGGTGGGAGGGGTAAGGAGCAAATGATAGGTGGAGATAGAGCCCAAAAAGAGAGAGGAACAGTTGGACAGACACAGGAATAGATAACTATCTTGCTAGGAGGCTGATTATCATGGGGACTCTTAGTGGCTAATAATGGATTCTGTGTAACAGCAGACCATGTGATGACAAGGGCTGGTGTGTGGGGTTTAGGGTTTGGGGTTGGGGTAAAGACATGGAAGAAGCTGGCGGCACGGTGGCACAGTGGTTAGCACTGCTGCCTCACAGCGCCAGAGACCTGGGTTCAATTCCCGCCTCAGGCGACTGACTGTGTGGAGTTTGCACGTTCTCCCCGTGTCTGCGTGGGTTTCCTCCGGGTGCTCCGGTTTCCTCCCACAGTCCAAAGATGTGCAGGATCAGGTGAATTGGCTATACTAAATTGCCCATAGTGTTAGGTAAGGGGTAAATGTAGGGGTATGGGTGGGTTTCGCTTCGGCGGGTCGGTGTGGACTTGTTGGGCCGAAGGGCCTGTTTCCACACTGTGATCTAATCTAATCTAAAGCTCAAGCCCTACAGTTGTTGAATTTGATATTGAGTCTAGAAGGCTGTAGAGTTCCGAATTGATAAATGAGGTGCTGTTCTTTCAGTTTGTGCTAAGCCTTTCTGGAGCTCTGCAGCAAGCTTGAGACAGAGGTGTTAGTTGAAATGTGTTCCTTAGATTATTTCTTGCTGTAACATTTACTGTATAATTTGTCTTTAAGTCTTCCACCCTTTTGACTTCATTCATCTCAAGGTAAGGACAACTAATGACAATGTATAGAAGCACTTGAGGTAAAATTGATTAATTTTCTACATCTCTACTGCCTTTGTAAGTTTTAGAATACACGTAGACAAAGATGGGAGTCGTCCTAAGGGAAGAGTACTAAATTGGGCCAAGGCCAATTATATGAAAATTAGGCAGGACCTGAGAAATGTGGATTGGACACAGCTATTTGAAGGGAAGTCCACATTTAAAATGTGGGAGAATTTCAAAAATAGGTTGAAGATAGTGCAGGATAGGTATATCCTGTTGAAGGCAAAGAATAGGAAGGGCAAGATTCATGTTCCATGGATGACAGGAGAAATTGTACGACTAGCCAAGAGGAAAAGGGAAGCATACATAAGGTCCAGGCAGCTAAGAACAGAATGGGCCGTGGAGGAATATCAGGAGAGTAGGACCAGTTTTAAACGAGGAATCAAGCGGGCTAAGAGAGTCATGAAAGAAGATTAGGTTTGTTTTCATTAGAAAAAAGAAGATTAAGGGGGAACCTGATTGAGGTCTACAAAATCATGAAGGGTATAGACAGGATAGATAGAGTTAAGCTTTTCCCCAAGGTCAAGGATTCAATAACGAGAATTCACGCTTTCAAGGTGAGAGGTGAAAAGTTTAAGGGAGATACACACAGCAAGTACTTTACACAGAGGGTCGTGGGTGTCTGGAACGTGTTGCCAGCAGAGGTGGTAGAGGCAGACACGGTAGATTCATTTAAGATGCATCTGGACAGATGCATGAGTAGGTGGGGAGCAGAGGGATACAGATGCTTACGAATTGAGCGACAGATTTAGACAGTAGATTTGGATCGGCTCAGGTTTGGAGAGCTGAAGGGCCTGTTCCTGGGCTGAAAATTTTCTTTGCTCTTTGTTCTTTTTTTATTAGATCAGAGATGTAGTTGTTATGGCGCCTGACCCCATGTCTAGAATGGGCTGTACTTGCTGAAGCTGTAACTACAGGGATGCAAAGGGAAATCGTGTTTCTTCTCTTCTCTGTCAGTATAAGAAGGATTGGATGACAGTTATACATCTCTGCTTGTGTCGCTTGGAAACAATTTGATAGGATGTTTGGTGCGTTCATTAGACTGTAGCACATCCTTGAGAAATGACCTCTTTACTTCCAATGAATATATTGCCGGTGCATTTTTTAAAAATCTTTGTATTCATTCATGGAATTAGGGCTAGACCAACATTTATTGCCCATCCCTAATAGCTCTGAGGGCAGTTAAGAGTCAACCACATTGCTGTGGGTCTGGAGTCATTGCAAGCCAGACCAAGTAAGGATGGTAGTTTCCTTCCCTAAAACGCATTATTAGTGAACCAGGTGGGTTCTTCCAACTCATCATTAGATTACTAATCCCAGATTTTTATTGAATTCAAATTCCACTCTCTGCTGTGGTGGGATTTGAACCCCCAGGTCCCCAGAGCATTTCCTGGGTCTCTGGATTAATAGTCCAGCAATAATATCACTAGCCCGTTACCTCCCCAAAGCAGTTTAACTGTTTTGACTTCATTGATGTGGGATTTTGAAAGCACACCTTTGACAAGATATTAAACTTCTGAGGATTTCGCCCTCAAGTTGTCACATTTGGTCTTTTTTCAGATCAGAGATCTGTCTCCTCTGCTCGAATGCTGTCCTGTGCTTTAAGTAGTCAACAGTCTCTGTAGAATGGTCTTTATTAAATGGAACTTTTGCTATCTAATACTTCTTGAACAATGTTCCATTATCTGTACACACTGCTCATTCCAGAGTTAGATCTTATTTTGATTGAAGACTTTTATTTAAGAAATTAATGATGATTCTAATGCAAACGAGTTCTTGTTGTAAATGTCCATAGTTGCATAGTTCAGATAATGCATACATATCATTTAGAAAGCTACCTACAGACTCTCCTGGCAATTGGTATCTTCTACTGAAGCATGATCCTTCCAGTAATGCATTTGTACTTGAAGTGAAATACTCATCCAAAACTGTCAGTAGATTTTCGAATATAATTTCTTTTTCTCTGTCCTGTTGACTGTGTAACACATGATCTGATATTCTTCCCGCATAACAGAGGACTACGCTCATGTGTTTTGTGTTTGATTTTGTGTCCAATTCAAAAGATGTTTGAAATCTGAAGAATTATGCTTTCCACAATTGTCAATTTATTGATCTTCAAATGGTTTACATTCTGTGGTGGAAAGATTGGTCCCGGTGCATTTTGTGACATTGGCTGATTGCTGGAACACACTCATTTTGTTGCCTTGTTGCATGCTTTGTTGATTAAAATTGTTGTTGAATTTTTGTTGTTGCAAAGATTTTTGCTTTAGCATTAAAATGGAAAACTGTTAAAGTTTCTTCTGTTCTAAGAGTCTTTTTCAATGTAAAACTTGGTTTTCCTATTTCAATATGGTGTTGTCATAGCAATGAAAATATTACTTTTCTAAGATTGATAGAGGATTTCCAACAGATTTCATGGTAGAAACTGTCTCAAAATGGCTTCAATTAGATTCATGGCTTTTTTTTTGACTGCATCAAAGATGGTTGCCATCGTGTCATTTGTGCCTTTTTTTTCTACATTGGAGGTACTTTTACCAAATTTGGCACCACTTGAACAGATTTGTGCTCTTTTTCTTAGTCACCAATGTTATTGCTATTTTTAACAATCAAGATCAGTAAAGCTTCTCAGTCACTGAATAAAACTTGCATTTCCTGCCCAAGCCCTAAAAAGAAATAAAGATTTAATTAACCTCACTTTTAGAGTTATTCGGCTTCAAATCCAAAACTCAGCCAAGTATTCAAATGAGGAAATGTCAAAAAAGAAATCAATGTCGATCAGAAAATCTACCGAAACTGGTCGAATAGTTGGCCTGTCAATCAATCAGCCTAGTTTTTAAAAAAAGTGATTACTGACGCGCATGGAGCCACATTACCCTTCAAATGGCTGCAGATATTAAAAATGAACTTCTGATCATGACAGCTATACAGAGTGTATCCATCCTTCTCCAGCATTAACATCTCGTCTATCAATCTGTGGCTCCCACACTGCACATTAAGACCCTGCCAACAACAGGAAAGAGCAATTGTATATTTTCAGATTGCTGCGCTGTGTTTGTGTTTCCATCTTATTTTTCCCTTCTCTACTCTCTGTAAATTCTCAAGGGAAACATGGCTGGGCAATAAATGTTGGCCAGTCAGCGACGCCCACATTCCACAGGTGAAAACCAAAACTGGTCCTTTGTTCATATCACTCTGGTCACCTATCATTCCTTTCCTTGCCACTGGCCACTATGCTCCAGCAATCTATCACCTGAGTGTAGGACATTTCCCAACAAATCCCTCCAACCCTCTTCGTGTCCTCCTTGGAAGTCATGTCCTTGGTCAAACCCTATATGTTTGACTTGGAGCTATTCTTCTATGAAGAGCTTTGGAGCATCCTTCTACATCAAAACCATTATACAAACGCAAGTTGTTTTTCCATGATGTTAATAACGATAATAAAATGTTCTTTGTCTATTATTTTAACAGAAGTGTCAACCTACTTACATTAAGGCCTGCAGTAAAATAGCAGATGAATTTAATATTAAGGTACTTAATCACTAGCATTACACAATAAGATTTCATTGTGACAAACAATAAAAAGCAAGTGTACACTTTCTTTCACACCTTCCTGGGATATCGCAGACCATTTCACAGCCATTTAATTACTTCTTTTGTAAACACGGTCTTTGTCCTGTTGTAGGAAAAGGAGCATGTGTCTTATCCACAGTGAGCACTCACAATCGGCAATGCAATGGGTGTTGTGATATCATTCGAGAGTTAGATCTTGGCTAACACATTGAGGGAGCCGAGAGTGTGGTGCTGGAAAAGCACAGCCGGTCAGGCAGCATCTGAGGAGCAGGAAAATTGATGTTTCGGGCAAAAGCCCTTCATCAGGAAACCGAGGGAGCTCCAACTCTTCTTCAAAATCATATCATGGGATCATTGATAATCACAATAGCAGGCACCTTGGTTTAATCTCTGATCTGAAAGGTGGGACTTCCAACAGTGCAGCACCTCTTTGGGAAATGACTGTCAGTGTAAAGAGGAGCAAAGGATGGCACCTTGACAGCCATGGACATAAAGTTTACAGGGAGCATATAGAATGGGGGAAAGGATTGAGGCGTAGCATTATTGGTGAAAGAATCAACGACAGAGGTATAGATATGGTTAATGGTAGTTAATATAGGTACATGAATAGGGAAGGTTTGGAGGGATATGGGCCAGGAGCAGGCAGGTTGGACTAGTTTAGTTTGGGATTATGTTTGGCGTGGACTGTTAGACCGAAGGTCTGTTTCCGTACTGTATGACTCCTAAGACTGTACAGCCGTGAGGAGGGATGACTTGTTTAATGAAGCATCAAATGGACCACTTGTGTTGAGCTCAGAAATAAAAAAAAAGGCAGCGACATTGCTAGCCATGTATTGTGGACACCCAAAATAGTGGGAGAGAGTGAGAAGAGCAAATGTAACAGCAATGTCTGAGTGTAAAAGCAAGAGAGCAAAAACAGATCAAGGTGTCAACTACCCAAATATATCAGTGTGAAAGGCAGAAGGGCACAACATTCTTGAACAGCATACAAGAGAAGATTCCTAGTCATCATGTGACAAGCCCAGTGAGATGGGTGTTTTGGGGGTGAGGGGGGGAGCAGATGAAGTAGTAATGGTTGACCATTTTAGAGATAGTGATCATAATATGGTTAGATTTAGCATTATTGTGGAAAAAGACAAAGATAGAACAGTCACCCGAGGGTAGAATTGAACCCAGGACCCTGGTGCTATGAGGCAGCAGTGCTAACCACTGAGCCACTGTGCGATTCTGGGAGTTACTGATAGACAGATGATAAGATGAAAGAGATGATTTGAGCCTTAACAGGGGGGCTGGTCACTGTGGCCAGTCCACTGTGCAAAACCAAACCATATTCAACAAATATGGAAAGCACAGGGAATGAGGAATGTGACTCCATGAGAAATCTCCAGGCCATTTTTAGCTCCAATCCCCACTAAGCTCATTTAGGTCAAAGTCGCTTATTTATTTATCAGCTTATGGCAATCTCTGTGCCGTGACGATACTAACATGACCCATACTCAATGAATGGCTTATGCCCGAAACGTCGATTCTCCTGTTCCCTGGATGCTGCCTGACCTGCTGCGCTTTTCCAGCAACACATTTTCAGCTCTGATCTCCAGCATCTGCAGACCTCACTTTCTCCCCATACTCAATGAATGTCAGGATATTATGAAGCTCAGAGGAACAGAGGTATTTTCGTTGCTTGTCCCCAGATTCCTGTATGTGGCACAGGTTAATTGGGTGGTTAAAAAGGAACATGGGACACTTAGTTCATCAGTTGTGGCATAGACTTTAAGATCAGGGAGATTCTGTTGAACAAAAACAGGAAGATCGTGGATAGCAGGCCAGGACAGAAGAAAAGCTTAATAAGACGTAAATAGAGTTAAGAATGAGAAAATGGGTTTAGCTGTGGGAATGCAACATTTTTATCTCAGGTCTGCTGCAGTGTTCCAGTGAGCCTCAGTGCAAGCTCAAAGGACAACATCTCATTTTCCACTTGGACACCCTGCAGCATCTAGGACTCAACATCAAGTTTAATAATGTCAGAGCCTAATTCCATCCTTCCATGTTTTTTTACCCACCCCATACCTGGCCCTGTTATAACATGGAGAAAGTGAGGACTGCAGATGCTGGAGATCAGAGCTGAAAATGTGTTGCTGGAAAAGCACAGCAGGTCAGGCAGCATCCAAGGAACAAGAGAATCAACGTTTCGGGCATAAGCCCTTCTTCAGCCCTTCTCCATTCCTGAAGAAGGGCTCATGCCCAAAACGTCGATTCTCCTGTTCCTTGGATGCTGCCTGACCTGCTGCACTTTTCTAGCAACACATTTTCAGCCCTGTTATAACATGGTTGCTTTTAGCACTGTCATTCATTCTCAAGCACTTCCTGGCCCATTATCTCATAATATGAGTTACATTCAGCAAAGTTAACCCATGTTCTCACTCTTGGCTCTTAAATATTTCTTATTCAGCTTTTCTTCTGTCCCAGACATGCTCTCCATTATATCTTTGCTTACACACACCTTTCATACCTATCTCTCTCTCTCAGGCTCCATCTCCACCTCTAACCCCTAACTTTTTCCACTTGGAATTTGGCATAAATACCATTTTTCCGGAGTTACAAACAGCTCTGTTGAAGAGTCACTGAACTTGAAACATTAACTCTGCTTTCTTCCCACAGATGTTGCTGAGTTTTGCCTGCAATTTCTGTTTTTGTTTCAAATCCCCAGCATCTGTGGTTGTTTTTGTTTTATTTAGAGATTATGTTGGAGCTTTACAAAACTTTGGTTACACCACAGCTGGAGTACTGTGTGCAGTTCTGATCACCAGACTATAGGAAGACAGGAGGGAGTACAGAGGAGATTCACCAGGATGTTGCCTGGGATAGAGTATTTCAGCTATAAAGAGAGTTATAGGCTTGGGTTTGTTTAGTCAGAACAGAGAAGGCTGAGGGAGGGGGACCTGATTGACATATGTAAGATTATGAGGAACGTGGACAGGCCAGATAGGAAGCAGCTGTTCCCCTCATTGAAGGGTCAATAAAAAAGAGGGTATATTTTTAAGGTGTCGGGGAGGAGGCTTAGGGGGAGTTTGAGGAAAAGATTTTTCATCACAGCATGCTAGGAAGCTGGAATGCACTGCCTAGGAGGGCAACAGAAGTGAGAAGCCTCACAACCTATAAAAAGTATATGGATGAGCATTTGAAATGTCATAATATTCAAGACAATGAGCCATGTGCTGGAAACTAGGATTACTGTAGATAGCTGGTAGGGTTTTTTAATTGGTACAGACTCAATGGGTAAAAAGGCCTTTTCTGCACTGTAGGTTAGGTACATTGGTCAGGGGTAATGTAGAGTAATAGGGTAGGGGAATGGGTCTAGGTGGGTTACACTTCAGAGGGTCAGTGTGGACTTGTTGGGCCGAAGGGCCTGTTTCCACACTGTCTGGATTCTACAGAAAAAAACTTTCTGACAATAAATGGGAGGGTACTGAGAAGCGAGGTAAAAACAATGCACAGAGTAAATGAGCGACTTTGGAGTACATGTCAATACAGCTATAAATATGGCAGGATAGGTAGATAAGTTGGTAGAGAAGGCATTTAGGATGCATTCCATCATTAGGTGAGGTACTGAATATGAAAGTAAGCAGTGGACGTGATCTATATGGACTTCAGTAAGGCATTTGACAAGGTTGCTCATGGTTAGCAAGATTAGATTACATGGAATACAGGGAGAACTAGCCATGTCGATACAGAACTGGCTCGAAGGTAGAAGAGGATGGTGATGGAGGCCTGTGACCAGTGGTGTGCCACAAGGATCGGTGCTGGGTCCACTGCTTTTCATCATTTATATAAATGATTTGGATGTGAACATAGGAGGTATAGAGTCATAGAGACGTACAGCACGGAAACAGACCCTTTGGTCCAACTCATCCATGCCGACCAGATATCCCAACCCAATCTAGTCCCATTTGCCAGCACTAGGCCCATAGCCTTCTAAACCCTTCCTATTCATATACCCATCCAAATGCTTTTTAAATGCTGTAATTGTACACGACACCAAAATTTGAGGTGTAGTGGACATGAAGAAGGTTACCTTAGAGTACAATGGGATCTTGATCAGATGGGCCAATGGGCTGATGAGTGGCAGATGGAGTTTAATTTAGATAAATGTGAGGGGCTGCATTTTGGAAAGGGAAACAGGACAGGACTTCTACACTAAATGATAAGGTCTTGGGGAGTGTTGCTGTACAAAGAGACCTTGGAGCACAGGTTCATCGTTTGTTGAAAGTGGAGTCTCAGGTAGATAGGACAGTGAAGAAGATGTTTAGCATGCTTTCCTTTATTGGTCAGAACACTGAGTATAGGAGTTGGGGGGGCACTTTTGGAACATTGTGTGAAATTCTGGTCTCCTTCCTATCGGAAGCATGTTGTGAAACTTGAAAGGGTTCAGAAAAGATTTACAAGGATGTTACTAGGGTTTGGGGTTTGAGCTATAGGGAGAGGCTGAACAGGCTGGGGCTATTTTCCCTGGAGTGTCAGAAGCTGAGGGGTGACCTTATAGAGGTTTATAAAATCATGAGGTGTATAGATAGGGTAAATAGACAAGGTCTTTTCCATGGGTTGGGGGAGTCCAGAAGTAGAGGGCATAGGTTTAGGGTGAGAGGGGAAAGATTAAAAGAAACCTAAGGAGTAACCTAAGTAGTGCATGTATGGAATGAGCTGCCAGAGGAAGTGGTTGAGGCTGGTACAATTACAGCATTTAAAAGGCATCTGGATGGGTATATGAATAGAGAGGGTTTTTAGGGATATGGGCCCAAGTGCTGCCAAATGGGACTAGATTCATTTAGGATAGCTGGTCGACATGGGCGAGTTGGACTGAAGGGTCTGTTTCCATGTACATCTCTATGACTCTATGTGATGCTTGAACTATATCAGAGATACTGGTTAGCCAACAAGTGGAGTTGTGTACAGCTATGGTCACCACATTACAGATGAATGTAATTGTTCTTTTTAAGAAGAGATTTACCCAGAATGTTGTCAGGGCTTGAAAAGAGTCTTTGATGAAAAGTTGATCAGACTAGAGTTGTTTTACTTGGGGAAATGAGGCTGAAGGAGGACTTAATTGAGATCCACAAAAGAATAAGGGGCTAGGACCCAGTGGACAGAGAAGAGCTGTTTCCCCATTTGGAGTGGTCAATTTCGAGGGGCACAGATAAGTTTGTGGATGACACTAAAATTGGTGGTACACTGAATGGTGAGGGAGGTTATCTAAGATTACAAAGAGGTCTTGTCCAATTGGGTCAATAGACTGAGGAATGTTAAATGGAGTTTAATTTGGATAAATGCGAAGCATTGCACTTTGGTTAAACAAAAATGGGCTGGACTTATACAATTAATAGTAGGTTCAGAAAGTGTGGTGCTGGAAAAACACAGCCAGTCAGGGAGCATCCGAGGAACTGGAGAGTCAACGTTTTGAGCATATACTCTTCATCAGAATGATAGGGTCCTCGATAATGCTGTAGAACAGAGAGACCTAGGGGTTCAAATACTTAATTCTTTGACATTTCTGGGCTCTTCTGGAGTATTGTGTGCATTTCTGATCACCCTGCTATAGGAAGGATATTACATTGGACAGGGTTCAGAAAGGATTTACCAGGATATTGCCAGGAATGGAAGGTTTGAGTTGTGAAAATAGAATGGACAGGCTGGGACATTTTACACTGGAGCATTGGAGGTTGAAGGGGGGACCTTATAGAGATTTACAAAATCACGAGGGACATAACTAAGGTGAATAACAAGGGTCTTTTCCCTCAGGTGAGCAAGTTCAAAAACATGAGGGAAATTTTTAAGATGAGAGGAAAAAGTTTTAGAAAAGACATGGGGACAACATTTTTTACACAGAGTGGTTCACATGTAGAATGAACTGCCTGATGCAGGTATATCTAAAACATTCAAAAGTACATGAATAGGAAAGGTTTGGAGGGATATGGGCCAAGTGCAGGAAAATGTTTTCAAACATTTAGTTTTCAAACATAGTTGGCTTGGGCAAGTTGGACTAAAGAGTCTGTTTCCATGCTGTATGACTCTGTGACATGAGGACAAACATATTTGCACAAAGGATGGTTTGTGTTTAGCATTTCCTGTCCAGTTTCATGATCGAGGTGGAAACCCTCGACTCATTTGAAAGGAAGCTGGATCTGCATTTGAAGTGCTGTGACATGCAAAACAATGGATCCAGGCTGGAACATGGGATTAGAGTGGGTAGCGAGTTTGTTCAGTCAGTGTAGGCTGAATGGCCTCTTTCTATGCTTCCATAAATAATGTGTTGAAGCGTCTGGAGTGAGACCTGGTCCATAGTGACCTGGATTTTCCACGATTGGCCTACCTTACTGCCTCGCAGACTGGCAGCCTGGGAAGACATTGTCCCTGGATTGTAAGTGGAGAGGCTGCTGGAGTCTCCATTGCTGTTACCCAAAATATCTGTGGTGTTTGCACATATACATGCCCAGAACTCGGAGTGAGCCAGGAGGAGCAGCCTGGAGATCCAACCTGTGCGCACCAGCCTGTGCAGTATTCGTGGGGTAATAGAGAGGAGGATCCAGTAGGTCTGGGGGCTGTTGAATCTAGCGAGTTTGGAGAAGGGTGGAGGATAGGGGTCTACTGATCCAGCATTTTCAAGGGGTATTCCAGCAAGCTCAGAGGGGCAATCCAGCTAGACCGAGGAAGAGATTTCACAAACCCAGGGAGAGAGGGTCTGCTGATTTAATAGGGAGTAAGGGTTTGGGAAGTGGGGCTCCTGAGTTAATGAGGGAAAGGGGGTTCAGGACTTCCAAGTGATCAGGTCAAAGGGATGGTGCTGCTTCTGAATGAGCGGGGTTGGGAAGATAGACCACTGAGTCCATCTGTTGCAAGTGGGAAGTTGGGCAGAGGTGAGTGTATCTTGGTATTGGTGAGGGGTGTGAAACATCTGAAAACAGGATAGTGCTTTGGGCTCTGAGCAGCCCACACTGCAGGAGGCAGAATGTCACTGAAGCATTTTACACACTTGCTCCACATTAGAAGAGCGTAGTTTTGTTTTTAGGCAATACTTATAGTCTCCCTCCATCCTACAGAAGCCTAGAAGCGTTGCATTTTGTTCTCCCCATGAATCTCTAGTTTATACAGTATGCATGGCCCCTTTCATTATCTCTCTCTCCCCTTCTCTCTGGTCATGACAGCCCTCCCATTGGTTAATGGTCTCACGAACACCCACTTCCTAAACAATGGCGTCATCAACAAATCTCCCCTACCCCACTCAGCCCTCCCCAACCACGGTGAACCATCCATTAATGTATTCCCACAGAGTGGTCCCCATGATCCAAACCCACAAAAAAATTGAGTTGGAGGGAATAGAGTGAGCACTGATTCAGGCAGGCAGAATCCAATGGGGTTTCGGTGTTTTATGTATTAAAGGTTATTGTGAAGGTGAAACAATTTCTTCAAAACAAGTCTGGTGAAATAAAGAATAACTCTCTACACGACCTCAGTAACCAAGGGAATGGTGAGTTCATTTGTTTTGACCTCCTTACAGATTTGGCTGGTTTAGATTAATTCCCAATGATTCAGAATTATTTATCACTCTGTATTACTGAGACAGGAGGATTGTAAGATGCAGATCACATGAGCCACAGATAAACATGCATCTGCAAGTCAAAAAAATGTCTGGGGAATTTCTTTGGAGCTGCTCCGTCAATTAACATCTCCAGTGGAACAGTAATGACAGAGGGCAGTACCTTCAGGCAATTTGATGACTAGGGCAGCCATTTTAGTTTTTCAGTAAGAAGCTCGGACTGCATTTTAGAATTGGGTCACTCAACTTTCAAAAAAATACTGATTCATACATCATACATAAAAATATGAGCATGCCTGAGAGTCATATCTCTAAAGGCATTCAACAAGGTTCTGCAAGATAGTCTGGTTAGCAAGGTTAGTTCACGTGGATTCAAAGGGGAATTAGCAATTTGGATACAAAATTGGCTTGAATGTAGGAAAGGGAGGGTGGTTTAAAGTGTTGCTTTTCAGACCCGAGGCCTGTGACCAGCAGTGTGCCGCAAGGATCGGTTCTAGGTCCACTGCTCCGTTATTTACATAAATAATTTGGATGTGAATATAGGAGGCATGGTTAAGTAAGTTTGCAGTGGACACCAAATTTGGTGGTTTAGTGGACAGTGAAGAAAGTTATCTCAGAATATAATTGGACTTCGATCAAATTGGCCAATGGGCTGAGGAGTGGCAGATGGAGCTTAATTTAGGTAAATGTGAGTTGTTGCATTTTGATCAGGCAAATCAGGACAGGATTTACATACTTAATGGTAGGGCCATGAGGTGTGTTGCTGAACAAAGAAACCGAGCAGTGCATAATTCCTTGAAAGTGGAATTGCTGGTGCGAAGGGTGGTGAAGAAGGTGCTGACACACTTGCTTACAGTAGTCAGTGCATTGACTATAGGAGTTCGGAGGTCATACTGCAGATGTGCAGGACATTGGTGAGGCCACTTTTAGAATACTGCATTCAACTCTGGTCTCCCTGCTGTAGGAAACATGTAGTTAAACTTGATAGGGTTCAGAGAAGATTTACAAGGATATTACTAGTATTGGAGGGTTTGAGCTATTGTGAGAAGCTGAAAAGAATCATAGAATCCTTACAGTGTGGAAGCAGGTCATTTGGACCATCGATTCCACACTGACCTCTGAAGAGCATCACACACAGACCTACCCCTACTTCCCTAAAGCCCTTCATTTTCCCTGGCTAATCCACCTAGCTTGTACATCTTTGGACTGTGGGAGGAAATGCAGATGCAGGAAAATGTGCAAACTCCACACAGATAGTCACTCGAAGCTGGAATTGAACCTCAGGTCCCTGGCTCTATCAAGCCATAACATGCTGCCCTAATGTGGACACAATTACAACATTTAAAAGGCATCTGGATGTGTACATGAATTGAAAGGGTTTTGAGGATAATGGGCCAAATGCTGGTAAATGGGAAGAGATCAGTTTAGAGTATCTGGTTTAGCATGGATGAGTTGGACTGAAGGGTCTGTTTCCATGCTGTATGACTCAATGACTCCATTGCATGAAAATTCAATGCCTGAGAGATATTATGAGGGTTGGGTTGATCTAGTGAAGACAGAGAAACTGTAGGAGGACCAATGACCAGAGGACACCAGAGGAGTCACTTTTTTACGTGACAAACTATTCTAACTGAGACTGCTTGGCCAAAAAGGGTTGTGGACACAATTTCACAATTCTTCTCAAAATAGAATTGCAAGTAAATTTGAAATGGACCTTTGAGGAAACCGTGAGGTTGGAAAGACTAATGAGACAGCGCTTGCAATGAACCAGAATAAGCACAATGGACCAATTGTCCTTCATTTGTTCTTTATGATCACATTGACTCGCTCATTGTCTCTTTTCGTGGTTGTATTCATCTGTGTGTATGGTTCTATATTTCAAATGCTATCAGTAGATTTCTAGGCTGTAAAATGTCTCCTGTTTAAACTTTTGCTTTTTTTTTAACTGCCTTGCCAACTTTGAATTAGTTAGACTGAGTTATCTTCCCTGTATGTGGATTTGCTATTAGTCATTGTGTAAGTAAGTGTACTAATGCTAGTCCACTCAGTACAAGGGTACTACATTAAACTATGGGATTTCCATACCCATCACTCTCGCTGTCCCATTATTTCTTCGTTACTGTGTGCACTGGCTCCTCTAGGAGTCCATTTGACTGTGGAATATTTGGACTTGAAGATGAGTGAAATGAAATCCCGTGTTTTGGCATGCTGCCTGAAGTAATCTTTTACAAACTGTAGCCCATTAGGTATTTCAAGTCTGGAGAAAATTGGTTTCATGCAATTTATCACCATTTTGCAAGTGGCATTGCGTAGTTTGCTTACCTCTGGGTGAATGGAATAGTAATTAGTCAGACGCAAGCAATTTCTCCCCTGCCATGTGAACAAAAGAATACTGACACTCTTTTACAGTTTGATGTGAATTTCAATGCTTTCGTCTACACTATAAGCACAATGATCAATGTCCTGAGTTGATCCAATGAATACATAGCAACATAGAAAATAGGAACTGGCATAGGCCATTCAGCCCTGAGAGCCTGCTCCACCATTTAACACAATCATGGGTGATCATCCTACTCAGTACACTGTTCCTGCTTCCTCCCCTTACTCTTTTGCACTAATAAATATATCTATATCCTTTTTGAAAACATTTAATGTTTTAAGTTTCCCTTTGTCTGTGTACCCTCATGAACAATTTGCTGCATTCTTTTGCATGACCTTATTGGCAATAACTACCTCTTATTACTTTTTAATTACAATTATTTTATTTGTGATCATCCTCCACTATTGTTTAGAGATAAATAAACTGCAGATGCTGGAACCAGAGTAGACAGGCAGGAGGCTGGAAGAACACGGTGGCACGGTGGCACAGTGTGGAGTTTGCACATTCTCCCCATGTCTGCTTGGGTTTCCTCCGGGTGCTCCGGTTTCCTCCCACTGTCACAAAGATGTGCAGGTCAGGTGAATTGGCCATGCTAAATTGCCCATAGTGTTAGGTGTAGGGGAATGGGTCTGGGTGGGTTGCGCTTCGGTGGGTCGGTGTGGACTTGTTGGCTCGAATGGCGTGTTTCCACACTGTAAGTAATCTAACCTAATAACACAGCAAACCAGGCAGCATCAGGAGGTGGAGAAGTCAACGGTTCATTAATTTCAAATAACCTTCCCACCCATCCCTGACTCCCTTTCCAGTCCCATCTCCTCCCTTCCATTCCACTTACTGATGCTTCCTTCCAGCTACCAACTGGATTCATCCCTCCCATTGACCAACCAGGTCATACCCACTATCCATGTCCACTTATCACTACCTGATCATTCTGCTACTCTCCTCACCCTATCCACACCTTTACCTGTAGCTCCCCCTACCTAGTCCTGAAGAAGGGTTAATACGTGAACATTGACTCCTCCACCTCCTGATGCTGCCTGGCTTGCTGTGTTCTTCCAGCCTCCTGTTTGTCTCTACCGCTATTGTTTATTTCAGTATCCCAGAGGACTTGCCCCTTTCAGCCTGAATGCCGATTAGCTTCTTATCTTAGCAGGACAGTAAAGTGTCTACAATAGTCACTGACCATATCAAAGTAGATACAAATGCCTTAGCCTGTTTGACCACTTGCGTTCTGATCTACTGCTCTTGGGGCAGGAGAGATGTCTGGACAGTCATGTTTTGGAAAGGACATTGGAACCTTGACAATCACGATCCATAGCTTCACACTATCCACAATCACTATCCACAGCATGTTATCACAGAAACCTGGACTCTCTGAACTGAAACACACTCTACTTGTCTGGGGTGTATAATACCTCCATTTTATGTTTTAGCAACTTAATTTTGCAAGGTCGTTTATAATTCTACTGTGCAGAGTCAATGAACTATCATAAGCATCTTAGCAGGGTGCTCAATCTCTGGATATCTTAAATTGTATTCGCAAATGAAAGTCATATATCACATTTTTAAAGTGATTTATTCCATTGGTGATGCATTTGTTGGAATTTTTATTGGCTTTTCAGGATCATAAACTTTGCAACCAACTCTTACTTGAGAAGTCTTTTTCTGGCTTGCTAATATTTCTTCCTGCCTGTCCAAAAAACTGAATCCCATTTTTTAATCCATTCATCCATTGTCTCTGTACTTGTTGACCTTCATGGTGCCCCCCCCCTCTCCCCGCACTCGTTGCTAATTAAAAAATTCGCATTCTGGTGTTTGAATTCATTCCTGGCTTTTCCATATTCTATCTCTGTGCCTTTCTCCATCTCTACAACTCTCTGAAAAATCAATCTTCGCTCAGTTCTGGCTGCCTCTGAATTTCCCAAATCCTTGCCCCAAGTTCAGTGACTGTACTTGCATCCATGTGTGGATTAAGTTCTGATATTATTCAATAAACCTCTCCACTTCTCCACCACTCTCTCCACTTCAAACAATGTTTTATAAAGCCTTTATCTTATTTGCCTCCTAGTGATTTTTATAACCTAAATACTTGCTTCTGAAGGACCTTGGAATGTTTTACCATTTTCAAGACACTAAGTTAATGAAACAATGTTGTTATACAGGAAGCTGGTTCCACTCAGGAGTACTTTGTTTCAACTTAACGAGAGCTGATGCTTTTATCTTCTTCAAAGATTTGGCATGAATTTACCTTGTAATTGACAACACTTAGAAGCTTCCTCACAGTCATTTTGTAGTTTACTGGGGAATGGTCATTACTGAGATTGTAATTTTGTAAGGTTTAACACCTCCACCATTGGGGATATCATTAGCAAGGCAAGTTCAGGGACTACAAATAGACTTACACCTCTATTAAATTTTATGTCAACTCTTCTGAAATCAGTCAGATCCTTATGATCTTCATGTCCTTCTTTCAGTGAACATGACAACATTTTCCTTCCATCAATATCTTGATTTGATGACTGTGTTCAATCTGTTAAGGGTAGTTTAGTTACAAACCTCCAGAGTGCAGTGACTGTAATGAGGTCAGCTAGGTGGACCTCATAGAATATGAGACCCCTGACTGGGGCTGTTAATCTGGTCCAATCATGCAGCTCTGGCTAACAGATATAAACAGAAGTGTGCCGCAGGGAGTGGAGTGCATCGTTTCTCCCTCCAACTCTATTTTGATTTAGTCCCTACCCTCCCCCTTCACTGTTTTGATCACACAGCACTGCCCTTTGATGTGAAGGGCAGTGTTTGTCACTGGCCACCCGGGTGTTTTCCTATCTTCCTGGTGGTGGAATTTGAATAAAGATTCGTGCACTTTGTGTCTCACACCTGCACACACACACCATGGGTGCTGGAGAAAAAATAAGCACTACCGCACTTAGGTGGTAGTGTGGGGGTTTTAAAAAAAAAGAAAAAGAAAAGAGAAAAAAAGAAAAAAAGAGAGAAAAAAATTAACAGGGAAAAAGATAAACAGAAGTGTCAGGTGCGGAGAGTCGGTCAGAGAAGCTGAAAGGTGGGTAGGCTATTCAGATCACCATTATCCTGAGGGGATGTGGGAAACGGGATGGGCTGCCCTTGAGGTGGCTGGAAGGTGGGTCAGGGCAGACTGACAACCTGAAGGGGCAGGAACAGACCAAGAGCCAGAAGGAGCGTAGGGGCGGGCTGCCTCATGGCTGGAAGGTGGGAGGGACGGGTGGCTTGCCGGCTTGCCAAGGGGTCTCTGCTTTGTGCACTGTTTTTAATTTGATTGGACTGTCTTGTCTGTGTTTGTTACTGTTTTCTTTTTGGTGGCTTAAGGTGGGATTTGAGCTTCGCCCTCATTTCCCTGTGAACTGATTACACGACGGGGTTTGGGCTCTGGCCTTGCTGCCCCTTCCCCTGTAAGTAGTGGTCTTTTATGAACTGCTGCTTTTTGTTCATTGTTAACTGTTTGTATTTTGTATGGTCTCATAAAATAAAAAAAAAGCACAGGCGTGTCAGAGGTTCTGTTCACTGAGAGCTGGCTCTCAGGGAGTTGGATCAGTATCAAGGACTCTCAGTGTGTAAATAAAGGGGGACTTGGTGATGGGACACCAGTCTCTGTTGAGCAGAAGCAATATCAAAGGGAAGTCAGAGGAATCAGTGCCTCTTGGTAGATGTACGTAAATGTGTGAACATGAGAAGGGTGACATTCAGTCTTGGTTGCTAAAAAGCTTAAAATGGAGTTGACTTTACTTATTTCACTACAATAAATTATATAACAATTTCATTTCTATTGGAAACTTGCAATATTCTCTTTTTATTGGCTCCATTTACTGAAAACTGAAGCAAATGCAAAATGTATTAATTCTTTGGTTAATGATTAATAATAAACTCAGCCACTCTATTGCCTCATTCTATTTTATTTATAAGTCTCAAGGTGTTTTTAACAAAATTCCCCTTTCAGTTTCGTTCCCATCCTGTAAATGGGGTTCTCCACATGGACAACTTGTCTTTTGAGCCTCATCCAATACTCCTTTGATAATCAGTTCTGATCTGGAACTTGATGCCAGTCTTTCCATATTATTATTCATTACTTAGAGCCACAATGGATCTTTGTTGTGATCACTCTACTAGATCTAGTGGATTTCACAAATATACAGACTTAAAATTGGCACCAATTCTAAAGTTAACTTAAATTTAGTACTGTCATGAGCGATGCCAGCTTTCCTTTCAGTAGTGTATATGCTCCCAAATACTGCACTGCTATGTCAGCTGTGCCTGAGCAGGAGGTATTCCTGGCTTTGCATAAAATGATGTGGATTTAACTTCCAAATTAGGCACCAAATCCCAATCTAGAATGACCTCCTACCCAGTGAAGAACTGAGAGACTAATGGTAGGCACTGTCTTTCAGGTAAGACATCATGCCAGCACACTCCCTATGTACTCTCCTCCATCAAATTTGTGTAAATTAGAGAGAGAGAGAGAGAGAGAAAGTTATACAGCACGGAAACAGACTCTTTGGTCCAACCAGTCCGTCCCGAATATAATCCTAAACTAGTCCCACATGCCTGCTGCTGGCCCTTATCCCTCCAAACCTTTCCTATTCGTGTATCTATCCAAATGTCTTTTAAACGTTGTAATTGTACCCGCAACCGTCACTTCCTCAGGAAGTTCATTCCACACACGAACAATCCTCTGTGTAAAAGGTTTGCCCTCATGTCTTTTTAAAATCTCTCTCCTCTCACCCTAAAATTGTGCCCCCCAGTCTTGAAATCCCACATTCTCAGGAAAAGACAAAGCTTTTCGTAGCACTATTTCACAAACAAATCAAGAATATCCTCCTGGTGTCCCAGTCAACATATATCCCTCAACCAGTATTGCAGAAACTGATTCTCTAATTATCATTACATAGCTTGCAATGTGCAAATGAGCTCTCTATTTCCTGCTAAAGTAAGAACATTTGAAAAAGAGCTTTGGGGATTTCTGAGGTCATGACTATTACCATGGAAATTCCAGTCTTTCCATTGTATGTTATACAGGCTTCTCTGTCTGCCTTTCATGAGTGACATTTGCTTTCGAGTACTTTTTTTCTTCATTCAGAGATATGTGTGCTGCTGGTAAAGCCAGAATTTGTTGTCTATTCTGAACTGCTGTCCAGAAGGTGATGGTAAGCTACCTTTCTGAACATGACTTGAGTGACTTGCCAGGTTAATTCAGAGGGCAGAAGTGGGTATTGCAAATGTTAGAGATTAGAGTCAAGATTAGAGTGATGCTGGAAATGCATAGCAGGTCAGGCAGCATCTGAGGAGCAGGTAAATCGATGTTTCGGGCAAAAGCCCTTCATCAGGAATGAGGCTGGGAGCTCGGGGGTGGAGAGATAAATGAGAGGGGGGTGGGGCTGGGGAGAAGGTGTCACCTGTCAATCTTCTTTCCCAACCAGCCTCTCCACTCTCCTCTCCGACTTATCATCTTTATCCCCACTCTCAGCTACCTTCTATCCAGTCCCAACTCCCTCCCATTTATGTCTCCACTCCCGAGGCTCCCAGCCTCATTCCTGATAAAGAGCTTTTGCCTGAAATGTTGATTTTACTGCTCCTTGGATGCTGCCTGACTTGCTGTGATTTTCCAGCACCACTCTAATCTTGACTCTAACTCAGAGGGCAGTTAACCACTAGTTATAGACTGGATAAGGAGAGCATATAGACTTGTATTAACTGCTGCTGTTGAGACTAGCTTTTAATTCAAGATTTATTTAATTAATTGAATTTAAATTCTTCCAAATATCATGGTGGAATCTGAACCCAAATTCCTAGATCTTAGTCAAGGCCACTAGATTAGCAGACCAATAATGTGAACACGATGTTAGTACAGTCCTAATCTAATGTTGACCAACTCTGACACCTGCTGATTGACACTTTCTATTTTTCAACATATTCAGGTATGTTAAGAGACAGCTCTTGAGCATGTGGGACTGAACCAGCCTCTTGCCCAGAGGTATGGGCACTATCACTGCACAAATGCCCTATCATCTGTTGTGATATAGCTCGGGCAGTTTTTCTTTCACCTGGATTACAATATTTAATTTAAGTAGAATAATACTTTAGCCGATGGTAAGCATCCAATCTTTTGTTTACTCACCTTTTATCTGGTTCAATTAAGCAAAATACATAAGCTCCTGATGGGATTTGATAGGACGGGTGTTGAAACAATTGTGGGAGAGACTAGAACTAGGGGACAAAGTTTAAAAGTAAGAGATGTCCCATTTAAGGAGGACTACAAAAAGGCATTTGATAAAGTCAGATATAAGACACAGAACTGAGGGCAAATTACTGACATGGTTGGGAAATTGGTTGAGTGGCAAGCGACAGAAAGTACGGATAATGGGTACGTACTCAAATTAGCAGGATGTGATCAAAGGTGTCCAATAAGGATCTGTGTTAGGGCTTCACCTTATTCCCATTTTTTATTAATGACTTGAACAATGGCATGGAACATCATACGTCCAAATTTGCTGATGACTCCAAAGTTATTCGGCATTGTAGACAGTATTGATGATACATAAATGGCAAAGGATATTAATAGACTAAGTAAATAGGCAAAACTGTGGAAGATGGGATTTAATACAAGTGATGTGAAGTTATCTATTTTGGACCCAAAAATGATCTAGCAGAATACTTTCTCAATGGTATGATTTTAAATACAGTGGACGTCCAGAGACTTGGGGGTTCAGGTACTTAGATCTTTAAAGTGTTACACACATCTTTAAAGTGTCATGATTGCACAATGTTCAGCATCAATTGTAACTCCACAGTACCTAGGCAGTCTATGTCCAAATGCAGCAAAACCTGGACAATATCCAGGTTTGGGTTGACAAGTGGAGAGTAACATTCAAGCTGTATAAGTGCCTGGCAATGACCATCTTTCTCACGAGAATATTTATCCATCACCACTTATCATTCAATGGCATTGTCATCACTGAATCCCTCACTAACTTCATCCTGGGGGTTACCATAAATTGAACAAGACTAGTCATATAAAAGGTGAGTTACTTGCTGCAGGATTCCTAGCTCTTGACTTGCTCTGTAGCCACAGTATTTATATGACTAGAGTCGAAAAGTGTGGCACTGGAAAAGCACAGCAGGTCAGGCAGCATCCAAGGAGCAGGAGAGTCAATGTTTCAGGCATGAACCCTTCATCAGGAATATGTCAAATGAAGGGCTTATGCCCGAAACGTCGACTCTCCTGCTCCTTGGATGCTGCCTGGCCTGTTGTGCCTTTTCCAGCTGCACACTTTTCGATTTTAACTCTCCAGCATCTGCAGTCCTCACTTTCTACTATTTATATGACTAGAGCTGAAAAAGTGTTGCTGGAAAAGGCACAACAGGCCAGGCAGCATCCAAGGAGCAGGAGAGTCGACGTTTCGGGCATAAGCCTTTCATTTGACATATTCCTGATGAAGGGCTCATGCCTGAAACATTGACTCTCCTGCTCCTTGGATGCTGCCTGACCTGCTGTGCTTTTCCAGTGCCACACTTTTCGACTCTAGTCATATAAATACTGTGGCTACAGAGCAAGTCAAGATCTAGGAATCCTGCAGCAAGTAACTCACCTTCTGACTCCCCAAAACAATCTACATGGTACAAATCAGGATCGTGGTGGAATATGCTGCACTTGCCTGGCTGACTGCAGCTCCAACAACTCACAAGAAGCTTGATATCATCCAGGATAGACAAGCCTGCTTAATTGGCCCCGTATCCACAAACATTCATTCATTTACATCATTGACGCTCAGCAGCAGCATCAGTAAGTACCATCTACAAGATGCACCATAGAAATTCACCAAGGCTTCTAAGTCAGCACTTTCCAAACTCAGGACCATATCATCTAGAAGAACAAGGGGAGCAGACACATACAAGCACCACCTTCAAATTCTCCTCCAAGGCACTCACCATCTTGACTTGGAAACGCACTACCATTCCTGCAGAGTCACTGCAGTTAAAATCCTGCATCTCCCTCCCTCATGACACTGTCTACCTACATTAAATGGACTGCATTGGTTCAAGGAGGCAGCTAACCCACCATCTGCTCAAAAGCAACTAAAGGATAACCAATAAAATCTGGCCCAGCCAGCAATGAGCACATCCGCTGAATGAATAACACAAACATGTCTGAGCTCAGGTAGGTTTATCTGGAGACATTTCTTACCTCAGTGACTGACCTGGACCGTCAAAGCTTCCAGGAATTCCTACATCATGCAAGTTCCAAATATTATTAGATTCTATCCCTTGTCATAATAAATGGATCAAAAGTAATTTGAAAACAAACTGAATCTCTAATTAAGTTCCTAATAGTTATTTTGTTGCATTTTTTACTCTCAGTCTTCTTACAACTTCAAACTTTAATTGGAAATATGTTTGAAAAATAAAAGGCAAGGGAGAGGGCTAAATCTTTTAAACTTGCATACATGCCCGATAGGTTAAATGGCCTCATTCTGTATTGCGTGATTCTCCATTTCAATCTTCTTTAGCACTCAATGAAGCTGGGTACCACTTCCAAATTAATAATCAATGAAAAATCACATTCAGCCACTAGTACTTTCATGTGTCAGTAACAATGAGCTTGTTAGTCAAGCTAGTCAAGCTGCTCTGTGGTGCAGTGGTAGTGTCTCTCATCCTAGACGAGGTGGCCCAGGTTCAAGTGCTACCCGCTCCAGAGGTGCGTAGTAACATCGCTAAAAGGGTTGATTTTTAAAAAGAAATAAATCTAGACCATGTTCAGGGCTCATGTGACACAGTGGTAGTATTCCTAACTTTCAGGCAGGTGACCTAGTTTCAAGGTCCATTTGCTCCAGAGGTGTGTAATATGAGGTTTATTAGAAAACTATCCAGTTGGTTAGAAATCAGAATTGTTTTTCAAAAATAATTCTGCTCTCCTAATTTGTCTTTTATTTGTTCTAACCTTTGGATCTTTAATGCACTGCACACCACCCACACAAATCCTTCCCCTCCAGCCCATTGTTCTCAAAGTGGGCAGCATCTACGAGCTCTTGTTTGACTGCTTATTGATCACTTTACAAATTAAAGCATAAAAGGTTTCTCTATTTCTCCAGTGACACATTCCACCAAACTAAGGTTTTTGTTTTATTGTCAGCTCTTTCATAGGTAATTATCTCTCAATTTTCAAATCTAATGTTGATCATGCTTTTGTGCACCTTCTGTGCAGCCATAAACTTGCGTGCCTGCCTTAATTTAAACATTCTGTCGGTTCTGCAAGTAAAACAAAACTTTTCAATGTACTAAGCTACACGTGACAACAATAAATCAAATCAAAGCTAAAAATTGGGATTCTGTCAGGATGTGAGTTTGACAGTATATCTATCCTTTGGATATGTGATGATCCCATTTTCTGCACATATCAAAATTCAGCATTTTATTATAAATCAAATTTCATTTAGGATTGCAACAGTTCATTGTTAATTCCACCTTACTCTTACATCCCCTTTGTGGTTGTGATTTACATGTACAACTGTAGTTTGATCAACATTCTGTGAGATATACATTCACTTTGATGGAAGGACTGATAGAGAATGCTCACTCCTTGTTTTAACTTCTCCCTGCTACTGCACCATGCTCTTTTATTTCTGTTACTGACTCCAGTATTGCACTCACTTATCTTTTATTCTGAGGCCCTGGCTCTCATTTAAAAGTGTTCTGCAAAATAAACAAGACTAAATTGAAGAAAAAGCTTTTTAACACAGCAAGCAGTTGTGGTATGGAATGCACTGTCTAGTGGAGGCAGTTTTAACTGAGGTATTCAAGTGGGCTTTGAATGATTCTTCGGATAGAAATAATATGCAAGGTTACAGGGAAAAGGCAGCAGATTGGCACAAGCACAGAGGCACAATGATGCTCATTTAGCAAGCCAGTGCATATGGGCTGAGTGGCTTCTTTTTCTGTGATTAAGATCATAGAGTCACAGAGATGTACAGCATGGAAACAGATCCTTCGGTCCAACTTGTTCATGCTGACCAGATACCCTAAATTAATCTTGTCCCATTTGTCAGCATTTGGCTCATATCCTTTTAAACCCTTGCTATTCATGCACCCACCCAGATGCCTGTTAAATTTTGTAATTGTACCAACCTCCACCAATTCCTCTGGCAGCTCATCCCACACAAACATTACCCTCTGTGTGAAAAAGTCGCCCCTTAGGTCCCTTTCAATTCTCTCCTCTCTTACACCTATGCCCTCCAGTTTTGGTCTCCTCTACCCTTGGAAAAAGACCTTGTCTATTTATCCTATCCATGCCCCTCATGATTTTATAAACCTCTATAAGGTCACCTCTCAGCTTCCGATGCTGCAGGGAAAATAGCTTGCATTGCTTTATAGTTATCAGGAATCCCAGCACTGAATGATAAAGTGAAATCTGCATCTTATTTGCAATTTGAAACGATTTCACATTCAACAGCACTGCTTATACCTTTCATCTTTCATACCTTTGGCTTCAACCATTTGTAGAACTGCAATCTCAATTCCACATTTGTTATTCTTTAGTCAGACAATTGCAAATTCTTTTTCAAATTCATACATCATGACATTTCCAAATTAATATTGTGTTTTACTTCTACCACAGAAGTACACAGAACAAAAACAGAATTCTGTAGTTGCCCACAGTGAGAGAGGTTATAGGTTTGAAGCAAGTGAATGGGGGAAGGATGGGATGAGAACAAAAGGGAAGATCTGTCATCAGATGGAAGACAGGAGAGGTTAACTGACAGAAGAGCTATGTTACAGGACCAAAGGAGGGATAATTGGACAATCAAAGAAACAATAAAGACACCTAGAGGAGTTGTGAATGTCAGAATTGGACAAAAACAAGTTATACTAAAATTGAAGCCTTCAGAAAACAAGAAAGCAAAATGGGTGCAGGCTGAGGCTGTTGAACTCAATACTGACTGGAGGCAGACATGGTTAATGGCCCAATTATAGTTATGTATCCCTTTATCCTGAACTGAGATGTTTGTCCCTTAGACCAGCTGTGGTTGACAGGTCTCTCAAAAAATTGTTTCCCATTCCTCTCCCTTCCTCCAACCACAATAAGATTGCCTGAAACTGTTCTTTTCCTTATCCCACACCCATCTTTCATTTGCCTGAAACTTGTTGCATTCCAATGTTTTCTGACCACTGATAACATGTTACGTAGGATTCAGATTATATCACAACCTGGAGCATCACACACTCTGGGAAATACAAGCAAATTTACTGTGGATGCTGGAAATCTGAAACAAAAACAGCAAGTGCTGGAGAAACTCAGCAGGTCTGGCAGCATCTGTGCAGAGAGAAGCAGTTAACATTTCTGATCTTCAGAATTCTAGTTTTGAAGAAGAGTCATATTGAACTTGAAACCTTAACTCTATTCCTCTCTGGTGTTTGCAGTAGCCTTCTGAATGATCATCACGACTTTGTGCCATTCTGCTGCGTTTTTTTGTGGGGTTCCTCCCACAATCCAAAGATGTGCAGGTTAGGTGAACTGACCACGCTAAATTGCCCAGAGTGTTCAGGGATGTGCAGGCTAGGTGAACTGACCACGCTAAATTGCCCAGAGTGTTCAGGGATGTGTAGGTTAGGTGAACTGACCACGCTAAATTGCCCAGAGTGTTCAGGGATGTGTAGGTTAGGGGAACTGACCACGCTAAATTGCCCAGAGTGTTCAGGGATGTGCAGGTTAGGTGAACTGACCACGTTAAATTGCCCAGAGTGTTCAGGGATGTGTAGGTTAGGTGAACTGACCACGCTAAATTGCCCAGAGTGTTCAGGGATGTGCAGGTTAGGTGTGTTAGTCAGGGGTAAATGTAGAGTAACGGGATAGGGGTAATGGGTCTGGGTGGGTTACTCTTCGGAGGGTCGGTGTGGACTTGTTGGACCGAATCGCCTGTTTCCACACTGTAAGGATTCTATGATTCGTCTTCTTTAAACAATCTTTTCCGTTTTGAATATCTCAACTGACACTGCCTGTACCACACTTCCAGCCAGTGCTTTCCACACACACTCTAAGTACTCAATGTATCCAAGCACCGCGATTGCATCAAAACTCTTAATTATGTTTTTCTTGGGGGTGGGGGGAAACAAGAGGGAATAAATAAACCCGTGGCTGCACATTGAAATACATACAAGATACATAATGACACACCTTTAAAAAATGTTGCACTTTCTGTTTAGTTTTAAGAATTCAGTGTACAATATCATTGTGAAAATGTTGGCTGTGGTTTCACTTTAAAGCTGCTTACCCACGGCTGCAGACCGAAGTTGCCTCATGTGTTCCTCGATGACATGGGGGTCCCGGGAGCTGTAGGGTCCCAGCTCCGGGTAATAGCTAGAGCCGATGTCCTCGGGCGGGTGGTGCCGGCCTCTCGGATAACTGGCGGCCACTTTGGGGTCCCAGTGAGGGACCAGGAGGTGGTCCCAGTGCAGGAACCTGCCGTCGAAGCGGGGGCTGCCGTACCAGGCGTAGTAGAAGATGTGCAGGTCCGGGTTGATCGGGGGGTAGCCGGGCAAGGGGCCGGAGATCGCCGCCGCTGCCTTGGTCACGGTGGGAGGCAGCATTAGGATGGCTTTGACCGGCACTAGCCGCCGTCTGTCCTCCGGGGGAAACTGCTGGAGCCTCGCACCCGGCTCCCCCAAACCCTCGGTCTGTTTCAGCATCCTCAGCCCCATCATTGTGCCGAAAATGAAGAGTGTGAAAAGCGATAAAGCGACGCAGGTTTTCCGCCGAAATCTGGCCATGATTCCTCAGAAGCTATCTCTTGTCTGCCTTTATTTAGAATTACACTATTAAGAATCGGATTAAATTCACAAAGCCGCGCTCCAAATGCAGTCACATCCCTCTGACCATGCACAACCATCCAAAGAGCTTTTCTGACCAAAATGAAAATACAGGTCAGTGATCTTTGGGTCAGTGACAGTCTCTCAACCGGCCCCCCTCTACCCTTGGCCCTCCAAAACAAAAATAGAACACTTTGCTTTCCTTTCCCCCTCTCTTGTCCTGCTCTCTCATTCAGGATGTGAGCTGTACCTATAAAGGATGCTCTCTGATTACAGTCTGTACCTTCACAGACAGGCCTCACGTCAGATGCAATTTGCAAAGGGGGCCGTCAGTCAAACACACACACACACACACACACACACAAACATCTCCCAAGCCCCATGACTGGGAATGTCCACTCCACTCCAGCCTGACTCCACTCCTGGTCTTCGCTTTTACTCCCCCCCCCCCCCCACCCCCTTCTAAAATGACAGGATTGAAGAAGAATTGGGGGTGGGGGGAACATTTGAATCGTTTCAAAACTGTGGCACAGACTATCCGCCTCTTTCCTTGGGGAATGGGCGACCAGACATCAAGAGCTCATTGAAGCAGCAGTGGCTGTGGAGCCTGGATGTCTGACTGACTGTCTTTCCAAGTGAGACCTCCTTCCCACAAGCTGTTAGCAGCGGGGGAATAGCTTTCACCGGGAGCTGCTTCTCTGAAATCACATTTGACAACAGCCCCAGCCTGAAAGAAAACAAATTACGAGGGAATAAAATTAAACCCGGGGGGATCAAATCAGGCAGGGTAAATGACAATTTTGTGATGCAAGGATGTGCGAATGTTCAGAAGGTTAAAACAAAATAAAACTGCTTGATTTTTTCCCTTAGAACCATGTTTTTCCAGACTGTCACTGCTGACATTTTATTTCTATTTCTCTCTAATGCAATCTTTGCTCCACTTTTGGTGCCCATCTTGCTTCTGAGTTTTCAATTTCTGCGTAAAAAGTCTTTGCCTCCTCACCCATTCACTTCCTTTCTGATGCTCCTTAAAACATACCTGCATGATCAAGTTATGAAATAATGTTCCTTTACTCATCTTTTCCCCTAGGCTGCATCTTGTGTAGTTTCACTATTTTCTGCTTTAATTGTGTCAGCATCACAGACGAACCTCTCTATTCTGCCAACATTATTCTGGGTAACGTGGGCTAAACTAGGCTTGACCTGCTGAGATGGTAGACCCAATATTGAAAACTGGGCAGTGTAGTGGTTCAGTGGTTAGCCCTGCTGCCTCACAGTGCCAGGGACCCAGGTTCAATTCCAGTTTTGGGTGACTGGCTGTGTGGAGTTTGCATGTTCTCCCTGTATCTGTGTGGGTTTCTATTGGGCACTCTCCATTCCTTTCATAGTCCAAAGATGTGCAGGTTAGTGGATTGGCCACTGAAATTGTCCTGTAGCGTCCAGGAATGTGTAGGCTAGATGGCGTTACATAAGTAGGATGGGGAAATGGAGCTGGGTGGGATACTCTTCAGGCGGTTGGTGCAGATTCTATGAAATTATCTGTAGCTGGATACTGACGGTTTCAGGTGATGGGACTGTGACTGTTTCCTTTGGCAACTTGCTCTGTTGAAGAAAGGTGTTAATACACTGTCTTGGAAGCAAATTATCATTATATTTTGTGTGGATGGCTTCTTCATGTTTCGCCCTGACAGAGGGCACCAGGCACCTGTTTCTGTCTCATCTCTCCACTCCATTTTTTATTGAACATGGTCAGATAATTTTATCCCCCAGTTATGATGCTGTGATTCAGAAACCGTTAAGGATGTTAAAGTGCATTAAAGAAGTAAAAACAACACAAGCTGTCATTGATTCATTTTGAATGATGTGATTTTGAGGGAGGATTAGTCATAGACAAAATTGGATGATTTTGCATGTACCTTGGTATTGAATTGTTTGCTCTCCCTTTACCCCTTAATTTGAATGGAAGTAATTTGGAAAGACATAAAAGGAGGTGTGGATCCTCCTTTGGTGATACCAAATGCAGACTGAGTAACTCCTTTGTAGAACGTCTCTGTTCTATCCATGTGACTGACCCAGACCTTCCAGTTGCTTGCTTTCACCAAATCACCTTGTTCCCATGTTAACATTTCTATCCTGGGCCTGCTGTAGCAAAGGTAAAAACAAGGGCTGCAGATGCTGGAAACCAGATTCTAGATTAGAGTGGTGCTGGGAAAAGCACAGCAGTTCAGGCAGCATCCGAGGAGCAGGAAAATCAACGTTTCGGGCAAAAGCCTTTCATCAGGAATAGAGGCAGAATGCCTGCAGGGTGGAGAGATAAATGAGAGGAGGCCTGCTATAGCATGCCAATAAACACAACATAAGCTGGAGGAATGACACCTCATATTCCACTTCCTTTTATATTTTTTTCTAATCGACCTGTTCAGAGATGTTACTACACACCTCTGGAGCAGATAGAACTTGAACCGAGGTCACCTGGCTCAGAGGTAGGGACTTTACTACTGTACTACAAGAGGGCACTAGAGCATATGTTTGGTTGCTTGGTTAAGAACCCAGCAGCATTCCCATCAGGCTGCATTCCAGAACATAGAACATTACAGTGCAGTACAGGCCCTTCGGCCCTCAATGTTATGCCGACCTGTTGAACCAATCTGAAGCTCATCTAACCCACACTATTCCATTCTCATCCATATATTTATCCAGTGACCATTTAAATTCCCTTAAAGTTGGCGGGTCTACTACTGTTGCAGGCAGTGCATTCCACGTCCCTACTACTCACTGAGTGAAGAAACTACCTCTGACATCTGTCCTATATTTATTACCCCTCAATTTAAAACTATGTCCCCTTGTGCTATCCATTGCCATCCAGCTCTCACTGTCCAACCTATCTAACCCTCTGATTATCTTATGTCTCAATTAAGTCACATCCCAACCTTTTCTCTAATGAGAACAGCCTCAAGTCCCTCAGCCTTTCTTTGTAAGACCTTCCCTCCATAGCAAGCAACATCCTAGTAAATCTCCTCTGAACCCTTTCCAAAGCTTCCACATCCTTCCTATAATGAGGTGATCAGAACTGTATGAAATACTCCAAATTTGGCCGCACCAAAGTTTTGTACAGCTGCAGCATGATCTCATGGTTCCGAAACTCAATCTCTTTACCAATAAAAACTAACACACCGTATGCCTTCTTAACAACCCTATCAACTTGGGTGGCAACTTTCAAGGATCTATGTACCTGGACACTGAGATCTCTCTGCTCATCTACACTACCAAGAATCGTACCATTAGCCCAGTACTCTGCATTCCTGTTACTCCTTCCAAAGTGAATCACCTCACACTTTTCCGCATTAAACTCCATTTGCCACCTCTCTGCCCGAATTGAGCCGTCAGGACCCAATTTTGAATTTTGCAACTTTAGACCATGATCTCTGTCTCTACTTTTCTTACATCCCTCCAACATCCCCATGGGCATGTCATAGTTATATCTTGCTGGTCTTGCTTTCAGAAAAGATGACCCAATTTAATACAAATTTAATACTGGCCCAAAGATCAATCCAGGCATGCAGGATATTCAATGTGAAGCTGTTGTTTGGAACAGGGGCACTTGTCTCCACATCAGGTGACCCAGAGACCAACAAAGATATTATTAATAGAGCATCTAGAGCATCCTTCTGTTGTCAGAGCTACAATACACAGGGAAACCTCTGAAGGAACATTCAAAGTAATCCATTCTAATTGTGTGCTCTTTTGAAAGACCCAAGTGAGATTCAGTGATAGGCCTGAAACATATTTCAGGTACTAATGCCGTTCAATATAGTTTATGATTTTCATCAAATAGATTTTAGAATCATTTGGCTGTTCTCTTGAGGCAGGGCCATGTGAAGGAGACAATTTTAACTCTTAATATTTTATGCTTTTATGGTGATAATTCTAAATTTTCAATTCTGAAATTTTACATTAAATTTTAAGATGAGACGCTACCACATGTTCATGCACAGGATTATTCTCAGCGCACATAATTCAGTCTATCTATTGAGTATTGTTAAGGGAGAAAATCATGTATTACTCAATTTCCATATGTGTAAATGTCACAAAATGAAATATCTTCTTCGTGGTGTATTTTTGTTCAGTTTTATTTCTTCATTTCTTTTACAGTGTCAAGAGTATATTCACTTAAAGAGTAATTCAGTTTTAAATGCTCCATTTTTTATGAGGCCTGTGTACGCAGTCTGAGAGATAAACCTTTCCAGTTAAGGAATGTAAGCTTGATGCATTTTTAGTTATTAATGGCAGCCTTGCAGGATTTCAGTTGATCGCACCAGAAGCTTTTTCTTTTAATTACTCACTTTATTTTGAAAGTGGTCAATTTAAGTAAGTGCAGTTGGGAACAATGTGAAAAATAAATCTTAAGAACAGCAAGTAAGCGGCGTATTCTGATACTATTGTGCTCTAAGCCTGCAGAAATTCTCGCTGTCTTTAATTTTGCACCTAAGTTTAGAATTAGAACCCCTACAGTGTGGAAACAGGCCCTTTGGCCCAACAAGTCCACACCGACCCTCTGACCCACCCTCCCTACCCTATTACTCTACATTGCCCCTTACTAATGCACCTAACCTACACATCCCTGAACACTATGGGACACCTGGAGGAAACCCACACAGACACAGGGAGAATGTGCAAACTCCACACAAATCACCCAAAGCTGGAATTGAACCTAGGTCCCTAGCACTGTAAGGCAGCAGCGCTAACCGCTGAGCCACTATGGTAACATTAGTTCATTTGCAAAGTGTTTTAACATTTTAAACTTTGCTTATGAGATGTGGATGTCTTTGGCTGGGCCAACACTTTTTTTTATTCACTCGTGGGATGTGGCCATTGCTGACTGGCCAGTATTTATTGCCAGTCCCTAGTTGCCCTTGAGACAGTGGTGCTGAGCTACCTTTGTGAACCGTTTCAGCTCTTGGGGTGTATGGATACCCACAGTATCAGTAGGAAATGATTCCCTAGTTTTTCTCTGTGATAGTGAAGGAACAGCAATATAGTTCTAAGTTAGGATGGTATGTGATTTGGGGTGGAACTTGCATGGTGTCCCTTGTTTAATTAGTTTGTCCCTGTTCAAACTTCAAAGCATCTCTTGGCTCAAACTAATGCATTCTATTAGTTCTTCTGAAGTCCTGAGAGATATTTTGAAGCTTGATGGGTGAAACAAACCATAATTTCATAATTTATAAGAAGTCTTTACAAGTAACCATAGAATCCCTACAGTGTGGAAACAGGCCCTTTGGCCCAACAAGTCCACACTGACCCTCTGAAGAGTAACCCACCCAGACCCATTCTCCTACCGGATTTTCTCTACATTTTCTCCTGACTGATGCATCTCATCTACACATCCCTGAACACTACGGGAAATTTAGTTTGGGCAATTCACCTAGCATCCACATCTTTGGACAGTGGGAGGAAACCCACACAGATACAGGGAGAATGTGCAAACTCCACACAGACAATCACGTGAGGTTGGAATTGAACCCGGCACTGTGAGGCAGCAGTGCTGACCATCATGCCACTCCTTAGTTTGAAAGGATAAATGTAGAGAGGATATGAGAGAATCCAAAGTTTAGGATTATAAGTATGAGCTAACAATAAATTAGAAAAATCTCTTTACTCAGAGAGGTTAGAAAGCTGAACTTGCAATGACAGTCTGGTGGAAGCCAATAGTTTAGCTGCTTTCTAAAGTAAATTAGGTGAGTATGGAAGATAAAGATGAAAAACATCCTAATAGGCTCAGTTTAGGTGAATGGAGTACTTTGACACTCAGATATAGTAAAACCATTAGCAAAGAATGGATGTGTCAGCTGTTTCTATGCTCTCAACAGTATGTGAAACTATGTAAGTAACACCATGGAGGCTGCTTCATTATTATGAAGAATATTTATTAAGTGTTGTGCAAAAGTTTTATTTGCAGTGATGTTAACCACCTCACTCTGGGATTTACCAAACTGTTCTCTCATGTCCACTTCTGACATTGCTATTAAACCTATTAACATGATTGCCTCTGTTGCTCTTTGGCTAATTGGCTTCTTCCTTGCAGGGATTGAATACCTGGTCCCAGAAATTACCTCATACCTTCCTGGGATCAGATCCCACCACCACCACCACTGCCCTCTTCCCCCAACCAAGTCATTGTTTCCCAGACTGACCTCCTATCCTCTGGTGAATTTTTCCTAATGGCCTCCAACCTCATGAACTTCTAATTTTCTACTGCCTTCCCAAGATCCACAAGCAGGATTGCCCTGTTAGATTTATGATATTAGCATTTCCTGCACAATACCTATCACATTTCTACATTTTTGCATCTACATCTGTGACTCTTCTGATGCCATCCTCCAATTTAACACGTTTTAGTTTCCTGATTCTAACTGTTTTCTTTTTGTAGTGAATGCCCAATCCCTCTACACCTCAATCTCCAAATAGGACACCCTGAGATCTTTCTGCTTCTTTCTTGAAAGGAGATCCAGCTAGTTTCTATCTAACTCGGTCTTTCTCTATCTAACTCGGTCTTTCTCTATCTGCCTGAATGCCTTCTCACATTGAACCACTTCTTCTTCAATTCTACTCAATTCCTCCAAATAAAATTACCGAAATAGGTACCCACATGGATCCCAGCTGTGCTTACCTTCTGAGCTATGTGGGACATTCATTGTTCCAGTCCTAACCAGACTTCTTCCCTCAGCTCTGTTTTCAGCTTGCATTGATGACTGTACCATTGCCAATTTCTGCTCTTGCCTAAGGCAATAAAATTCCATCAACTTTGTTTCCAGTTTCAACCCTTCCCTCACCATTACATGATTCATCTCTGACTGTTCCCATCCCTTCCATGATTTCCCTATCTCCAATTCTGAGGATTGGCTATTGGCAAATATCCACTATACAGTATTTATCTTCTCAGGGGCAATTAGGGATGGTCGATAAATGCTGGCCATGTATGGAAAATAAAGAGCATGAAAGCTTGGGGAGGGTTAAAGCATGAAGACCACTGGCAATCTGTGGTCTGTGGAAGGCAGGATGAGATAAGAATAGTGGAATGCTGTTACATCAAGTAGCTGAGTAAGGTTAAGGCTGAAAGGTCATTATGGTGAGATAAGATAACAGTTAGTCAAGGTATTCTCACTGTTAAGTGTCATTATGACAAGATTGGGACCATAAATATTTGGGACATTACATTAAATATCTAATTAATAGTTAGTAGAGTCAGCTTGAGGCAGGAGACTATTGTAATAGATGGAATAGCGAAATATCTAACCATGACAGGTTAGTCTGGAATGGATAATAAATGTCTAACCGTGACATTAGAATAGCATTAAGTCGAATGTACACCTAAAGAAATAATGGGAACTAACATCACTAGTTTATTGTGTAGCTAGTGTAAGGTACTTTGAGTAATATAGTTGGACATGCTGATAAGCTAACAGAAACATGATAAAAAAAAACCACGAACCCTGAGATTCGTGGGCATTCGAGAATCTGCTTTCTCAGTGTCACAGTTTTTGTTTGCAAATAAAAGACCTACTTCTTGAAAAATTCTCTGCGTCTCCTGGTGATTCTCTACATTTTCTCCATGACACATGTCAGCCACACCCACGTCCTACGAAAGAAACAAAAAGCCCACTGACTCAGATAGCAACTGTGACAATGTTTCTTCACCTCCCACTTTCAGTAAGGACTGATTGCATTTGATCTCTCACCCACATACCCTCACTCCTGAGCTCACCCCAATAATATGGGTCATGAAATATTCAAATAAATAATTAGCAAGTTCAATTGACCCCAATATTACCATGCCCGTACAATAGGCATGGGCTGGAAAGCGGGACTATTTTTGTGAAAAATATTTTCAAAAGAGTGAACAGGAAGGGTTGGCACTACTTTCAGGCATCGGGCTCAATCCCACCACCCTAACAATGGTGGACCTCTTCCTACCTCAATTGAAACTCATCCCTCCAGCCCCCATCCCCTTCCCTCCTCCCCAGCAATTCATGAGGGTGGGAGCGCCTCCTACTTTGAATCAATTTAGCCCACGCACACAGCACCTTGTGACCATAGGGCAACCTACACCTACCAGCCACCGACATTCCTTCTGGGAAGAGGGTGAGCAGTTTACCCTCTCCATTAATTTACTTCTCCACACCCACTGTCTAACACACTGAGTAATTAAAAGATTTCCAGGATCCAGGAGTATGCATTTTTCTTCTTATTTACAGCACTAATACAAGATGCTGTTTCCGAGGAAGAATTTTGGAGTAAAACCCACAAGGTAACAGGCAGTTTCTGTTTGTGCAGCTAATATGTAAATAACATGCTAATTTATGTAAAGCTTATGTAGTAGAACTAATTTCCAGTGTGTGTTTGTTCATCAGTATTTCTTCTAATGGCATCTGAGTAGAATCCCCAGCAAGAGTGGCAGACTGCTTCAAGGTCATTTTACAAATCCCAGGTTAAATCATAAATGCTTGGATGTCAGCCAATTTTTAAATAGATCACCATAAAAGGAGGCTCCTCAAATTTTCAATTTTCTCTTGTTTGGTCTGCACATTTCACCCATGGATCCCTCTGTCACCTTTCAGTTTGTCTCAGGTGTAAGCTCTACTTGGAACTTTCTGTGTTGTGTTTGTGTGAATTTTGCCGTAAGTCTGATGGTACAAGTGCTGTGACACCTCGACATGTTTGATATCACCTTGTGCAACTGATGGTTGGCAGCACACAGCGAATTGGTCTGAATTGAAATTTTCAAATGTTGGGCAAACTAGGGAAGTCTTCCATCCATGCGTCCAAATTCTGTGAGTTAGTGAAGAGGGAACTGGTTCAGCACCATTTAACATTTAACTAGAGATGTGTGCAGTCCTGTAATCAATTACTAAACATGCGGAGAGATCCTCTTATCTGAGCAGAGAGTGGAATGGAACTAGATTAATAACTCAATATTGTTAGGGTGACTAATAGCACTAAGTTTGAATTGTTTAAATGCCATGGGATGTGGAGAAGGTGGTGCTTTCACCCCCTACCTCATGTAGATCATAGAATCCTTACAGTATGGATGCAGGTCATTTGACCCATCGAATCTACACTGACCCCCCAAAGAGCATCCCGCCCAGTGCTACCCCCCTATACTATCCTTTAAACTTGCATTCCCCATGGACAATCCAGGAGAAAGTGAGGAGTGCAGATGTTGGAGATCAGAGCTGAAAATGTGTTGCTGGAAAAGCGCAGCAGGTCAGGCAGCATCCAAGGAACAGGAGAATCGACGTTTCGGGCATGAGCCCTTCTTCAGGAATGAGGAGAGTGTGCCAAGCAGGCTAAGATAAAAGGTAGGGAGGAGGGACTTGGGGGAGGGG
>NC_057736.1:40980747-40989311 GCF_004010195.1 Chiloscyllium plagiosum | reverse complement strand
CACTCCAGCCTATCACCCTCACCTTAACCTCCTTCCACCTATCACATTTACAATGCCCCTCCCCCAAGTCCCTCCTCCCTATCTTTTATCTTCGCCTGCTTGGCACACTCTCCTCATTCCTGAAGAAGGGCTCATGCCCGAAACGTCGATTCTCCTGTTCCTTGGATGTTGCCTGACCTGCTGCCTTTTTCCAGCAACACATTTTCAGCCATGGCCAATCCACCTAACCTGCACATCTTTGGACTCTGGGAGGAAACCCAGAGCCTCATATGAAACCTATGCGGACATGGGGAGAATGGGCAAGCTCCACACTGTCAGTTACCTGAGGGTGAAATCGAACCTGGGGTCCCTGACACTGCGAGGCTGCAGTGCTAAACACAGAACTACCATGCCACCCAAAAATGTGACTGACCACTGACCCTTCAATTTCAAGGTGTTCAGTGATGGCGGGACATTACTGTTGATCATTAAAGTCAGTCGATCTGAAGAGATGGTGCTTTGATAGCTGTCAATTGCCAAAATGCCTTTGTTGCGTTAAACCCCCAGATGATATGGTGGAGCAAAAACTTATCTATCCCTTAAAGCTACAGTGCCTGTGTTATGGAGTGATGTCATTTTGATGGGCAGAACAAGATGGAAGTTGGACTTGAAGTGAATGGTCTCAGACATACCTCCAACTACCCACTCTTTTTGTGCATGAGCACGGCATGCGTGTTGTTGGCTGGGCCAGCATTTATTGCACCTCCCTCGTTGCCTTTGAGAAGGTGATGGCGAGCAGTCTTCTGGAGTTGCTGTCACCCATTTAGTGTGGCCGCATCACAGTACCATTCAGGAGGGAGCTCAGGATTTCACCGATGCAGTATTGATTGCTTTTTTGCAGGTATCACCCCCTAGCATCTCAGGGATGGGTTTGTCCTTCAGAAGATCTGAGAGATCATCAGCAAGGAAAGGGCAGGCCACTGAGAATGGAGGAACCATTGTTATTGTTCTGTCATGAAGGGCTTTGATGAGGTTATGGTTACTGCATCAAGTCCCTAATGACTCATCTCAGTCCTATGCTTGGGGAGGTGCAGAGATAGTCGATAAGATTAGCATTTATATTGATGCTTCAACAATGTCAGAATGGTTCATTTAACATCTTCACTTTTCGATATTAAAGGAGGGCGGAGGTGGGGGAGGATCACATCTGAGGATCTGACTTCCTCTTCCCACCCTTGCTACTCCCCAGGCAAGCTGGTAAATATTCCTGCTGTTTCTCTGATTTCTTACAGCTCAAAAACAAAAATATGCACAGCTGCTTAGTGGGAAAAAAACGCCCTTCGGCCGAGCTCAGCCATCTGTCCTGGGAATCCCCCTCCTTTTGAACTCACTTTTAGTCAATTGGTTGCATGTGACAGTATCTGTGATAATCTTGATGACATTGTCACAAGAGGGTTGCTAACTGTTCTGTGTAATTCATCACAGCAATTCACATTCCACTTTCAGAGATTTAAACAGCACATTGAAATGTTCTTTTCAGAATTTTTGATCAAAGGTGATATTTAAAGTGTAAAATAAAATATTGCAAACATCACACGGGTCAAATAAACAGAGAAAGAATCAGTCTTAATAGTTCTTCTCTCAACAAAATAGGGTGATGGTTGAGGTTTAATAGTTTCGAGGAAGGAAAATGAAGGAGGGGAGGAATAAGCCAAAGGGAGGTCTGTGTTAAGGTCAAGGGAAGGTGTGATGAATTAATACAAGGATAGAAGCTGCAAGACCAAGAAGCTAGTTATAGATAATTAGAATCTGTCATTTTCAGGGCCTTGTAGGCCTTCTCCTCACTCTGCAGAAATGACCTGTTTTCCATGAAGCTGGGAGTGATAGTCTCATTCTGGTCTGACGTACTGAGCTAACCTGGCGATGATGGGGTGAGGTGGATGATAGAAGCACCTGCTTTCCTTACAATGAACCTCAGACATCATAAGAGGAACACTGTACGGCACAGCAAGAGGCCATGTGGCCCACCGTGCTTATGCAGGCTCTTTGTTTTCAGAAAGAACTATCAAACAAATTCCAAACCCTATTTGTCATGCTTCCCCTCAGGGGAATGCAACCCCGATCCTCTGATAACAAACTTAAGCAAAAACATAAAAACTGAAAGATGCTGTGGATGCTGTAAATGAGAAACAAAAACAGAAATTGTTGGAGAAGGTCTCAACAGGTCTGGCAGCATCTGTGGAGAGAAATCAGAGTTAACGTTTTGGGTCAAGAGCCCTTCCTCAGAACTCTAAACAAAAACAAGCCTATCACCGTAAAATAAATAAAATGCAAAGATCTGTAATGATATCATTTATCCCATCAAATATTTCTGACTGTATTCGCTTAAATGACAGTCTTTACTGTGCATTTGACTCCAGTTCTTAAAAGGTTTCCTTTTTAATACGAAGAGAAGATTCACATTTATGCAGCCTCTTTCTCAACCTCAGATCTGCCCACAGCATCTCAGGGCCAACAAAGGACATCTGTGGTCTAATTACTATTGTAATGTTGGAAATGCAGCTGCCAATTTGAAAATGTCTAGATACCTCAAACTGCAATGTGATAGTTGAGCAGATCGTCTGTTTTAGGTGTTGGTTGAGAGATGCATGTTAGCCAGGATGCTACAGTAATTTCCCTGATGCTGCCTAAAATAGTAACATGGGAATTTACAGGGATTATGGATGGCAAGGACTGGTTGGACCAAAGGTTCTGTTTCTGTGTTGTATGACTCTATGACAGAGACGGTTTGACATTACATTCAAAAGATTCCTATTCTGACAATTCAGCAATCTCTCAGTAGTGCATTGTACTGATAGCCTAGATTTGAGTCTCTTCGGTGAGACTTGAATCAGCAGCTTTCTCCCTCAGTGGAAATGCTGACCACTGATTTGAGACTGATATTATTGGCTGCTTTCTGAAACCCAGGGAGCCATATTATTTCACCATCCTACCTACCAATCACGCACTTTGCCAAAGCAGCTAAATTCACTCTCCAACCATTCCCTATGCCAGCCATATTATTTGTACCCTTTATGCCATCTGTTCCAGTCTTTGTGCCAACTGCAACCAATGAGTTAATAGCTCTTGATTATGGTGGATCTTCTGTCAACCATATAGCTAGCAGCTTGCAATTATGCACATGCACAGCATCAATCATTGCAAAAGAACAGTTTAAATGAATTTCTTTGTTGCATTTAATGATAAAAATGCAGGAAGATTTATGGTAAATGTATTCTTGCAGTTGTGTTCTTTGTGCCATTGCTGTCATTATTGCTTAAGTACCTAAACAAAAACAGAAATTGTCGGAAAAACTCAACTTTCTTTTTTATCTTATGCACGTATTACATTATATGATTGAGCTGGAAAGTGTTCAGAATGTTGCTGAGAATGGAGGGTTTGAGTTATAAAGAGAGGCTGGCTAGGCTGGGACCTTTTTTTTCACTGGAAGTGGGAGGTTGAGGGACCACTTTATAGATAGAGAGTTTATAAAATCATGAGGAATATGGATAAGATGAATGGCAGGTGTCTTTTCCCTAGGGACTAAGGAGGATTTCAAGACTAAGGGGTATATTTTTAAGGTGAAAAGGGAAAGATTTTAAAAAGACATGGGGCAATTTTTTAAACAGTGTGTTCCTATAAGGAATGAACTTCCTAAAGAAGTGTTGAATGCGGGTACAGTTGCAACGTTTAAAAGATGTTTGGATAAGTACATGAATAAGAAATGTTTGGAGCAATGTGGGCTAAACACAGAAGGTGAGACCGGTTTAGTTTGTCATTGTGGTCAACATGGACTGGTTGGAAGGAAGGGTCTAGTTCTGTGCTGCGTGACTTTATGACTCTGACTCTTAGAGGGTTGTGAGTCTTTGGAACTCTTTGCCACAGAGAGCTGTGAGGGCAGAGTCCTTGTGTATATTTGATTCAATGTTTGGAGAGTCAGGTATCACAGAACTTTCTTCTTTAAATGTTGAAACTGGATCTGGTCGTGGCATGTTCTCTGTTTCATCTTCTGGATGTGTCTCCTGGCTCAGAATTTGTCAAGAAATATTATCCTCTTTCAAGTTTGAAATGAAGAGCATCCCAGAGCTCACCAAACTCTTAGAAAAGGTGAGGCATGTCTTGACACAAGATCATCCAATCACCTTGGAATGAAGCTCCAGTTTTTGGAAAAGTCAGACTAAATTTTGACAAAGTGTTCTCTATCTATCCATATGTCCATAAATTTTGTATGTTGATATGAAGTCTCATGTTTCTGGAGAGATAGTTTCTCTGAAGATAGAAAGTGGTTGTGAAAATTGGCATGTGGTGTCTTGTGTCAGCTGTAGAAGGCTTAGTTGTGCACAAACCTTGCAACTCCAAAATGATCTGTTCTGATTCTGCAAGATGTAAACAGCTTCATTAATAACATTACCACTTTACAAACTGACTGGTAACTGGGAGGGCTCATCCTGGGTGGGCGGCACGGTGGCACAGTGGTTAGCACTGCTGCCTCACAGCGCCGGAGACCCGGGTTCATTTCCCGCCTCAGGCGACTGACTGTGTGGAGTTTGCACGTTCTCCCCGTGTCTGCGTGGGTTTCCTCCGGGTGCTCCGGTTTCCTCCCACAGTCCAAAGATGTGCAGGTCTGGTGAATTGGCCATGCTAAATTGCCCACAGTTTAAGTAAGGGGTAAATGTAGGGGTATGGGTGGGTTTCACTTCGGCGGGTCGGTGTGGACTTGTTGGGCTGAAGGGCCTGTTTCCACACTGTAATCTAATCTAAAACCCTGGAGCCTGATGCTTGATGATGAAAGATGAAAAATGTTAGATGAAAGATGTTAGCCTGAACAGTAAGGGCCTGTTTCCACACTGTAATCTAATCTAATCTAATCTAAAACCCTGGAGCCTGATGCTTGATGATGAAAGATGAAAAATGTTAGATGAAAGATGTTAGCCTGAACAGTAATGGTTGCTCCTGAGTCAAGACAAAATTGAGCATCAAAATTCTTAACTTGTAAGGTGACTTGCTGAAAGTCCCACCCCAGATTGCCAACTTCCACTGTAGGGTCATTGGTTTACACTTGACCAAAAAAATGAGTATTCTCTGTGTTCTTCTTCGTGTCATTCTCCAGCATTGTGGGGTTGATTTATTTGATTTGCCTTTAAAGAGTGGTCTTGAATGACAAAAGGACTGAATGTGACCATTTCAGCCACAGTTGGGCCATCCTGTCACCTTGTGTTACCATCATTCACCACAATGGCAGTGCTTCAAAATGGCATCTTCAGCCTTTATCCCAACTTTGGGAGGCTTGTTGCTGGGCAGTGTGGACATTTTGGCCTAGCAAAGTATGGACTCTCAATGAGCCTCAGAATTTCCATGAATTCCATTTTTTGAAATTTCAAAAATATACTTTATTCATAAAAAAATCTCATATATATATAGTCACAAATACAGTTTGGATCTGTCCAGTTGCATATCAAGTAAACTAGGAGGGTCTGATAGCTGAATGGACCCCCTCTTCCCTTCAGCAGAAAGACCTTAGACAGTGGTCTTTTACTCCACAACCACCTGATGAAGGAGCAGCGCTCCAAAAGCTAATGCTTCCAATTAAACCTGTTGGACTATAACCTGGTGTTGTGTGATTTTTAACTTTGTACACCCCAGTCCAACACCGGCATCTCCAAATTATCTTTACAGCGAGGACTGCAAGCAGCTTCTGTGAATTGGCACATGTTATGTTAAACCACCTATATAGGTTGAGGGGGTGACCTTATGGAGGTTTATAAAATCATGAGGGGCATGGATAGGGTGAATTGCCAAGATTTTTCCCCAGGGTAGGGGAGTCCAAAACTAGGCATAGGCTTAAGGTGAGAGGGGAAAGATTTAAAAGGGACTTAAGGGCAACACGGTGGCTCAGTGGTTAGCACTGTTGCCTCATATGCCAGGGACTTGGGCTCAATTCCAGCCTTGGGCGACTGTGTGGAGTTTGCACAATCTCCCCATGTCTCTGTGGGTTTCCTCTGGGTGCTCCGGTTTTCTCCCACAGTCCAAAGATGTGCAGGTTAGGTGAATTGGCCATGCTAAATTGCCCACGGTGTTAGGTGCATTAGTCAGAGGGAAGTGGGTCTGGATCGGTTACTCTCCAGAGGGTCAGTGTGAACTTGATGAGCCGAATGGCCTGCTACCACACTGTAGGGAAACTAATCTAATCTAAATTTTTCACGCAGAGAGTAGTGTGTGCATGGAATAAGCTGCCAGAGGAAGTGGTGGAGGCTGGTACAATTACAGCATTTAAAAGACACCTCGATGAGTATTTGAATAGGAAGGGTTTAGAGGGATATTGGCCAAATGATGGAAAATGGCACTAGATTAATTTAGGATATCTGTTGGACATGGGCGAGTTGGACCAAAGGGTTTGTTTCCATGCTGTACATCTCAATGATTCTATGCTTGGCTCAACTGTTTGGTAACTTGGCTGTTTTTCCGGTCAATAATCTGATCACTTTTCTCTGATTCTACCTTCCACTTTTCATCAAGTATCAAGTAGCATTTTATGTATATTTGACTTATTGATGCATTAAGGGATGAATTCTTCCATCAACAGGACAGGTATTAACTCCACCAAGTTAACATGTGCCATGCAGAATAGGAAGAACTATCCTTCCATTGGGTAGCTATAATTGGCTTCAGTATTCATGGCATTAGAGAGGTGAAAATTGGACCCAATGTTGAAAAAGACTATTTGCAAAATCTGTGCTCTGTTTTAACATGAGTTAAGTTTACAATCCCATGCTCTCTCCATTGCTACTTCTAACTGTAGAATGTTACTTGAGTCTGTAGTGTTTTTGCCCCTCTGTAAATGAAATATACCGTAGACGCTAGAGGTTTTAAGAATATACAATGGGGAATTGAGGTTTATGTAGCTAATGGTCAAATGATGTCATAAGTCTGATGGAAAGCCATCAGCGTTGATTTCCCTTCATGAAAGGATAATGTCTGAAGTGACAAGGCTGACAGGGACTTGACCACACAGATTGCCATTGTAGTTGATCCTACTGATGAGCTGGGAGTTTTACAACTGTCACCATTCACGAGAAGCATTCTCAGTTCTGCTAATTCATTGCTATTCCATTGCCGCTGAATGCACTGCCTTAACTTGTATGCAGAGCCCTTGAAACCAAAAGATTAATGTCCCTTTAATGAGAAACTTGCTGCTGGACCCTGGGTGTCAGGCGAAAGAAAATTCATCAGAACAATGGAGCGTTTTGAAAGTAAGCTGTTTGTGTGTTGGTTTGTTTACTTTGCATTTGTAATAAAATTCCTTAATTTCACAAGGGAGCTATTCAAACGGCAGTTCTTTTGTTAAAATTTACATAATGTTCAAATTCTTATCCGAGGTGTCTCTTTCAGAAGATAAATGACGAATTTTGATTGCACATGGGAAATTGGGGCCTGTGCGTTCACGCTTTTAGATAGAGAAAAAACTCAAGCAAGAGCCTGAAGGATGTGTGGATACTGAATGCAACATGCAGCAAAATAAATACAATCTATCAGTTTTATAGTGCATTTGAGCACCTCAGCCTGTTCCAAATCATTCCAAACTTTTGAATACCTTGCTTAAAACTCATTGTTTCAAAGTAGCAAATATAGTAACCATTGCATGTACAGTAAGTTTCTCAAAACAGCAATGGTATAAGAGAAAAAACATCTTCTGCTCTGTTCGTTATGCCGTTCAGGAGAAACTAAATACAGTGGTGCCTCGGAATCCGACTATAATTCCTTCCAGGAGCCTTTTCGGATTGCGAAAAGTTCGGATTCCGAAACTATTTTCTCCATAAGAAAAAATAGAAAGTGAATTAATCTGTTTCTGGACCCAAAAAAAAACATTTTCAAGACACTTTTAACTGCAAATACACATGGTTTAGGTAAAATAAGATGAGTAAATGACCTAAATATCAAGTAATAATAATAAAAACAAGAAATAAATGTACTAACATGAAAATAACTTCATTTATTTGGTCCACATTTGGTCCACTTGGTCCACATTGGCACCAAAGACATAGGTAGGAGGAGGGCTGAGGATGTTAGGCAGGCTTTCAGGGAGCGAGGCTGGAAGCTCAGAGTTAGAACGAACAGAGTTGTAGTCTCTGGTTTGTTACCCGTGCCACGTGATAGATTTATTTGGTCCACATTTGGTCCACTTGGTCCACATTGGCACCAAAGACATAGGTAGGAGGAGGGCTGAGGATGTTAGGCAGGCTTTCAGGGAGCGAGGCTGGAAGCTCAGAGTTAGAACGAACAGAGTTGTAGTCTCTGGTTTGTTACCCGTGCCACGTGATAGAGAGTCGAGGAATAGGGAGAGAGAACAGTTAAATGCGCGGCTACAGGGATGGTGCAGGAGGGAGGGATTCCGGTATCTGGATAACTGGGGTTCTTTCTGGGGAAGGTGGGACCTCTATAAACAGGATGGTCTACACCTGAACCTAAGGGGCACCAGTATCCTTGTTGGGAGGTTTGCTAGTGCTCTTGGGGGGGGTTTAAACTAACTCTGCAGGGACATGGGAACC
>NC_057736.1:40961345-40977974 GCF_004010195.1 Chiloscyllium plagiosum | reverse complement strand
CATAGCTTTAAATTAAGGGTTGGTAGGTATAGGACAGATGTTAGGGGTAGATTCTTTACTCAGCGAGTCGTGAGTTCATGGAATGCCCTGCCAGTAGCAGTGGTGGACTCTCCCTCTTTATGGGCATTTAAACGGGCATTGGTTAGGCATATGGAGGATAGTGGGCTAGTGTAGGTTAGGTGGGCTTGGATCGGCGCAACAGCAAGGGCCGAAGGGCCTGTACTGCGCTGTATTCTTCTATGTTCTATGTTCTATGTTTACCTTAGTGAGGAGTGCTAATGGTGCATGTGGAAGCTGGAGAGGAGGAAGGAGGGAGAGGGTTTACTGCTTGGAAGGTGATTCACCTTCCATAATAACATCAGGTAACTGTACTTCTGGTGTATGCTCTCTTTGTCTCTTTATTCTCGTAACACTAAGGCCACTTGTAGAGGGCTGGGGCTCACTGGACTGGCTTTCTTTAGAGAACCACCTTTCCAAGTTGCCTGGTGTTGGTGACTTTTCTGAATTTTTCTGAAGTGGTCAATCACATTGTCATTGAACATGTTTATGCTCCTGTTGACCACTGCCTTGTTAGGATGCCACTTTTCAACAATGACCTGTGTTTTAGACCACAGGAAGCATAGTTCCTTAATTTCAGCACTGGAAATGTTCCCACTAGCTCCCTCTTACTCCTCTGAAGAAATTTCCTCTGCCACTTCTTCTGGCTGCATCTTGTGGAGGTGCTGAAGTCCTTCTGTGGTGAGTTTATTCTTGTGATCCTCCACTAACTCCTCCACATCCTCTTCGGCTCATCTCCAAGCCCATGGACTCACTTCTTTATTTTTCAGAATCGTACACTCGGTCGATTTCAGCATCTCAAACATGGCAGCGAGATCAGACACACGCGTACTGCTCTCATGCTTGGCGATAAGTTCTTTCTTCAATTCAATTGTGGTTCACACGGACTTCCTCTTCCTCTTATTTGCTTCACTGCTCCTCTTGGGTGCCATGGTGAATGCACAAGGGTGATAATTAAAAAAAAACCCAGCACAAAACAAGCTGAAAACACGAGGTAACCTAGTGATGAGCACACGAGAGATGTTTTCACGACTACTTCCCGGGACAAACTGAATAAACAATGTGCGACCTGAACGGTACGTGGTGTTCGGATTCTGAAATGTGTTCGGATTTTAGAGCAAACTTTTCTCAAAATAATTGTTCGGATTCCAATTTGTTCGAACAATAGGGCGTTCGGATTCTGGGGTCAGCACTGATTAAGGTTTTTGATTCATTTGATGTGAGCATCGCTGGCTGGGAAATTTATTGCCAATCCCTAACTGCCCACAGAGCAGTAAAGTGTCAGCCACATTTCTGTGGGTCTGGAATCACATGTAATCCTAGTCAGATAACGATGCAGATTTCCTTCCCTAAAGGACATTAATGAATCAGATGGGGCTTTCAGACAATCAACAGCATTTTCATGTCAAAGGTAGTGGAAATAAAGTATAAGAATCCAAAAGACTCTGAAAAGGTTAATGTCTGGAAGAGGGGAACACCACCAACTGTACTGATGTCAGTGATCATATGGAAATGAGACCTTGCAACTACAGGTAATTATTGTAATGTATACTTAACTTACAAGCATGTCATCAACTAGTTTCTGTTAATGTACAGAAAACTCTGCAATCTCTGCTGGCTAGATCCTAATGGTGAATAACCTCTGCCCCCACTCCCTTATGACAGCAGTCATTGTTAAGCTTCTGAGCATCATTAGCCAGTTCTCTAATGGATGTCATGAGTCAACTTTAAGGTGTGTATCCCTTATTTTCATGCAGCCACCCTTACATGCGCTTACAGGTCTGAAAATATCAAGGACCAAGTCAAAAGCAGCAATGCAGCTGTGTGGGGGCATTTACTGGAGTACACCTTTGTGCGTGCACATCTGCAACACATCGCTGCAGTGAAAGCCCTTGTTGTTTTATGAATACTCCTGAGTGATCTGGGCACGTCCTGTTTGCCACAATGTTTTCTGTCAATGATACCTTGTGCATTTGGGAAGTTAACTAAAACCAAAAACCTGAGCACTGACTCATTCCAACTGATGTTATCCCAGGTGAATCTAACATAATAGCTGGTCCTGGTAAACAAGCCTTCAGACACTGGGGGTGTGGGGTATCCATGGGCTGTTGACCAGGAATCCTTCACATAAAAATGAATGAATGAATTAATTAACTTTATTGTCAAGTGCACTTCAGTGAGTGCAGTGAAAAGTTTGCAATGTCACTGCTTATGGAATCATCTTAGGTACAGATACTTATGTATTTGGTACAGAATTGAAAGAATGACAAGTAAAAGTTGAGCATAAGAATAAAAAGAAAAAGAAGTACTCAATTCACAGTTAGTCCACTCCTGTCCTTGCCAGCACCGAGACCTCATCAGGCCAAGTCTCCAGACTATGCCAAGCTTTAAAACTCGAGGCCTTGCTTCCGGTTTGCAAGGGCGTTTCCTCCCCTTGACAGCCTCCTATCCAGGACTCCCCTCCCTGTGACATCCCTACAGTCCGGGACTCCCCTCCCCACGAGAGCCTCCTGTCTGGGACTCACCTCTTGTGTAGCTCCGGTCTGATTCTCGCCTCCTCCAAGTAAGTTTAAAAAGTTATAAGTTTAAGAAAACACTCAAGAAAAAAGGGGAATAAAAGCCACATGTTGGCCACATAAGAAAGAAAAGTATGAAGGAGTGGAGCAGAGAGCGCTGGCTGTAGTGTCCTACTCTGCCGCCATCTTGTGGCTGAGGCCCAGTAGGATGCGGAGGCAATACACTGGATAGGTGCCAGCAATGTTGAGAACCACTGATAATGTTTGCCCACCAGAAAGCAGATCCAGGAGGCACCATCTGATATAGAACCCGAATTTCCCTAGAGGCTGTTGTAACATGCCCAGGAAATGCGGACGCTGCCTATAAACCGTGTGATGGGCAGTGCCACCTATAAGCTGAGCCTCTGTGCTGTCCCTCTTTCTGCTGGTCACACAATGTTCCATTTCTGTTAGAACATAGAACAATATAGCACAGAACAGGCCCTTTGGCCCTCGATGTTGCGCCAACCTGTGAACTTATTTAAGCTCATCTCTCTCCACTATCTCATCATCATCCATGTGCTAATCCAAGGATTGTTTAAATCTTCCTCATGTGGCTAAGTTAACTACATTGACAGGTAGGGCATTCCATGCCCTTACCACTCTCTGAGTACAGAATCTGCCTCTGACATCTGTCTTAAATCTATCACCCCTCAATTTGTAGTTATACCCCCTCATTTAAAGTGACGTCATCATCCTAGGAAAAAGACTTTCACTGTTTACCCTATCTAATCCTCTGATCATCTTGTATGTCTCTATCAAATCCCCTCTTAGCTTTCTTCTTTCCAACGAGAACAGACCCAAGTCTCTCAGCCTTTCCTCATAAGACCTTCCCTCCAGACCAGGCAACATTCTGGTAAGGTAAAAACAATGACTGCAGATGCTGGAAACCAGATTCTGGATTAGAGTGGTGCTGGAAAAGCACAGCAGTTCAGGCAGCATCCGAGGAGCAGGAAAATCAACATTTCGGGCAAAAGTCCTTCATTCTGGTAAATCTCTTCTGCACCTTTTCCAATGCTTCCACATCCTTCCTGTAATGGGGTGACCAGAACTGTACACAATATTACAAGTGCGGCCGCACTAGCATTTTGTATAGTTGCAGCATGACATTATGGCTCTGGAACTCAATCCCTCTACCAATAAAACCTAACACATCGTATGCCTTCATAGCAGCACTATCAACCTGGGTGGCAAATGGATGCCCAATCACAGGTAGTAAAAGCACCCCCCCCCCCAACCTGAACTGATAGAATAAATATCCAAAGTCTAGAAAATCCACAATAAGCTTTCCTCTGTGCGGCTGTGAATATCAAGTAATGTTTTCATCTTTCCCTGAGATCGTTCAGGCTCTCAGCTGATGAAACGTCACTGGTGGGTTTCAGAAAATGAGGGAAAGTTGTGAATCAGATTTTAAACATTGCTCAAAATGAATGATAAGTAAATATTAATTGATACCCGTTCTCTCCTGGCAGTCTTGCCCACGTGCAGACTGGCATGCGTAAGTGAAATGTGGAATTCAATGAGTTGAAGCCAGCTATCATCTCTCTTCTTTTAACTCTGTTCCTTCACTCAAGGCCAGATTCTCCTCCAGATTAAAACTTGACATTGACTCTAATTGTTTGTTTATGGCAAAGAGATGAAAAACAGAAGTGCCCTCTTCGAGAACAAAATTAAAACTAACAATTCTTCTCTTAATATCACATCTTTCCAATGCCACATATTCCAGTTTTCCAAGGGCCAGCTGTGTCTCTATTGCAACACTCTCACTTCTGTCCTGCAAGATTCTGGTTCAAGTTCTACTCCAAAGGCTTGAGCACAGAATCTAGGCTGACACTGCAATGCACCATTGAGTCTATGTTGGAGAAGCCATCTTTCAGATGACATATGAAACCAGTACCCTGTTTGCCCTTTCAGATGGCTGTAAAATATCCTTCAACCAACACCTCGAACAAGTGATAGGGTCATATTGCTGTTTGTTGGAGATGATTGTGCACAAAGTGACTGCTGCATTTCCTACATTTTAACAGTGGCAACAATTTCAAAGTGTACTTTTTTGGTAGTAAAATCATCTGAAAAGCACTGCTTGGAATGAAACTCATTCAATCATAACCTTCAACAACTACATTTTTGAAAATAGATTTTGCAGAGCCTTTGGGGAAAGTACATGAAAATAGAACTAATTGGATAGATCTTTCAGTCACCCGTCACAAACACAGAGTGACAGCTGCCTGATGTTACCTGATGATAAGGCTCTGGGAGACCCTTGATGGAAATAGTGGAGCAGCCTCAGGAAGCTCTTGCAAAAGAAGTCTGGAGGAAGTGGCAGTGGTTTTTGCTGAGGTTCATCCTGAGCAGCTCCATGATGCAGGACGCTGTGCGCTATGGTGTGTTCCCTGGACTCATGTGGAGACAAAAACCAACTGTGCCTGGAGGACCTCAACTCGGTGAAAGGCACTCTTTGATCTGCCCAAAACTTTTTGGTCTTCTGGAGCAAGGAATTGACCCTGACTGCGTGTTGCAGACTGGCACATTCCAAGGTCCAGGACTCGGGGCTTTGGGGCAGCTGCTGCAAAGACGCAGTGCAGGAAGAGAACTGCCCAAGGTTTTCTTGCTGAAAGTAAGTGAGGGTCTGTTCAGTTATCAGACCCTCCTGGTGCCTCAAATATATGTCAATATAATCTTGCCTAAGTAAGAGACGCCCTCAATTTGTTTGTTGGATAGAGTCAAACTGTACCGTTTGTTTGTTCCTTCATTTGGTACAATACTGAACTGAACTGCTTCAGTGACTATGTGTGTATGTAAAGATAGTTCTTTGAACAAAGTATATTTTTGAAATAAAAAGAAGTTTAATGTGACTTTGGCAAATATGCCAGAGAATTGGCCAAAACATGCACTAAGGAGCTTGATGCAGCTGGTACTGTAGGATCCTCTGGAAGATAAGACTGATTTAGGAGATCCCTCTGATGCTGATCAAAAGAATTGTATAAACTAAAAACAAAATAGTTCATATAGACGCTCTCATGTGCTTACTCCCTCATGCCTTATCACTTACGCACACATGCATCATCTTTCATCTGTTATGGACCAGCACAGACTCTGTCAAAATATTTTAAGAAAGTAGCCCAGAGAGTTTTGAGAAGATTTGTATTGAGATTCTGGATGTAGGCTTGCTCGCTGAGCTGGAAGGTTTGTTTTCAGATGTTTCGTCACCATACTAGGTAACAACTTCAGTGAGCCTCCAGATGAAACTTACAGCTCAGCGATCAAACCTACATCCAGAAGGTAGCCTAGATTCTAACTTTTTCTTTTGTTAAAGGAGGATGTGAAGTGCTGTGCACCTGATGCAATGTGACTGGTCAAGGTATTTGATGTTCACCAAAACACAATTTATTTAAACACAGTAGCTAAATGCAATCAAAGAAAGAGGAATTTAGAATAACTTAACTCTATTGGAAAACTTAACAGAATAATAGATGCCGTAACTATTACTAATTAATTGTTCCAATATAATTACCTCCCATAAACACACGCTTTGGCAAAAATTCAGACACAGATTCACACATGCAGTTCTCCAATCCAGGAGAAAAAAAATCAAGAGAAAATTCAGAGACAGTAGCAGCCAGGAGGCATTCACTGAAGCTTCCACTCTGTTGAGACCCCAATAGCTTCTGATTCTGCTGAAAGAAAAACCTAGAAATTGGAATCTGTGAGAGCTGGCCACACCCATTCAGGCTGTTACATGAAACTCAAGGACTCCCAAGCTGTTTATTCGAGTGGTTTTCAGTTGAATCTCTATCCCTCTAATTCATAAAAAGAGGCACCTATGCTTTACTGCCTCTTTGAAAAACGATCAGGACAAAATAACCTCTTAAAGAGACAGACTCGTCACATACCTCAGGGGCAGGAACTGAATAAACACCTGTATTCTGGTGAAAGATCACAGGACTTGAAACGTTAACGCTGCTTTGTCTCTCCACAGATGCTGTCAGGCTTGAGTTTCTCCAGCATTTTCTGTTTTTGTTTGTTTCAGATCTCCAGCATCCAGTTCATTTTTTGATCTGAATAAATGCTGCTCGACTGGACAGAACTTGAATTTTTCTGAAAAGAAAGACATGTTGCTGAAGCTTTTTGTCTTACACTCATCAGAACACATGCAAGAATGCCAATTTTCAAATGATCCCAACAATTTATACCCTATAAGGAAAGTGCTGATTGGCTGGCAAGTCACACTAGCATTGAAATCCACCTGTGATAATGCTAAACTGTGTGGAGGCAGAATGACTTTTATTTTATGGATTAAATTCAACTAATGCAGTATTTGAATCTTTTTCCGAAAACAAAGAGGTAAACAACTTTATACAAGGCATGGAAAGATGTATAACGCTTTGAAACTTTCCTGTGAGCCAAGAGCTTTGAGACAAGCTGCAAAACACAGACATTGAAATAATTCTAAAAGATAATATAAAGTTTTCCTCCAAAACAAGAGAATTTATTGTAAATGTAACTTTTTATTAACCATTGAGGTCAGACCTGGCTGCTGCTGAACAAACAGTGAGGAGAACTTTGAGATAAAAAAAAGTCCTTTAACTGAGATAATGCAAAAGTTATGAATTATACTTTGATTGTGAGTGTAGCCTTAGTACAGTATTCATTTAGATATTCAAACTTCTGCATGAATTTATTACTGTATGCACTTCCAAATGGATTAAATCTAGCACTCGCTTCCAAACAGATTTGTTACTGTACACATTTCTAAGCACATTTATTGAGCCAATATTTCTTTATAGGTGAATATGTAGACTCTGCATTAAATTCAAAATAAGTTTATTACTTCACACGTTTTATAGCTAACATTTATTTTAAATGGATTCATTATTCTACAATTGTTTTTGATGTATTGACTATTTTAATTAGAATACACTTTATTGTCACGTGTACTCAAGTACAGAAGAACAGGAGTACAGTGAAAGTTTTACCATGGTACTCCACCTGGCACCGTCTTCGGTTCAAAATACCCAGGCACAAGCCTTAGATACAAAGTAGAGAAATAAAGAAAAAAAAAGTTAAAGTTACATCACCTTACAGTTATTCACAGTTTAAGTTAGAAAAATGAGAAATAAAGGTAAAAAAAAAACATTACAATCTTTCTATAATGGACCGGCAGTAGATCAGCACAGGGGGATTCCACACATAGTCTGACTGGGCTGGCAATTCACTGACCATCAACACTGGTCTTCAGATCATCAACTATCCCGGCTCTGCAAGGGTCTCCAGCCCAATGACGATCCCTGCTCCGTGTGGGTCTCTGTCCCGAAGACGATCCACGCTCCGTGTGGGTCTCTGTTCCGATGACCATCCCTGCTCCACTCAGGTCTCCAGCCCAATGATCATCCCTGCTCCATGTGGGTCTCCATCCCAATGACCATTCCTGCTCCGCTCGGGTCTCTGTCCCGATGACCATCCCTGCTCCGCTCGGGTCTCCAGCTCGATGACCATCCCTGCTCCATGTGGGCCTCCTGCCGGATGTGCATCCCTGCTCTGCTTGGGTCTCTGTCTCAATAACAATCCATGCCTCGCTCGGGTCTCCAGCCCGATGACCATCCCTGCTCCATGTGGGTCTCTGTCCGGATGACCATCCCTGCTCCATGTGGGTCTCCAGCCCAATGGCCATCCCTGCTCTGTGTGTGGGTCTCCAGCCCGATGACCATCCCCGCTTCATGTGGGTCTCTGTCCCGATGACCATCCCTGCACCTTGTGGGTCTCTGTCCCGATGACCATCCCTGCACCTTGTGGGTCTCTGTCCCAATGACCATACCCGCTCCGTGTGGGTCTCTGTCCCGATGATCATCCCTGCTCCATGTGTGTTTCCAGCCTGATGACCATCCCTGCTCCATGTGGGTCTCTGTCCCAACGACCATCCCTGCTCCGTGTGGGTCTCCATCCTGATGACAATTCCTGCACCGTGTGGGTCTCCATTCCGATGACCATCCCTGCTCCGTATGGGTCCCTGTCCCAATGACCATTCCCGCTTCGTGTGGATCTCTGTCCCGATGACCATCCCTGCTCCGTGTGGGTCTCCAGCCCGATGACCATCCCTGCTCCGTGTGGTCTCTGTCCCGATAACCATCCCTACTCCATGTGGGTCCCCAGCCCGATAACCATCTCTGCTCCATGTGGGTATCCTGCCCGATGACCAGCCCTGCTTCGTGTGGGTCTCTGTCCCGAAGACCATCCCCGCTCCGTGTGGGTCTCTGTCCCGAAGACAATCCCCGCTCCGTGTGGGTCTCCGTCCCGATGACCATCCCTGCTCCATGTGGGTCTCTGTCCCGATGACCATCCCTGCTCCGCGTGGGACTCCAGCCCGATGACCATCCCTGGTCCGTGTGGATCACCTGACTGATGACATCCCTGCTCCGTGTGGCTCTCCAGCCCGATGGCTATCCCTGCTCCGTGAGGGTCTCTAGCCTGATGACCATCCCTGATCCGTGAGGGTCTCCAGCCCAATGGCCATCCCTGCTCCGTGTGGGTCTCTGTCTTGATGACCATCCCCGCTCCGTGTGGATCTCTGTCCAGATGTCCATCCCTGCTCTGTGTGGGTCTCGATCTCAATGACCATCCCTGCTCCATGTGGGTCTTCTACTCGATGACCATCCCTTCTCCATGTGGGTCTCTGTCCCGATGACCATCCCTGCACCGTGTGGGTCTTTGTCCCGATGACCATCCCTGCTCTGAGTGGGTCTCCAGACCGATGACCATCCCTGCATCGTGTGGGTCTCCAGCCCGATGACCATCCCTGCTCCATGTGGGTCTCCAGCTCGATGACCATCCCCGCTTCGTGTGGGTCTCATGCCCGATGACCATCCCCGCTCCATGTGGGTCTCCAGCTCGATGACCATCCCCGCTTCGGGTGGGTCTCTGTCTCGATGGACATTCCTGCTCCGTGTTGATCTCTGACCCAATGACCATCCCTGCTCCATGTGGGTCTCCAGCTCGATGACCTTCCCCGCTTCGTGTGGGTCTCCAGCACGATGACCATCCCTGCTCCATGTGGAACTCTGTCCCAATGACCATCCCTGCTCCATGTGGGTCTCCAGCTCGATGACCTTCCCCGCTTCGTGTGGGTCTCCAGCCCGATGACCATCCCTGCTCAGAGTGGGTCTCCAGCCCGATGACCATCCCTGCTCCATGTGGGTCTCTGTCCCAATGACCATCCCTGCTCCATGTGGGTCTCCAGCTCGATGACCTTCCCCACATCGTGTGGGTCTCCAGCCCGATGACCATCCCCACTTCATGTGGGTCTCTGTCCCGATGACCATCCCTGCACCTTGTGGGTCTCTGTCCCGATGACCATCCCTGCTCTGAGTGGGTCTCCAGCCCGATGACAATCCCTGCTCCGTGTGGGTCTCCAGCCCCATGACCATCCCTGCTCCAAGTGGATCTCTGTCCCGACGACCATCCCCGCTCTGTGTGGGTCTCCATCCTGATGACAATCCCTGCACCGTGTGGGTCTCCATTCCGATGACCATCCCTGCTCCGTATGGGTCCCTGTCCCAATGACCATTCCCGCTTCGTGTGGATCTCTGTCCCGATGACCATCCCTGCTCCGTGTGGGTATCCTGCCCGATGACCATCCCTGCTTCGTGTGGGTCTCTGTCCCGAAGACCATCCCCGCTCCGTGTGGGTCTCTGTCCCGAAGACAATCCCCGCTCGGTGTGGGTCTCTGTCCCGATGACCATCCCTGCTCCATGTGGGTCTCTGTCCCGGTGACCATCCCTGCTCCGTGTGGGACTCCAGCCCGATGACCATCCCTGGTCCGTGTGGATCACCTGACTGATGACATCCCTGCTCCGTGTGGCTCTCCAGCCCGATGGCTATCCCTGCTCCGTGAGGGTCTCCAGCCTGATGACCATCCCTGATCCGTGAGGGTCTCCAGCCCAATGGCCATCCCTGCTCCGTGTGGATCTCTGTCCCGATGTCCATCCCCGCTCTGTGTGGGTCTCGATCTCAATGACCATCCCTTCTCCATGTGGGTCTCTGTCCCGATGACCATCCCTGCACCATGTGGGTCTTTGTCCCGATGACCATCCCTGCTCTGAGTGGGTCTCCAGACCGATGACCATCCCCGCTTCGTGTGGGTCTCATGCCCGATGACCATCCCCGCTTCATGTGGGTCTCTGTCCTGATGACCATCCCTGCACCTTGTGGGTCTCTGTCCCGATGACCATCCCTGAACCTTGTGGGTCTCTGTCCCGATGACCATCCCTGCTCCGTGTGGGTCTCTGTCCCGATGATCATCCCTGCTCCATGTGTGTTTCCAGCCTGATGACCATCCCTGCTCCATGTGGGTCTCTGTCCTGATGACAATTCCTGCACCGTGTGGGTCTCCATTCCGATGACCATCCCTGCTCCGTATGGGTCCCTGTCCCAATGACCATTCCTGCTCCATGTGGATCTCTGTCCCGATGACCATCCCTGCTCCGTGTGGGACTCCAGCCCGATGACCATCCCTGGTCCCTGTGGATCACCTGACTGATGACATCCCTGCTCCGTGTAGCTCTCCAGCCCGATGGCTATCCCTGCTCCGTGAGGGTCTCCAGCCTGATGACCATCCCTGATCCGTGTGGGTCTCCAGCCTGATGACCATCCCTGATCCGTGTGGGTCTCCAGCCCAATGTCCATCCCTGCTCCATGTGGATCTCTGTCCCGATGTCCATCCCCGCTCTGTGTGGGTCTCGATCTCAATGACCATCCCTGCTCCATGTGGGTCTCTGTCCCGATGATCATTCCTGCACCTTGTGGGTCTCTGTCCCGATGACCATCCCTGCTCTGAGTGGGTCTCCAGCCTGATGACAATCCCTGCTCCGTGGGGGTCTCTGTCCTGATGATCATCCCTGCACCGTGTGGGTCCCTGTCCCAATGACCATTCCCGCTTCGTGTGGATCTCTGTCCCGATGACCTTCCCTACTCCGTGTGGATCTCTGTCCTGATGACCATCCCTGCTCCGTATGGATCTCTGTCTCGATGACCATCCCTGCTCCGTGTGGGTCTCCAGCCGGATAACCATCTCGGCTCCGTGTGGGTCTCCAGCCCGATGACCATCTCTGCTCCGTGTGGGTCTCCAGCCCGATGACCATCTCTGCTCAGTGTGGGTCTCCATCCCGATGACCATCCCTGCTTCGTGTGGGTCTCTGTCCCGAAGACCATCCCCGCTCCGTGTGTGTCTCTGTCCCGAAGACCATCCCCGTTCCGTGTGGGTCTCTGTCCCGATGACCATCCCTGCTCCATGTGGGTCTCTGTCCCGATGACCATCCCTGCTCCGTGTGGGACTCCAGCCCGATGACCATCCCTGGTCCCTGTGGATCTCTGTCCCGATGGCTATCCCTGCTCCATGTGGGTCTCCAGCCCAATGGCCATCCCTGCTCCGTGAGGGTCTCCAGCCTGATGACCATCCCTGATCCGTGTGGGTCTCCAGCCCAATGGCCATCCCTGCTCCGTGTGGATCTCTGTCCCGATGTCCATCCCCGCTCTGTGTGGGTCTCGATCTCAATGACCATCTCTGCTCCATGTGGGTCTTCTGCCCAATGACCATCCCTTCTCCATGTGGGTCTCTGTCCCGATGACCATTCCTGCACCGTGTGGGTCTCCAGCTCGATGACCATCCCGGCTTTGTATGAGTCTCATGCCCGATGACCATCCCTACTCCATGTGGGTCTCTGTCCCAATGAACACCCTTGCTCCATGTGGGTCTCTGTCCCACTGACCATCCCTGATCTGAGTGGGTCTGCAGCCCGATGACCATCCCTGCTCCATGTGGGTCTCCAGCTCGATGACCTTCCCCACTTCGTGTGGGTCTCCAGCCCGATGACCATCCCTGCTCTGAGTGGGTCTCCAGCCCGATGACCATCCCCGCTTCGTGTGGGTCTCCAGCCCGATGACCATCCCTGCTCCATGTGGGTCTCCAGCTCGATGACCATCCCTGCTTCGGGTGGGTCTCTGTCTCGATGGACATTCCTGCTCCGTGTTGATCTCTGACCCAATGACCATCCCTGCTCCGTGTGGGTCTCCAGCTCGATGACCTTCCCCGCTTCATGTGGGTCTCATGCCCAATGACCATCCCTGCTCCATGTGGAACTCTGTCCTAATGACCATCCCTGCTCCATGTGGGTCTCCAGCCGGATGACCATCTCCGCTTCGTGTGGGTCTCCAGCCCGATGACCATCCCCGCTCCATGTGGGTCTCTGTCCCGATGTCCATCCTTGCCCCGTGTGGGTCTCCAGTCCGATGGCCATCCCTGCTCCATGTGGGTCTCCAGCCCGATGGCCATCCCTGCATCGTGTGGGTCTCCATCCCGATGACCATCCCTGCTCCGGGTGGGTGTCCAGCCCGATGACCATCCCTGCTCTGTGTGGTCTTTGTCCCGATTACCATCTCTGCTCTGAGTGGGTCTCCAGACCAATGACCATCCCTGCTCCATGTGGGTCTCCAGGTCGATGACCATCCCCGCTTCGTGTGGGTCTCATGCCCGATGACAATCCCTGCTCCATGTGGATCTCTGTGCCAATGACCATCCCTGCTCCATGTGGGTCTCTGTCCCAATGACCATTCCTGATCTGAGTGGGTCTCCAGCCCGATGACCATCCCTGCTTCGTGTGGATCTCTGTCCCGATGACCATCCCTGCTCCGTGTGGGTCTCCAGCCCAATGGCCGCCCCTGCTCCGTGAGGGTCTGCAGCACGATGACCATCACCGCTTCATGTGGGTCTCATGCCTAATGACCATCCCTGCTCCATGTGGATCTCTGTCCCAATGACCATCCCTGCTCCATGTGGGTCTCTGTCCCAATGACCATCCCTGGTCCATGTGGATCTCCAGCCCGATGACCATCCCTTCTCCGTGTGGGTCTCCAGCCCATGGCCATCCCTGCTCCGTGGGGGTGTCTGTCTTGATGACCATCCCCGCTCTGTGTGGATCTCTGTCCCGATGTCCATCCCCGCTCCGTGTGGGTCTCGATCTCAATGACCATCCCTGCTCCATGTGGGTCTCCAGCCAGATGACCATCACCGCTTCGTGTGGGTCTCCTGCCCGATGACCATCCCTGCTCCGTGTAGGTCTCCAGCCCGATGGCCATCCCCACTCCGTGTGGGTCTCCAGCCCGATGGCCATCCCCACTCGGTGTGGATCTCTGTCCCGATGACCATCCCTGCTCAGTGTGGGTCTCCATCCCGATGACTATCCCTGCCTCGTGTGGGTCTCCATCCCGATGACCATCCCTGCTCCATATCGGTCCCTGTCCCGATGACCATCCCTGCTCCGTGTGGGTCTCTGTCCCGATGACCAGCCCTGCCTCGTGTGGGTCTCCATCCCGATGACCATCCCTGCTCTGTGTGGGTCTCTGTCCCGATGACCATCCCTGCCTCGTGTGGGTCTCCATCCCTATGACCATCCCTGCTCCGTGTGGGTTTCTGTCCCAATATCCATCCCTACTCCGTGTGCTTCTCTGTCCCAAAGACCACCCCTGCTCCGTGTGGGTCTCCAGCCCAATGACCATCCCTGCTCCGATCGGGTCTCTGTCGCGATGTCCATCCCTGCTCTGTGTGGGTCTCCATCCCGATGACCATCCCTGCTCCATGTGGGTCTCTGTCCCGATGACCATCCCTGCTCCATGTGGGTCTCTGTTCCGATGACCATCCCTGATCTGAGTGGGTCTCCATCCCAATGACCATCCCTGCTCCGATCCGTTCTCTGTCCCGATGTCCATCCCTGCTCTGTGTGGGTCTCCATCCCGATGACCATCACTGCTCCGTGTGGGTCTCTGTCCCGATGACCATCTCGGCTCCATGTGGGTCTCTGTTCCGATGACCATCCCTGATCTGAGTGGGTCTCCAGCCCTGATGACCATCCCTGCTCCATGTGGGTCTCCAGCTCGATGACCTTCCCCGCTTCGTGTGGGTCACATGCCCGATGACAATCTCTGCTCCGTGTGGGTCTCTGTCCCAATGACCATCCCTGCTCCATATCGGTCCCTGTCCCAATGACCATCCCTGCTCCGTGTGGGTCTCTGTCCCGATGACCATCCCAGCATCGTGTGGGTCTCCAGCCCGATGACCATCCCTGCTCCGTGTGGGTCTCCAGCCCAATGACCATCCCTGCTCCGTGTGGGTGTCCAGCCCGATCCCCGCTTCGTGTGTGTCTCTGTCCTGATGTCCATCCCTGCTCCGTGTTGATCATTGTCCCGGTGACCATCCCTGCTCCGTGTTGGTCTCCAGCCCGATGTCCATCCCTGCTCCGTGTGGGTCTCTGTCCCGATGACCATTCCCACTTCATGTGTGTCTCCATCCCGATGTCCATCCCTGCTCCGTGTGGGTCTCCAGCCTGATGACCATCCCCGCTCTGTGTGGGTCTCTGTCGCGATGACCATCCCTGCTCCGTGTGGGTCTCTGTCCCAATGACCATCCCTGCTCCGTGTTGGTCTCTGTCCCGATGACCATCCCCGCTTCGTGTGGGTCTCGGTCCCGATGACCATCCCCGCTTCGTGTGGGTCTCGGTCCCGATGTCCATCCCTGCTCCGTGTGTGTCACCATCCCGATGTCCATCCCTGCTCCGTGTGGGTCTCTGTCCCGATGACCATCCCTGGTCCGTGTGGGTCTCTGTCCCGATGACCATCCCCGCTTCGTGTGGGTCTCCAGCCCGATGTCCATCCCTGCTCCGTGTGGGTCTCCATCCTGTTGACCATCCCCGCTCCGTGTGGGTCTCCATCCCATTGACCATCCCCGCTTCGTGTGGGTCTCTGTCCCGATGTCCATCCCTGTTCCATGTGGGTCTCTGTCCCGATGACCATCCCTGCTCCGTGTGGCTCTCCAACCCAATGTCCATCCCTGCTCCGTGTGTGTCTCCGTCCCGATGTCCATCCCTGCTCCGTGTGGGTCTCCATCCCGATGACCTTCCCTGCTCCGTGTGGGTCTCTGTCCCGATGACCATCCCTGCTCCGTGTGTGTCTCCGTCCCGATGTCCATCCCTGCACCGTGTGGGTCTCTGTCCCGATGACCATCCCCGCTCCGTGTGGGTCTCTGTCCCGATGACCATCCCCGCTCCGTGCGGCTCTCCAGCACGATGACCATCCCTGCTCCAAGTGGGTCTCTGTCCCGATGACTATCCCCGCTCCGTGTGGGTCTCCAGACCGATGACCTTCCCTGCTCCGTGTGGGTCTCTGTCCCGATAATCCTCCTTGCTCCGTGTGGATCTGTTTCCCGATGACCATCCCTGCTCCGTGTGGGTCTTCTGCACGATGACCATCCCCGCTCTGTGTGAGTCTCCAGCCCGATGACCATCCACGCTCCGTGTGGGTCTCTGTCCCGATGACAATCCCTGCTCCGTGTGGGTCTCCAGCCCGATGACCGTCCCAGTTCCATGTGGCTCTCTGTCCTGATGACCATCCCCTCTCTGTGTGGGTCTGCAGCCCAATCATCAGCTCCACTTCGTGTGGGTCTCCAGCCCAATGACCATCCCTGCTGCGTGTGGGTCTCTGTCCCAATGACCATCCCTGTTCCGTGTGGGTCTCTGTCCCAATGACCATCCCTGCTCCGTGTGGGTCTCCAGCCCAATGGTCATTCCTGCTCTGTGTGGGTTTCAATCACAATGAACATCCCTGCTCCATTATGGGTCTCCATCCCAATGACCATCCCTGCTCTGTGTGGGTCTCCATCCTTGCTCCATATGGGTCTCCATCCCAATGACCGTCCCTGCTCCGTGTTGGTCTCTGTCGCGATGTCCATCCCCGCTCTGTGTGGGTCTCTGTCGCGATGACCGTCCCTGCTCCGTGTGAGTCTCCAACCCAATGACCATTCCTGCTCCGTGTGGATCTGCGCCCCGATGACCATCCCTGCTCCGTGTGGGTCTCTGTCCCGATGGCCATCCCTGATCTGAGTGGGTCTCCATCCCAATGACCATCCCTGCTCCGATCCGTTCTCTGTCCCGATGTCCATCCCTGCTCTGTGTGGGTCTCCATCCCGATGACCATC
>NC_057736.1:40952168-40959155 GCF_004010195.1 Chiloscyllium plagiosum | reverse complement strand
TCCCTGCTCCGTGTGGGTCTCTGTCCCGATGACCATCCCCGCTCCGTGTGGGTCTCTGTCCCGATGACCATCCCCGCTCCGTGCGGCTCTCCAGACCGATGACCTTCCCTGCTCCGTGTGGGTCTCTGTCCCGATGTCCTTCCCTGCTCCGTGTGGGTCTCCATCCTGTTGACCATCCCCGCTCCGTGTGGATCTCCATCCTATTGACCATCCCTGCTCCGTGTGGGTCTCTGTCCCGATGTCCATCCCTGCTCCGTGTGGGTCTCTGTCCCGATGACCACCCCTGCTCCGTGTGGCTCTTCAACCCAATGTCCATCCCTGCTCCGTGTGTGTCTCCGTCCCGATGTCCATCCCTGCTCCGTGTGGGTCTCCATCCCGATGACCTTCCCTGCTCTGTGTGGGTCTCTGTCCCGATGACTATCCCCGCTCCGTGTGTGTCTCCAGACCGATGACCTTGCCTGCTCCGTGTGGGTCTCTGTCCCGATAATCCTCCTTGCTCCGTGTGGATCTGTTTCCCGATGACCATCCCTGCTCCGTGTGGGTCTCCTGCCCGATGACCATCCCTGCTCCGTGTGGGTCTCAAGCCGGATGACCGTCCCAGTTCCATGTGGCTCTCTGTCCTGATGACCATCCCCTCTCTGTGTGGGTCTGCAGCCCAATGATCAGCTCCACTTCGTGTGGGTCTCCAGCCCAATGACCATCCCTGCTCCATGTGGGTCTCTGTCCCAATGACCATCCCTGTTCCGTGTGGGTCTCTGTCCCAATGACCATCCCTGCTCCGTGTTGGTCTCTGTCCCGATGACCATCCCCGCTTCATGTGGGTCTCGGTCCCGATGTCCATCCCTGCTCCGTGTGGGTCTCTGTCCCAATGACCATCCCTGCTCCGTGTGGGTCTCCAGCCCAATGGTCATTCCTGCTCTGTGTGGGTTTCAATCCCAATGAACATCCCTGCTCCATATGGGTCTCCATCCCAATGACCATCCCTGCTCTGTGTGGGTCTCCATCCCAATGACAATCCCTGCTGCGTGTGGGCCTCTGTCCCAATGACCATCCCTGCTCCATGTGGGTCTCTGTCCCAATGACCATCCCTGCTCCGTGTGGGTGTCCAGCCCAATGGCCATCCCTGCTTCGTGTGGGTCTCAATCCCAATGACCATCCCTGCTCCATATGGGTCTCCATCCCAATGACCATCCCTGCTCTGTGTGGGTCTCCATCCCAATGACCATCCCTGCTCTGTGTGGGTCTCCATCCCAATGACCATCCCTGCTCTGTGTGGGTCTCCATCCCAATGACCATCCCTGCTCTGTGTGGGTCTCCATCCCAATGACCATCCCTGCTCTGTGTGGGTCTCCATCCCAATGACAATCCCTGCTGCGTGTGGGCCTCTGTCCCAATGACCATCCCTGCTCCGTGTGGGTGTCCAGCCCAATGGCCATCCCTGCTTCGTGTGGGTCTCAATCCCAATGACCATCCCTGCTCCATATGGGTCTCCATCCCAATGACCATCCCTGCTCTGTGTGGGTCTCCATCCCAATGACCATCCCTGCTCGGTCTCTGTCCCGATGACCATCTCTACTCCGTGTGGATCTGCGCCCCGATGACCATCCCTGCTCCATGTGGGTCTCTGTCCCGATGACCATCCCTGCTCCGTGTGGGTCTCCAGCCTGATGTCCATCCCTGCTCCGTGTGGGTCTCTGTCCCGATGACCATCCCTGCTCCGTGTGGGTCTCCAGCCTGATGACCTTCCCTGCTCCGTGTGGGTCTCTGTCCCGATGATCATCCCTGCTCCACGTGTGTCTCCAGCCAGAAGACCATCCCTGCTCCGTGTGGGTCTCCAGCCTGATGACCATCCCTGCTCCATGTGGGGCTCTGTCCCAATGATCATCCCTGCTCCGATCGGGTCTCTGTCCTGATGTCCATCCCTGCTCCGTGTTGGTCTCTGTCCCGATGACCTTCCCTGCTCCGTGTGGGTCTCTGCCTGATGACCATCCCTGCTCCGATAGGGTCTCTGTCCCGATGTCCATCCCTGCTCCGTGTGGGTCTCTGTCCCGATGACCATCCCTGACCCGATAGGGTCTCTGTCCCGATGTCCATCCCTGCTCCGTGTGGGTCTCTGTCCCGATGTCCATCCCTGCTTCGTGTGGGTCTCCATCCTGTTGAACATCCCTGCTCCGTGTGCGTCTCTGTCCCAATGACCATCCCTGCTCCGTGTGGGCCTCAAGCCCAATGACCATCCCTGCTCCGTGAGGGGCTCAAGCCCAATGACCATCCCTGTTCCGTGTGGGTCTCTGTCCCAATGGCCATTCCTGCTCTGTGTGGGTCTCGATCCCAATGACCATCCCTGCTCCATATGGGTCTCCATCCCAATGACCATCCCTGCTCTGTGTGGGTCTCCATCGCAATGACCATCCCTGCTGCGTGTGGGCCTCTGTCCCAATGACCATCCCTGCTCCATGTGGGTCTCCGTCCCAATGACCATCCCTGCTGCGTGGGGGTCTCCAGCCCAATGACCATCCCTGCTCCGTGTGGGTGTCCAGCCCAATGGCCATCCCTGCTCTGTGTGGGTCTCAATCCCAATGACCATCCCTGCTCCATATGGGTCTCCATCCCAATGACCATCCCTGCTCCGTGTGGGTCTCCATCCCAATGACCATCCCTGCTCTGTGTGGGTCTACATCCCAATGACCATCCCTGCTGCGTGTGGGCCTCTGTCCCAATGACCATCCCTGCTCCATGTGGGTCTCTGTCCCAATGACCATCCCTGCTCCATATGGGTCTCCATCCCAATGACCATCCCTGCTCTGTGTGGGTCTCCAGCCTAAAGACCGTCCCTGCTCCGTGTAGGTATCAGTCCCGATGACCAGCCCTGCTCCGTGTGGGTCTCCAGCTCGATGACCATCCCCGCTCCGCGTGGGTCTCCTGCTGAATGACCATCCCCGCTTCGTGTGTGTCTCTGTCCCAATGACCATCCCTGTTCCGTGTGGGTCTCTGTCCCAATGGCCATTCCTGCTCTGTGTGGGTCTCGATCCCAATGACCATCCCTGCTCCATATGGGTCTCCATCCCAATGACCATCCCTGCTCCGTGTGGGTCTCCATCCCAATGATCATCCTTGCTCCGTGTGGGTCTCCATCCCAATGACCATCCCAGCTCCGTGTGGGTCTCCAGCTCGATGACCATCCCAGCTCCGTGTGGGTCTCTGTCCCGATGACCATCCCGGCTTCGTGTGGGTCTCTGTCCCGATAACCATCCCTGCTTCGTGTGGGTCTCCATCCCAATGACCTTCCCAGTTCCGTGTGGGTCTCCATCCTGCTGACCATACCTGCTCTGTGTGGGTCTCCAGCCCGATGGCCATCCCTCCTCCATGTGGGTCTCTGTCCCGATGACCATCCCTGTTCTGTGTGGATCTCTGCCCCGATGACCATCTCTGCTCCGTGTGGATCTTTGTCCCGATGACCATTCCCGCTTCGTGTGGGTCTCCATCTCGATGACCATCCCTGCTCCGATCGGTTCTCTGTACCGATGTCCATCCCTTCTCCGTGTCGATCTTCATCCCGATGACCATCTCTGCTCTGTGTGCGTCTCCAGCCCGATGGCCGTCCCCGCTCCCTGTGGGTCTCCATCCCGAGGATCATCTTTGCTCCGTGTGGGTCTCTGTCCCGATGACCATCCCTCTTCCGTGTGGGTCTCCAGCCCAATGGCCATCCCTGCTCTCTGTGGGTCTCAATCGTCAATGACCATCCCTGCTCCATATGGGTCTCCATCCCAATGACCATCCCTGGTCCGTGTGGGTCTCCATCCCAATGATCATCCTTGCTCCGTGTGGGCCTCCATCCCAATGACCATCCCAGCTCCGTGTGGGTCTCCAGCTCGATGACCATCCCAGCTCCGTGTGGGTCTCTGTCCCGATGACCATCCCCACTTCGTGTGGGTCTCTGTCCCGATAACCATCCCTGCTTCGTGTGGGTCTCCATCCCAATGACCTTCCCAGTTCCGTGTGGGTCTCCATCCTGCTGACCATACCTGCTCCGTGTGGGTCTCCAGCCCGATGGCCATCCCTCCTCCGTGTGGGTCTCTGTCCCGATGACCATCCCTGTTCTGTGTGGATCTCTGCCCCAATGACCATCTCTGCTCCGTGTTGATCTTTGTCCCAATGACCATTCCCGCTTCGTGTGGGTCTCCATCTCGATGACCATTCCCGCTCCGTGTGGGTCTCTGTCCCGATGACCATCCCCGCTTCGTGTGTGTCTCTGTCCCGATGTCCATCCCTGCTCCGTGTTGATCATTGTCCTGATGACCATCCCTGCTCCATGTGGGTCTCTGTCCCGATGACCATCCCTGCTCCGTGTGGGTCTCCATCCCGATGACCATCCCCGCTCCGTGTGGGTCTCCATCCCAATGACCATCCCCGCTTTGTGTGGGTCTCTGTCCCGATGACCATCCCTGCTCCACGTGTGTCTCCAGCCAGAAGACCATCCCTGCTCCATGTGGGGCACTGTCCCAATGATCATCCCTGCTCCGATCGGGTCTCTGTCCTGATGTCCATCCCTGCTCCGTGTTGGTCTCTGTCCCGATGACCTTCCCTGCTCCGATAGGGTCTCTGTCCCGATGTCCCTCCCTGCTCCGTGTGGGTCTCTGTCCCGATGACCATCCCTGATCCGATAGGGTCTCTGTCCCGATTTCCATCCCTGCTCCGTGTGGGTCTCTGTCCCGATGTCCATCCCTGCTTTGTATGGGTCTCCATCCTGTTGACCATCCCTGCTCCGTGTGCGTCTCTGTCCCGATGACCATTCCCGCTCTATATGGGTCTCCATCCCAATGGCCATCCCTGCTCCGTGTGAGTCTCCACCCAAATGACCATCCCTGCTCCGTGTGGGTCTCTGTCCCGATGACCATCCCCGCTCCGTGTGGGTCGCCATCCCAATGACCATCCCCGCTTTGTGTGGGTCTCTGTCCCGATGACCATCCCTGCTTCGTGTGGGTCTCCATCCTGTTGACCATCCCCGCTCCGTGTGGGTCTCTGTCCCGATGACCATCCCCGCTTCGTGTGGGTCTCGGTCCCGATGTCCATCCCTGCTCCGCGTGGGTCTCTGTCCCGATGACCATCCCTGCTCCCTGTGGGTCTCTGTCCCGATGACCATCCCTGCTCCCTGTGGCTCTCCAACCCAATGTCCATCCCTGCTCTGTGTGGGTCTCCATCCCGATGACCTTCCCTGCTCCGTGTGAGTCTCTGTCCCGATGACCATCCCCGCTCCGTGTGGGTCTCTGTCCTGATGACCATCCCTGCTCCGTGTGGGTCTCTGTCCCGATGACTTTCCTTGCTCCGTGTGTGTCTCCGTCCCGATGTCCATCCCTGCTCCGTGTGGGTCTCTGTCCCGATGACCATCCCTGCTCCGTGTGGTTCTCCATCCCGATGACCATCCCTGCTCCGTGTGGGTCTCCATCCCGATGACCATCCCTGCTCCGTTTGTGTCTCTGTCCCGATGACCATCCCTGCTCCGTGTGGGTCTCCATCCCGATGACCATCCCCGCTCCGTGTGGGTCTTCCTCCCGATGTCCATCCCTGCTCCGTGTGGGTCTCTGTCCCGATGACCATCCCTGCTCCGTGTGGGTCTCCATCCCGATGACCATCCCCGCTCCGTGTGGGTCTCTGTCCTGATGACCATCCCTGCTCCGTGTGGGTCTCTGTCCCGATGACTTTCCTTGCTCCGTGTGTGTCTCCGTCCCGATGTCCATCCCTGCTCCGTGTGGGTCTCTGTCCCGATGACCATCCCTGCTCCGTGTGGTTCTCCATCCCGATGACCATCCCTGCTCCGTGTGGGTCTCCATCCCGATGACCATCCCTGCTCCGTGTGGGTCTCCATCCCGATGACCATCCCTGCTCCGTTTGTGTCTCTGTCCCGATGACCATCCCTGCTCCGTGTGGGTCTCCATCCCGATGACCATCCCCGCTCCGTGTGGGTCTTCCTCCCGATGTCCATCCCTGCTCCGTGTGGGTCTCTGTCCCGATGACCATCCCTGCTCCGTGTGGGTCTCCATCCCGATGACCACCCCTGCTCCGAGTGGGTCTCTGTCCCGATGACCATCCCCGCTCCGTGTGGGTCTCTGTCCTGATGACTCTTCCCGCTCCGTGCGGCTCTCCAGCCCGATGACCATCCCTGCTCCAAGTGGATCTCTGTCCTGATGACTATCCCCGCTCCGTGTGGGTCGCGAGACCGATGACCTTCCCTGCTCCATATGGGTCTCCATCCCAATGACCATCCCTGCTGCGTGTGGGCCTCTGTCCCAATGACCATCCCTGCTCCATGTGGGTCTCTGTCCCAATGACCATCCCTGCTCCATGTGGATCTCAGTCCCAATGACCATCCCTGCTCCATGTGGGCCTCTGTCCCGATGACCATCCCCGCTTCGTGTGGGTCTCGGTCCCGATGTCCATCCCTGCTCCGTGTGGGTCTCTGTCCCGATGACCATCCCTGCTCCGTGTGGCTCTCCAGCCCAATGACCATCCCTGCTCTGTGTGGGTCTCTGTCCCCATGACCATCCCTGCTCCGTGGGGGACTCCTGCCCGATGACCATCCCTGCTCTGATAGGGTCTCTGTCCCGATGTCCATCCCTGCTCCGTGTGGGTCTCTGTCCCGATGACATTCCCTGCTCCGTGTGGGTCTCCAGCCGGATGACCATCCCTGTTCCATGTGGCTCTCTGTCCTGATGACCATCCCTGCTCCATGTGGATCTCAGTCCCGATGACCATCCCTGCTCCGTGTGGGTCTCCATCCCAATGACCATCCCTGCTCTGTGTGGGTCTCCATCCCAATGACCATCCCTGCTGCGTGTGGGCCTCTGTCCCAATGACCATCCCTGCTCCATGTGGGTCTCTGTCCCAATGTCCATCCCTGCTTCGTGTGAGTCTCCATCCTGTTGACCATCCCCGCTCCGTGTGTGTCTCTGTCCCGATGACCATCCCCGCTTCGTGTGGGTCTCTGTCCCA
>NC_057736.1:40924245-40951668 GCF_004010195.1 Chiloscyllium plagiosum | reverse complement strand
GTTGGGATATTCCCTCCGGTCAATACTCACCTCTCAATAAGCACCATTACACCACATCATTATTATCTCATTGCTGTCCACAGGATGTTGCTGTGTGTAAATGACTGCCACATTTCCTAATCATTGCACTTTCCTAAATTACAATAGTGACTAAGCTTCAAGTTGTTTTTTTCCTTCTTTAGACAATTATCTTTGTTTTTCTAATGACTTGTACCTGTATATTAATTATTTGTGATTCATGTACCAGGAAAACTAGATCCCTTTGTATCTCAGAGTTCTGTAAGCTTTCTTCATGAAATAATAAGCTGCTTTTTTATTCCTCCTTCCAAAGTTGACGTGATCACATTTTCCTACATTATACTTCATCAGTCCATTTGTTACACTGCAGCTTGCCAATTGAAAGATAACTTGTTTATGCCTACTCTGTGCTTCTTGTTAGCTAACCAATCCTCTGTCCATTCCAATATGTTACTCACTATTCTATGGATTCTTATTTGGTGTCGTAGTCTTTGATGTGATACCATGTTGAATGCCTTCTTGAAATCCAACTAGACAACATCTACAGATTCCTCATTGTCCCTGACTGAGGTAATCAAAGAAAGCCCAAATCTCCAACAGCATAACCAATATTATGCAAATGTGGCTCAATCAAGGTTTAGGAATGACTTAAAGGAAATTTAAATCATAATCAATTATAGTTATGAAGGGATAATGTCAAGTGATGAAATTAGACAAAATACTTACAATATCTCTGGAATAGCTCAGGTCAAATAAGAACTGCCTTAAAATTATGGAAATGTATTCTAAGACTTTTACACCAAATTCTAGGGATGGTCAGTGTGTAAGCTACTTCATTCAATTGCTTCTGGGTTTGTGTAAATTCAATCTAATTTCAAGCTGACATTAAGCCTGAAGGTGTCCACTCTGCCTGTGATTGCTGGTGCACTGACCCAGCGTTTAAAGTACTGTAACCCAAAAAAATTGGCCAATGTGGGAATGCATCAGTCACATTAAAATGGCAGGATGAAGTGTCAGATTCATTTTTCAGCATGGTGCAGAGGGAATTCTACTCTCTGACCAGCCCCTGCTATAAGTTATTTTGCTGTTTAAATAACAACAGCAACAAATATGTAGGCAGCAGCTTCAACACAAAAACTGCCATGAGTTTGGGAAAGGGAGAAGGATGATAAGCAAAGTATACAAAAGGGATCTTCAGTGTTGATGTGGCAGGTTGATAGGTTTGAGTACATTGTCTGTTCTGTTAATCAGTTTTCAGAAAAACATTATCCTAGTGCAGAGCTCTCTCGAATGGGAGTATTATAATCAGGAGGTGATGTTGGTGAAGCACCAGTGACTCCCAGTGGAAGAATTGTGCAAAGACAACTTTTAGGTACATGCACTTTTGCTGTTGTTTGGAGAGGGCTGGGGACAAGTAGTAAGAGGGGAAAGGGTGGTGGAGAGATTATCTATCTATCTATCTAATCATACTCAAGTTTTTTCATCTCAGAAACTTGACTTTTGCTCAAGTGCAGACCTATCAATTGGCCATCTTGAAGGTTGGAAATATGAGGGATGCACAATGCTACTGTTCATGATGTTAAATGTATATATAAAAAAACAAGAACAGAAATAGTGTGTGCAGTGTCTAAAGAGGGAATAATCTCATAAACAGCATCACAATCAGCTTATGTTACTGTGAGCACGGGGTAAGGCACAATAGCAGAAATAGGATGAACTGAGAATCAAAACAAAAAGTGCTGGAGATCACAATGGGGCAGGCAGCAAACTCGCACGTTTGTTTTCAGTTCAGATTCCAGCAGCTCCAGTAGTTTGCTCCTGAACTCAGAGTCAGATCAGTTGAACTGGAATGATCATTCGCTATGTCAACTTCATTTGTAATTTGAAAGTTAGTGATATACTAAAAGAATGAAATGGGCTGTATAAATTGCTGAAGTGCTATCGAGTTACAGGTAGTTCTCTTTTAATGCGCGTTTATTAGACGCGATTTGCCTATAATGTGATTAGTGAATTGCAGACCATTTTTTTACAAAGTGAACTCCTGTTCACTGTTACTCGATTCCATCCCCAGCACTTACCTGAACAGCAAAACACAGCCTCAGGATCCTGTGTCTGCAACTGCAAATTCAGTGTGTTCAGCTAAAACAGGAAGGCAATCAGCTCTGCAAGCCTTGAAACGTAGCTTGAAACTGGAAATTGTAGTGTACATTTAGAAGGAACTTTATGTTAAAGTTCTGGGGGAGAAGTTTGAGGAGGATTGGACTTCTACATTGGTATCACATGGTCAGTCGGCTCGTGCCCTTTTGGGTAAAGAACTTCGTGAAAGGTACAGTGCTGTAGTTAGCGATTTTAATATGTCAAAGCATTAAATTTACTATTATTTCATTAAAATGTATGATTTAAAGATTTACTTAGACTGCTGCTGTTTGTGTTAGGCTAGCCACTATCTTTATTTTGAATTTTACTGATATTTTTGGTGCTTCACACTTAACTCCGTTTTCCCATAGGCCCCATTATTTATGTCATGTAATCTTCGATAACATGGTATTGCACAGGAATGGAAATACTGCATTACAGGAGAACTACCTATATAGAAGAAAAACCAAAGAACTGTGATGCTGGAAGTCAGAAATAAAATCAGAAATTATTGGGAAAATTCAGCAGGTCTGGCAGCATTTATGGAGAGTCATATATTTGGTCACGGGCTGGGATGAATAAAATTGATGAAATAATTCTGGTGCGGCTGTACTTGGAGTATTGCAAACAGTTCTGGTCACTGTATTATAGGAATGATGTGGAAGCTTTGGAAAGGGTTCAGAGGAGGTTTACCAGGATGCTGCCTGTTATGGAGGGAAGATCTGACGAGGAAAGGCTGAGGGACTTGAGGCTGTTTTTGTTAGAGAGAAGAAGGTTGAGAGGTGACTTAGCTGAGACATATAAGATAATCAGTGGGTTAAGTAGGTTAGACAGTGAGAGCTTTATTCCTCGGATGGTGATGGCTAGCAGGAGAGGACATAGATTTAAGTTGAGGGGTGATAGATATAGAACAGATGCTAGAGGTAGTATCTTTACTCAGAGAGTAGTAAGGGCGTGGAACACCCTGCCTGCAACAATAGTAGACTTGCCAACTTTAAGGGCATTTAAATGGTCATTAGATAAACATATGGATGAGAATGGAATAGTGTAGGTTAGATGGGCTTCAGATTGGTTCCACAGGTCGGCGCAACATCGAGGGTCGAAGGGCCTGTCCTGCGCTTTAATGTTCTATAATTCCTTTGGCGTTTGAAGAAGGGTATTGATTTTTCAGGGTAACCTGAGTAGAACCTACAATTTGGAATTCCTTTTTCAAACTGCTCCACCCCTTGTTTGGTCTCTACTTGTCGAGATGTTGCTTAAAAACTACCTGCTGTCCACATGACTTAATACCTCCTTCAATACCTTTGCGGCTCTTCACGTCCAATAATACGCTTGTGAAGCACTTCAGAACTTTTTTACTATGTTCACAGTGCCATGTAAATATGCTTTTTCATTGTACACATTTTGTAATGGACCATCTCACATTTACGATTTTACCTATTTTGACCACTGAAGCCATGGTGATATGTCATAGCTCACTGGAGTATAACACTGGAAATAAAGTGCTCTGTTCCTGGAATTCTCACAAAAGTTAACCTTTTTTAATAGAATGTCCAAAATTTCTAACCAACCTGATTTTCGGATGTAGTTTGATAGAAAGCACAAATTCACCTGCACCTCCACACACATCATTTACTGTATCCACTGCACCCGATGTGGCCTCCTCTATATTGGGGAGACAGGCCGCCTACTTGCGGAGCGGTTCAGAGAACACCTCTGGGACAGCCGGACCAACCAACCCAACCATCCCGTGGCTCAACACTTCAACTCCCCCTCCCACTCCACCAAGGACATGCAGGTCCTTGGACTCCTCCACCACCAGACCATAGCAACACAACGGCTGGAGGAAGAGCGCCTCATCTTCCGCCTAGGAACCCGCCAACCACAAGGGATGAACTCAGATTTCTCCAGTTTCCTCATTTCCACTTTCCTCATTCCTGAAGAAGGGCTCATGCCCGAAACGTCGATTCTCCTGCTCCTTGGATGCTGCCTGACCTGCTGCGCTTTTCCAGCAACACATTTTCAGCTCTTATAGAAAGCAGGCACCAGGTTTCTGGACTTTAACAAGAATCATGTTTTATTACAGATTATGGTAAGCAATTGAATTAAGTTAAATAAACTCTGTAAATTAAAACACTTTATAAACTCACTATTACACATGTGCACACGCACATGCACATGGACACAGCCAGATACACATAAACAAGGAAAAAGAAATATGTGGTCAGAGGGAAAGCTGGTCTCAATGTTTTTCACAAAATCTCTTAGGCTGGTTCTTACTGTCTTGACCTTCTATTTTCTGAATGCTTCCACTGGTTTACAAGAGGCACAGGGTGACTGGTTCAGTAATGGAAGGTGTGTAACTTATCCAATTCAAAGTCACAACTTGTGGCATGTACTGAAGGAAGGATAACCTGTTTTTCTTCAGATTTAAAGTAGTTTACTGCAGAGAACTGACAGAGAGTGATTTTGACTACTGCAGATCTGCTGTTCATTCCTGATGAAAGGCTTATATCCGAAACCTTGATTCTCCTGCTCCTCGGATGCTGCCGGACCTGCTGCGCTTTTCCAGCACTGCATTTTTGACTCTGATCTCCAGAATCTGCAGTCCTCACTTTCTTCTGGTCAAAATAGCTCCCACCTTTCTTCCTCACAGCCCAAGATGTTCAGCTATCTAACAACAAATCACCTACTTGTTGGCAGTTAGAGAACCTATGTCAATGGCAATGGATCTTTTTAAATTCCTAAAGTGTGGAAACCAGCTATTTGGTCAACAAGTGCACACCAACTCTCCGAAGGGCTTTCTACTGAGACCCATCCTCCTACCTTATTTCTGCATTTCTCGTAGCTAACTATACATCCCCGGACACTATGCACACATCTTTGGATTGTGGTAGGAAACCCATGCAGACACGGGGAGAATGTACAAACTCTGCACAGACAGTTGCCCAAGGCTGGATTTGAACCTGGGTCCCTGGTGGTGCTATGAAGCAGCAGCACTAACCACTGAGCCACTGTGCTGTCCCCAAATCCATAAACTAATCCAGTTCTTCTGCATATTGCTGGAGCCCAGTGTTCACAATCAGTGTCAAATTGCTTAGTTTCTAAACATGCAGCCATCCTAAGGTTTCAAAACAGTTCTTTCACACTTTAGTCCTTCAGTTCTTTAAAAAAGTAGCAAAATAAAGAGAAATTGACTTTAGAGGTAGGATAAGAGATAAACAACATAACCTTCAATTGTTTATTATTGATGTACACAAGTAATTTGCTTCAGTCTGTGTAAATTTCAATTTTTCTCACAGCTTTGTCTGCAATAAAGGTGCATCCTTTGTGTGACCTCTATGAGGTCTTCCAGGTTGCTGTGCCATAGTGCAGCTTAGTGAGAAGGTTGTGTTAATTATTCACAACCTTTGTGATGGCTGATGTGAAGACCACGTGAAGGGCTTTTGCCCGAGACATCGGTTTTCCTGCTCCTTGGATGCTGCCTGACCTGCTGTGCTTTTCCAGCAACACACTCTCGACTCTGATCTCCAGTGTCTGCAGTCCTCACTTTCGCCCCACTTTCGCTGTGAAGACCATATCTAATCAGTGAAACAGAGGTCTCACTGATAAATTAATGAAATAAAGGAGGTACGAACAGAGAGATTTGTAAAGGTCATGTGATCTTCCTCCTGTTAAGTAGTATACAGTACTTCATTAGCAATCAATGAATGCCTTTACTAACGGGAAATAGTAAATAACAGATTCTCCTAAATCTACTATTCTTACAACGCAAAAGTCCAGTTTCAGTTTCAGATATTGCCTATGGTTACTATTTCATTATTCTGACTATATCACTACAATCACTGACTAAATTTTATCAGAAACAAAATGGTTTTGATCAGAAACAGAGATACCTTGGTAGCTGCTGATACAGTATTCCCAATAAGTTGAACAGGAAACTTAAAATAAAAACAGGGAAAGCTGAAAACCCAAGTTAGGGAAGATACTAGCTGAAAAAAGTTGTCTGAGTTTTACTGAGAATCTCAGACATGAATCTAGCTTTCTCACTTGGATATCTGAGGAGATGATTGGTACTTGACTTGTCACTACATGGGGCAGCTTATGAAGATAATTAAATCACACAGTGTCTGTTCGAGCTCTTTACCAGAACAATCCACAATTGATTGTACTAAACTACTCCCTTCCTGCAGCCCGAGGTCTTCCTCTGCCTCTGGCAAGGTATCTCATTCTCCGCCAACATCTACATTATTTATAGAAATTAATATCACTTTTGGAATTTAAAAAAAACTTGAACTCCAAAGAGAGAGAGAGAAATTAGATAACATAATTTTCTGACACAAAAACTTAAGAGTAAAAACCAAAAAGAGGTTAAAAATCACACATTGCCAGGTTATAGTCCAACAGGTTTATTTTGAAGCACTAGCTTTTGGAGCGACGCTCCTTCATCAGGTGGTTGCCACAACCACCTGATGAAGGAACAGTGCTCCGAAAGCTAGTACTTCAAAATAAACCTGTTGGACTATAACCTGGGGTTGTGTGATTTTTAACTTTGTCCACCCCAGTCCAAGGAGAAAGTGAGGACTGCAAATGCTGGAGATCAGAGCTGAAAATGTGTTGCTGGAAAAGCACAGCAGGTCAGGCAGCATTCAAGGAGCAGGAGAATCGACGTTTCAGGCATGAGCCCTGAAGAAGGGCTCATGCCCGAAACGTCGATTCTCCTGCTCCTTGGATGCTGCCTGACCTGCTGTGCTTTTCCAGCAACACATTTTCAGCTCCCACCCCAGTCCAACACTGGCACCTCCAAATCAAAAAAGAGGTAGCAGTTTAGAGGAATGAATCTGACTCCATTGAGGGATTTGATTTAACTAAAAATCTGTTTTTAGTGCCTAATTTTATTAAAATGGAGTTGAAAGATATGTCATCTCTTTTGAAAATTTAGCTGGGCAGACAAAGTAGTCAAAGATGTTTGAATCTTAGAGTGTTTTGACAGGCGCAGCTTTGGCTGTGTACACCAATCTGTGAGAGCAGCAATATGCAGACTATTATGGGGACCAGGCCAAACCCCCTCAAAATATTTTAAGAAGGGAGCCGAGACCCTAACTTTTTCTTATTTTAAAGGCAGATGTGAAGTGGGTTATAGAATCATAGAATCCCTACAGTATTGAAACAGGCTATTTGGCCCAACAAGTCCTCACCAACCCTCCAGAGAGTATCCCATTTCGAACCATTCCCTACCCTATTGTTACTCAACATTTACCCCTGACTAATGCACCTAACACTATGGGCAATTTATATTGGCCAATTCACCTAATCAGCACATCCTTGGACTGCGGGAGGAAACTGGAGCACCCGGAGGAAACCCATGCAGACATGAAGAGAACGTGCAAACTCCACACAGACAGTCGCCCAAGGCTGGAATTGAACCTGGGTCCCTGACGCTAACCACTGAGCCACCGAGCCACCCTCGGCATGATGCAACTAGTCAAACTTTAAGCAAAACAGAATTTACTTAAACTCTGCAGTTGAATCATGCATAAAAGAAAGCTGAATTTAGAATAACTTAACTATTGGAAAACTTAACTGACCTGATACAGCAACTTAACTAATTAACTGTTTCAATACAGCCACACCTTATAAACACACCCCTTGGCAAAAAGGTAAATTCAAACACAGATTCTTATAGCAGGAGGGAATAACATCCAAAGAGAGATTTCAGAAGAAAGTCACAGAAATTCTTTACTGAAGCTTTCAGCTGCCCTGGACTCACACATCTTATGACTGCTACAGCTAAAAGCAAACGAGAATAATCCTGAATGGGAGAACTGGCCACTCCCCTTCCATTATTAAACTAGACTCTTTGCCATCTTTGCCTTTGTGACCTCTCTTCAAAAAAAATCAAGGTCAAAATAAACTTTTTAAAGTGACAGCATCGTTACAAAACCATGAAAATGTTACAAAAAAAGTATTGCTAAGTGTCTATGAGATTGTTCCTGAATCTTACTGATTAAAAGTTAGGACTGTAAGAAAGACATTTGTAGAACTTGTGTAAGAAAAACAAATCTGTAGGATCAATGGTTTTTGCAAAAATAAGAGAGAAAATTTGAGAATAAAAGGTAAGCCCAGCTATCAACTAAACATGTGCAATTAATCTCAATTGCAGCATTTGAAGATCCATTTCGTTAAAATTTTAACTGGATTAAAATTTAGATTAAAATCTTAATATGTTTTGTAGAACCCCCTACCTAAAACCAGAAACGAGGGTCATCATCTTTTAACTAGAGGCATTTTGCACGCTTGCCTTCACTGATCAGTTTGGGGTGGCACGGTGGCTCAGTGGTTCGCTTCACAGCACCAGGGTCCCAGGTTTGATTCCAGCCTTGGGCAACTGTCTATGTGGAGTTTGCACGTTCTCCCCATGTCTGTGTGGGTTTCTTCCCACAGTCCAAAGGTATGCAGGCCAGGTGAATTGGCCATGCCAAATTGCCCAGAGCGTTAGGTGCATTAGTCAGAGAGAATTGGGTCTGTGTTGTTACTCTTCAGAGGGTCATTGGGGACTTGTTGGGCCGAAGGGCCTGTTCCAGCACTGTCGGGAATCAAATCTTATTTAGATATTGAGTATAGGAGTTGGGATTTCATGCTGCGGCTGTGTAGGATATTGGTGAGGCCACTTATAGAATTCTGCATATGCTTCTGGTCACCCTTCTGGAGGAAGGATGTTGTTAAAACTTGAGAGGATGCAGAAAAGATTTGCAAAGATGTTGCAGGGGCTATAAGGCTTGCGTTATAGGGAGAGGCTGAATGTGCTGGGGCTATTTTCCCTGAAGCATTGGAGGCTGAGGGGTGACCTTAGAGAGGTTTATAAAATCATGAGGGGCATGGATAGGGTGAAAAGCCAAGGTCTTTTCCTAGGGTGGGGGAGTATAAAACTAGAGGTCATAGTCTTAAGGTGAGAGGGGAAAGATTTAAAAAGGATCTGATGGGTAACTTTTTCATACAGAGAGTGGTGTGTATTTGGAACAAGCTGCCAAAGAGGTGGGGAGGTTGGTACAATTGCAACATTTAAAAGACATCTGGATGGATATATGAATAGGAAGGCTTTAGAGGAATATGGGCCAAGTGCTGGAAAATGGGACTTGGTCAGCTTGGAATGTCTGATCAGCAAAGACAAGTTGAACCAGAAGGTCTGTTTCCGTGCTGTATGACTCTGACGCTATAAAATTCCCTGAAGCAGTTCCTTTGGAAAAAAAATGTACGTTCAAAGTTATTTCAATCTAATATTGTTTGTTTAATAAATATAATCAGATCAAAGTTTATGCCATAAATATCCAAAGCAATAATGAATAATTTGGGAATAAAGTTGTTAAAACTTTAGGGGGGGTAGGTATAGGACAGATGTTAGGGGTAGGTTCTTTACTCAGCGAGTCGTGAGTTCATGGAATGCCCTGCCAGTAGCAGTGGTGGACTCTCCCTCATTATGGGCATTTAAGCAGGCATTGGATAGGCATATGGAGGATAGTGGGCTAGTGTAGGTTAGGTGGGCTTGGATCGGCGCAACATCGAGGGCCGAAGGGCCTGTACTGCGCTGTATTCTTCTATGTTCTATGTTCTATGTTCTAAAGTAACTAACATTTTTCCTTTATTATCCAATTTCTCAAGGAGTCTGGAAAAATGGTATCAAACCTTAAAGACCATGATTAAAGCTTATTGTAAAGAATGACCTAATGGATGAGAGAAAGAAATTCTCTTGAGAGCTTTGCCATTAGAATTGCTCCAAATGAGTTCACAGGATTCAATCGTTTGACGAATGGATAATTTTTAAAAGGCATTTGGAGAAATTCATGAATAGGAAAGGTTTGGAGGAATGTGGGGCAAGTGCAGGCAAGTGAGACTAGTTTAGGTTGGGAACATGGTTGGTGTGGACTGGTGGGACCGAAGAGTCTGTTTCCATGCTGTGTAACTCTACGACTCGAGATGAAGTGAGATGATGAGTTAAATTGTTTGAAAATAAGTATATCAATCAAGGCTCAGAGATTATAATTCCAGTCTATGTTTCAAGTTTCAGAAAGAAAGTACTAATAGCATTTGATTTGTTCAAAGGCATTTGAAAAAAATGTTCAACAAATAATGGAAAGTAGTGCAGCTAAAATGTTCAATGTTATAAATTTTGTTGCTGGCAACAAACATTCACATGTATGTTCACTGGGCCATATTAAATCAAAAGAAACTCAATGATGCGAATTGTGTAAGAGTACACCAGAGAGGAGAAAGAAATCAGTGCGTGTTATGTGAAAGATATAGTATAGCTGGGGAATAGTTAGGAAAAAAAAATATTTTTGGCATGGAAGAATTGGAAAGCGAAGTAAAAATAGAGAACAATTGGAGAATTAATTAATATTTGAATATTTAAAAATTGATCCTTCAGTAATCAGATTGGATAATATGAAAGTGCTTAAAAGATTAGATAGCATAATTTATTTACCAGAAAACTGTGGAGGTGACTTGCAAAATCCAGTGCAGACTTGTAAATTTTTTTGTGTGAATAGAGCAGGAGAAACATCTTTTGCCATACCTAGTTTTAACATAGGAGATGTGTTACCAATAAAACAAGATTGTTACAGACTCAATGTATTAAGTTAGCTGAAGTGAGGGAAGACACTAAGTTCATGATAGATAATAATATTATTGACTGGAGTTAGTCTTTGGAGGGTTATAAAGATTGTATATTGATTATAGTGAAGTTACCACAATAACAAAAGCAGGCTCATCGCCTATTCCAAGATTGGAGAATTACAATTCATCACCAAAATTGACTTGCTAAGGGGATATTTGCAAGTTCCATCGACTGATACAGCCAAAGTATCAGCTTTTATAACACTAGATTAACCTTATTAATGTAATATCATGAGAATGAAAAATGCATCATTAACTTTCCAATGATCTAATTATTAGCTTTGATGAAATCTTTATCTTTATCTATTAGTCCATGACTGAAAAACACAAATCTTCAGGTTTCCTGTAGAGAGATAGCTGTTGTGGTGGTTATGGTGGTGTGGGAGATATGGTCGTTTCCATGGATTTCTGATTGTGACATCAGACTTCCAGGGTATCAGTCTGTGATATAGAGTTTCCAGGAAAACAGAAACTCATTGAGGACAATGCTCTCAGAGCTTAGAGTTCAGCCAGATGTCAATGTGGCATTGATCATAAGAAGTGGTGTGTGTGACAAATAGTTAAGAATGAATGAAAACTGTATTTAGCAACTGGGGTAGTGAAGTAAAGTTAGAGCCACTGCTGTGGATTTTAATACAGCCGACTATACCATGTATTGGGGTATTATCAAATAGTTGAATGAAGGTAATTCTAGGGAATCTGCGCCCAATAAAGTTGTGAACTGAGCTAAGGAAATTCTGCAAATGTGTGCCTTTTTGTCACTGTGACAATTGTGCCCATTGCTGGTGACATTGTATATTAATGTGGGAGTTATTCACCTAATCTAGCTCCTCAAAGGAACAACCCTTCCTATCCTGAGCTTATACATGATGTAAATTATCATTTTAAGGTCTCACACCATGCCTCTCTTTTTTCTGGCACTTCAAATGTTTTTACTTTAGCTTCCAATAGTTTATGGTTTATCAGTAAAACTTTCCCAGCCAAGTCGCTGAACTTATAAATGGCCGATGACTTGACTGGGTGGAAAGTCTGCTACTTGAGAGCAATTTTCATGGCTGTGAAGTTTGACAGGTCTATAATCTTCCAAATTCTTTTTGCTGAAGATATCTTCTGGCATCAATGTTGCCGTTGAAGGTTTGTTTCCCTTGGAGGCGCTTCGATTTCGTCAAATCATGGCAGAGAAAGCGATTGTATTTTCTGAAAGAATCAATCTTCTCCTTTGGATGCTGTGACAAGCATATGATCCTTTCGCTCTCTGTCAGAGTCTTTTTGATAACATCATTTTATTAGATTTAATGATGAACTAGTTAAATCATAATGCTGACTGTATGGCCTCTTCTAAACAGCTGAATTGGTTGCATCAGAACTCTGCTCCTAATTCTGGTGGTTATGGGGTCAAACATATCTGATAATCAGATTTTGAAGATGTATCTACAGTTGAAATGCCTCCAAATGTGTGGAATCAGTGGTATTTATTGAACTTCCAGTCATGAAGAATGTTATAAACCCATGCAATTAAGCTCTAGAGATTGATCTTTTCTTCAAGTTCAGTCAACGTTCTTGGGAGATTTATGCTGTCTTCCGTTGTTGAGTTAAGCTGCGTTCCTCATCAGTATTTAGCTGGCTGGTGTTCTTCAAAATATTGTTGAATTTTAAGTGTGAATCATGCAAGCTTGCTCAGAAGTGAGAGGTATTGGTTTCTAATGTTCCACATTGTACTGGTCTACTGATTACCAGTTTTTAAAAAGAGTGCTCTCAGTATTCTTTTGATCCTAAATAGTGCTCTGCCTGAGCCTTACAGTTCTATTCAGAGAGTTGTCATTTCAGTTCAAAGCAATATACAGTGGATGCTTGATTTCTGATGCAAATACAGAAAATGCCAGAGAAACTGAACAAGTCCAGTAGCATCTGTGGAGAGTGAATCTTTCAAGTCCAACCTTCTTCAAATTTGGACGAAGAAGAGTCATGCTGGACTCAAAGAGTTAATTCTGCTTTTTTCTCCAGAAATATTGTCAGATCTGTTGAGATTTTCCAGCATTTTTTGTTTTTATTTCAAATTATCATTCCATTCTCTTCAACCTTGAAGTTCATTTTCAGATATTGCAGTAGCATTTGCCTTGGTGCCAAGTTAGATGACTTTTAATGTATATGATGTTCGTCATGTCTGGTTCAGATGGGTCACATATTACCTCTAAGAAAGGTTGATTTGTATCTTCCAAAGATGGCATGACATTGTATCATGATGGTTTGATTTAGTATTCTGTGCTGTTATGACACAGGTAAACTCTCCTGCTTAATTTAAACCAGCCACACAGAAAAGATTTATCCCGTACGGTAATCTGTAAACATTTGAGTGGCCAAGAACTATGTAAAATAAAAATTAACAACATTATTTCTTTAAGTGTATCAGAGAATAATGAACTAACAACTATTCACAAGTCCTTACTCTGACCTATCTTTTACCTTCCCTACAAAAACTTCCAGCTTGGCGAACAGAACCACAGCAACGAGCACCCGAGCTACAAATCTTCGCACAAACTTTGTACCTTCCCTTCTATAATACTAGTCCGGTAAAACACCCAATTAAGATTTACAAAACAAAACTTCTTTTCTCAAAACCAGGCAGCTTTCAGTTCTTCTATGTGGATCTTCACGTGTCTTATTTTCTTCTTAGGGATTTCTGCTTCACAGGTTACTGATCGAGAAGGTACCTGTTTCGAGAGTTATTTTTCAGGCAGTCTATTTACATGTTAGGCTTGGCAGTTCTCCTCTCAACTATTCAATTTCCCCCCAGTCTTATACCCCAGAGCATTGGATTGTGTCATTGGCTTTTAAGATTGTTAACATACTAAATTCAAACGTGATTGGAAATTGGTATTTTTCGGGGTATAATTTAAACTAATTGGCCTAATTTGAATCTGTTTTTTGTCGTTTCTAGGCAACCAGCTACCCCAGTAGTAGGAGCACATGTTACATTGTGTCTTATTGAGAACACTTGGCGCTGTCACTGCTAGCCTTTAACTCGCTTACAAGGTATAGTTCACACACATCTTCATAACAGTGCTTTCTTCCAAAGATGCTTGTTGTAGGATGTTAACCTCTTTCTGCATTTTAGTATTATTCATTTTGTATTTTGATGGTTATCTTTGACTTCTGCATGTTCTATGGAAATGCTGCGCTTTTTTTTTACAAAGGTTGTACTATTGTAACAAAGCTAGACAGTTTTTCTGTCTTTAAACTTCACATCTGGAACATCCTTTTCTGGCATGAAACGATAAAAAGACATTTTGAGTTGGTCTACCATGTGGTGTTTTGGCCAGTGTTCTTCTTGAGCTGGATTGGCTTTCGATTCTCATCATCATCTTGTGTTGTTTTCAAATTTCGGTTTCTGCCATTGTCCAGATAGCACTTTCCGATGTGTGATCCTCCTCTGACTGTAATGTACCTGAAAGTGATGTATCAGAAATGCTGACAACAATTCTGTCTCAAATTAACTCTGGTTGTAAATCACACATAATCACAAAATTCTGACAATATGTAAAGATCATTAATAATGTTATCAAAGAGTTCTTCAAGAAACTGTATCCTTCTGTTAACTCTTGCCCAATCAATTATACATAGAATTATTGAAGCGTAGAATCACAGAGGTTGTTTGGCCCATCGAATCTACACCAATAAAGACTACTGTAACTCTAGTTGAAGAGTGTGGTGCTGGAAAAGCGCAGCTGGTCAGGCACATATGAGGAGCAGGAGACTTGATGTTTCGAGCATAAGCTCTTCATCAGGAATGAGGAGGTAGCCCAAAGCGGCTGAGAGATAAATGGGAGGGAGGGTGGGCGGGGGCGGGGGTGAAGGTAGGTGAAAATGCGATAGGTAGATGAAGTTGGGGGTAAAGGTGATAGGTTGAAGAGAAGAGGAGAGTGGAGCGTATAGATGGGAAGGAAGATGGACAGGTCAGACAGGTCAAGAAAGCGGCCCCGAGCTGGAGGGTTGGATCTGTGATAATGTAGGGGGAGGAGAAATGAGGAAACTGGTGAAATCCAAGTTGATCCCATATAGTAAATTCTTTCCTGAAATCCCCCCAAACCTCCTACCTTTCACATTAAAATTAAGCCCCCTTGCAACTGACCCTTCAACTAAGGCAGAAGCCACATGACTTATAGTCCAACAAGTTTATTTGAAATCACAAGCTTTTGGAGCGCTGCTCCTTCGGCAGATAAAGTGATTTCAAATAAACCTGTTGGACTATAATCTGGAGTTGTGTGACTTCTGACTTTGTCTACCCCAGTCCATTACCGGCATCTCCATATCTCTTCAACTACTTTCTCCCACCCTGTCTCTGCCCCTCAGATATGCCTTAATCAAATCCCCTCTCAGACTTTACTGCTCTGAAGAAAACAACTTGAGTCTATCTAGACTCTCTTCATAGCTACACTGCTCCATGTCAGGCAACATCCTAATAAGTCTCCCCTGCAGCCTCTCCCTTGCAATGACATCCTTATTATACTGTGGTGATCAGAACAGTTCTCCAGCTGTGGCCTAACCAAAGTTCTGTACAGCTCCAAAATAACCTCTCTGCTCTCATATTCTATGCCGTGACTGACAACAGGATTAATACAATTGGTACTTGATGTAAAGTAGTTGTCAAATGCTATTCATCAAATTTATCTCTGTCTCTTCTCTTACATGTGTTAGCATGAAGCAAGGTCAGTCTGACTAATCGAGTAAAACAATGCATTGACTTACACTTTTCTGCAGTTCTTATAAAATTCTGAAGCAATTCTATACCACATGAGCTGTGTGTTCCATATAGTCCGGTTTGAAGGATTTGTGATATTAAATCTCCTTGAAGGTGTGATACTTTTGTATATTATCATTACATTTAGTTGCTGATGCTTCCCTTATTTAAATGGTTTACTTGAAAGTTGTGGCTACTTTTTCTGTATTTACACATTTGCAACTAACTTTATGTATAGCATTTTAAATTGTTCAATCACTTTAATTATATGTTGAATTTTCTTCAGCAAGTTTCCTAAAAGTTGTGATATTTTCTTTAATCAATGAAGATGAATTTGTAATAAAGCTTCATCTTCAAGAGCAATATTGCTTTGATGAACCTTTCAAAGTTCTATTGTGCTTTTCTTTCAGCAACTTCCTCAATTTCTCATAATTAAATTTGAAAATGTTTTAGAATTATTTATCCTTTCTTGCACTACAAACTATTATCAAGCATTTAAACATCATGGAAAAGTTATAAATTGGAGAAATACTGTGTTTTGACTTTACCAATATTTTCAAGCCCTTTTTGAGAAAATTGCCCTTTCAGCATTTTTCTCTGAGCTTATGCACCATAAAATGGCACTGTGCTTCTTCAAGAAATGCATTGTTTTTGATAAATTCTTTTTTTCCCTTCAGTTTTCTGATGCTCATTAGTTGATTAGTGAAGGTATTGATGCCATGTGGGAAAATCTGCCCACATGATGTCTTAGGGCTGTCTTAGTCAAACAGAAACTGTTCATTCCATAGTACTTAGTGATTAGTTACATTACATCTAAGAAAGAGATATCAGGCTCAGCTTAAGAGAACGTTCACATTGCAAGAATTAAAACGGTCTCACATGCCATAGGTAACACAAAACCAGAAGCAGAATTGATGACTGGTTAGCTTGTGCCAGGTACAGTCCTTTATATCCTAATGGACAGACCCTACTCATGATGTTTGATAACTCTTTCAGGTCCTCACTGTCATCTGCAATAATAGACATAACCAGGGAACTTTTATGTTTAAATGTGCTGTTAGAGGTGCCTTAGCAATTAAGTCCTGCAAGAAAAAAAGGCGTCGAAGTCTACAGGAGCAAGACAGAATGTGAAGAATTCTGAGTCTGCACCTAATGCCCTACATGTGCTAAAGGGACTAGCAGTAAATCTGCGAGATCTCTCTCTATTTTTGTCGACATTTCAAATACAAATTAGACCTTCTATTGAGTACAATTTGCCTCTTTAATATATATTTATTTTGGCCTGATTCTTAAAGTATAAATTATAACAGTGAAATATTGTACATTAATTTCTTCTATTTGAATAGTTTGGAAAATTTGCCTCTTTTAGTTTCTGGGTCTCCACAACAATCATCACAATGTCCAAATTCCAGGAGCTGAAATAATTAGAGTCATAGTGATGCACAGCATGGAAACAAACTCTTAGGTTCAACTCATCCGTGGTGACGAGATATCCTACATTAATCTAGTCCCATTTAACAGCATTTGACCAATATCCCTCTAAATCCTTCCTATTCATATACCCATCCAGATGCCTTTTAAATATTGTAATTGTGCCAGCCTTCATCATTTCCTCTGGCAGCTTGTTCTGTTACAGGTCAAACTGCTATAACGTGCATTTTGTTAATGCGAATTCGCTGTAATGCAATTGATGAATTAGGGATGCTGTTTCTACACTGCAAACTTTTAAAATTTGTGTTGGCTGTAACATGATTATGGCACCAACACTTTAAGCATTGTTTCTAAAGCAAGATTTTTCTATGATGCAGGGTTGCATAAGAATGCAACCATCATGTTATAGAAGAACTACCTCTACATGCACCACCCTCTGTGTGAAAAAGCCATCCCTTATGTCCCTTTAAATCTTTCCCCTCTCACCTTAGAACCAAGTCCTCTAGTTTGGACTCGCCTGCCTCAGGGATAAGATCTTGGCTGTTCACCCTATCCATGCCCCTCATGATTTTGTAAACTTCCGTAAGGTCACCCTCAGTGTCCGATGACCAATAAAGGCAGGCATACCAAATGCCTTCTTCACTATCCTGTGAACTATCCTAGACTAGATGGGATTGAGGTTCACAAGGAGGAAGTGTTTGCCATTCTGGAAAGTGTAAAAATAGTTAAATCCCCTGAAGCGGTTGGAACTTATCCTCGGATTCTCTGGGAAGCCGAGCCTTTAGCTTTGATCTTTATGACATCATTGTCTACCTGAATAGTGCCAGAAGACTGGAGGATAGCAAATGCTGTTCCCTTGTTCAAGAAGGGGAGTCGAGACAACCCTAATAATTATAGACCTGTGAGCCTTAATTTGGTTGTGGGTAAAATGTTGGAAAGGGTTATAAGAAGATAGGATGTATTAATGATCTAGAATAGGAATAAGTTGATTTGGGGTAGTCAACATGGTTCTGTGAAGGGTAGGTCATGCCTCACAAATCTTTTTGAATTCTTTGAGATGGTGACCAAACAGGTAGATGAGGGTAAAGCAGTTGATGTGGTGTGTATGGATTTCAGTAAGGCACTTGATAAAGCTCCCCATGGTAGGCTATTGCAAAAAATACAGAGACATGGATTGATGGTGATTTAATGGTCTGGCAGAAATTGGCTAGCTGAAAGAAGACAGAGGGTAATGGTTGATGGGAAATATTCATCCTGGAGTTCTTTTACTAGTGGTGTACTGCAAGAATCTGTTTGTCATTTTTATAAATGACCTGGATGAGGGCATAGAAGGACGGGTTAATAAATTTGTGGATGACACTAAGGTCGGTAGAGTTGTAGATAGTGATGAAGATTGTTGTAGGTTACAGAGGGACAGAGATAAGCTGCAGAGCTGAGCTGAGAGGTGGAAAATGGTGTTTAACGTGGAAAAGTGTGAGGGGATTCACTTTGGAAAGTGTAACAGGAATAAAGAGTACTGGGCTAATGGTAAGATTCTTGGTAGTGTAGATGAGTGGAGAGATTTTGGTGTCTTGAAAGTTGCTATCCAGGTTGATAAAGTTGTTAAGAAGGCATATGGTATGTTAGCTTTTATTGGTAGAGAGATTGAGCTTCGGAACCATGAGGTCATTCTGCAGCTGTACAAAAGTCCGGTGTGGCTGCACTTGGAGTATTGCGTATAGTTCTGGTCACCGCAATATAGGAAGGATGTGGAAGCTTGGAAAGGGTACAGAGCAGATTTACTAGGATGTTGCTTGGTACGGTGAGAAATTCTTACGAGTAAAGGTCGAGGGACTTGAGGCTGTTTTTGTTAGAGAGAAGAAGGTTGAGAAGTGACTTAATTCAGACATATAAGATAATCAGCGGGTTATATTGGGTGGACAGTAAGAATCTTTTTCTTTGGATGGTGATGGCTAGCATGAGGGGACATAGCTTTAAACTGAGGAGTGATAAATATGGGAGAGATGTCAGCAGTAGTTTCTTTACTCAGAGAGTAGTGGGGTGTGGAACACACTGCCTGCAACAGGAGTAGACTTGTTAACTTTAAGGGCATTTAAATGGTCATTGGATAGTCATATGGACGAGAATGGAAAAGTGTAGGTTAGATTGGCTTCAGATTGGTTCCACAGGTTGGCGCAACATCGAGGGCCGAAGGGCCTGTACTGCGCTGTAATGTTCTATGTTCCATGTTCTGTCTGCCTGTGACTCTACTTTCAAGGAACTATGAACCTGCACTCCTTGATGAGTGTCTTATATTGTTGGCCCCTTCCTCACAAGAGGAAACATTCTCTCTCAAATTACTTGATCAGCATTTTTTACTGTTTTAATTATCTTGATTCAGTTACCCCTCAGATTTCATATTTTAAAAGTGAAGTTTAATAGAAATGTGGTTGAATTTTATATTTCCTTTTGTTTGCTAAGTGTGAGTTGTGTTGGGTTGAGTGCATTTTTTCACTTTATCTCACCAAAGCCATCTCGTGCCCCTATGGTGCCCATTACGTCCTATCACATCTTGTTCCCTGAATCATTCATCATTTTGTGGATATTCTGGAATCAAACAGCATAGTTTGTGCCGGCACCATTCGTTAAAGCCCATTGTTCACCCAGACAAACACTGGCAGTCCAGAGCTGCCCTAAACTGCTCCTGACAGTTGTCTCGGACAGAGCCTGCATCCTTGTTTATGTTATAATATTTGCTTTATATCACCTCTCCTCATTTGTCCTGTCAAAATGAATCACCTCACACTTTTCAGCATTAAATTTCATCAGCTATGTGTTTTTCCATTTCAACAAACCTATCAATAGTCTGTTGAGGTCCTTTTGAAATCCTCTTTGTTTGCTACACTTCCCAGTCTTGCATCCCCTGCTAAATTGGAAAGCTTGTTCTTTATCTTTCTGCCATTTAGCCAACTTTGTATTCATGCTCTGGCTGTCCCTTTCATCTAATGCCCTGCAATTTTGTTAAAAAGTCAATTATGTGGGACTTTATCAAGCGCCTTTTGAAAGTCTACACAAACATTATCAACTGCACCATCCTCATCAAATCTTATTGTTCAGAAACCACTCAGGTTAATCAAACACAATTGGTCTTTAACAGATCTGAAACAATAACAGAAAATGTAGGAGAAATTCAGCAGGTCTGACAGCCTCTGTGGAGAGAGAAACAGAGTTAACTTTTCAAATCTGATATTGACCCTTCTTCAGAATTCAACAATGCTTTTATTTATTGACCCATATTTCTCTAAATGCCAACTAATTTTGTTCTGGCTGAGTCTAAAATATATAAACGTGACTAAAAGGGGACATGAGGCTGAGACTTTTCACCTTGTACTCACTGGGACTAGAATTCAAGAAACAAGCTTGATAAAAGAGACACCAATTTTTACACGATGAGGCGCTGATTTGATGACCCATCATTTTGGTTCATGCTGTAAAGATTCTTCTGGAATTGATGTCAGGCCTATTGGCTTATCATTGCCAGATTTATTCTTTTCTCAAATTTTAAAACAAGACTGTAACGTTGCTAATCCTCCAGCATTGCTTCCATAACCAAGGGTGACTGCAAGATTGTGGCCAGAGCCACGACAATTTTCATTCTCATTTCCATCAGAACACCGGGATTCGATCATGGATGATGGGTTTCTCAACCCTATTCTCCTGCTTTCTCCCCATAACCCTTGATCCCCTTACCAATCAAGAACCTTTCTGTCTCTGTCTTAAATACACTCAATGACTTGGCCTCTGCAGTCCTCTGTGGCAAAGAGTTCCACAGATTAACTACCCTCTGGCTGAAGAAATTCCTCCTCATATCAGTTCTAAAAGGCCATCTCTTCATTCTGAGGCTGTGACTTAAGGTCCTAGTCCTCCTACTGATGGAAACTTCTTCATCATGTCCACTATATCCAGGTGTCTCAACATTCTGTAAGTTTCAATCAGATCACTGCCTATTCTTTTAAACTCCATCCAGTACACACCCACCGTCCTCAACTGCTCCTCCTATGACAAGCCCTTCATTCCTGGAATTATTCTTGTAAACCTCCTGTGGATTCCCTCCAAGGCTAAAACATTTTTCCTTAGATAGGGTGCCCAAAACTGATCACAATATTCCAAATGCAGTCTGACCAGAGCCTTATATAGCCCCAGCAGTACATTCCTGATCTTGTATTCTAGCATCTCAAAATGAATGGTAACATTGCATTTGCCTTCCCAACTGACAACTGAATCTGCATATTAATAGTCAGAGAATCCTGAACTCGGATTCCTATGCCCATTTGTGCTTCAGATTTCCGAAGTCTTTCCCCATTTAGAAATAATCTACGCCTCGATTCTTCTGACCAAAATGCATAACCTCACACTTTCCCACATTGCATTCCATTTGCTACTTCTTCTCCTGGCCTGTCCAAGTCCTTCTGCAGCTTCCCCACTTCCTCCAAGCTACTTATCCCTCCACCTATCTTTGGGTCGCCTGAAAACCTAGCAACAATGATTTAGGTTCTTTGTCCTGATTGAAAATGTATGAAGGGGGGAGATCCAAGATGGCGGCGACCCAGCAAGCCTGAGTCTACAGTGCTCCTCCCAAGACTTGGGCAAAGTGGGCCACCCGCCTCCACCACACTTACCAAATCATTTAAAATAGTGTTTACTTAATGTAATTAGTTGCTCTGTACTAAATTTAAACAGTTCAGTCTCCTGCAAAAATGACTAAGAGGAAAGGTGTGTGCAGTTCTCAGCAGGCAGGAGCCCCTCCCCCACCCTCCCCAGCTGCAGCAGAGACATCCGCAGGTGCCCCGGGGGACTTACCGACAGTGGCGAGCTTCGTGGAAGTAATTTCTAAACTTGACGCAAAGATTGACGCCTTCATCGAAGAGTCCCGGAACAGATGGAATTTACTCTCAATCATTCTACAAAAGCATGACCGAGACATTGAAGAAATCGAGCACCGAATCGGAGGGGTGAAGCTAAAGGCCGCGACCTCTGAGACTACTGCAGAATTGGCCGTGGGTCGGGTCCGGACTCTTGAACAGCGAGTCCGGACCTTAGAAAATCACATCGGTGACTTCGATTCCTGAGGTCATCGAAAAAATATTCAATTGCTGGGCCTTCCCGAATGGGAAGAGGAAGGCCAGCTTACAGCGTTCCTCGAGCAGTGGCTTCCACAGCTGTTAAGTCTGGAGGCTGGATCAGGCCAGGTAAGGGCGGAATGGGCCTACCGGGTCGCAATACGCGGGCCCGGCTCGAACCAACGCCCCGCCCGGTCCTGTTCCGGCTGCAGAGCTACAAGGAGAAGCAAATGCTCTTAGAAGCTTCCAGAAATCTTGGGAAAGATCCCCAAGCCATGATTTACAAAGGATCCAAGATTATGCTATTCCAGGACTTTTCCCCAGCTTTAGTCCAAAAGAGGAAAGCATTTGACGAAGCGAAGAAGCGTTTAAGGGACTTAAACATTCAGTACTCCCTGTGCTACCCAGCGACGCTACGTTTTAACCATGAAGGGTCCGTGTACAACTTCAGATCGCCGGAGAAGGCCAAGGAATTTCTGGACTCTCTTAGATAAATTGTAAGAGTTAATTCGAGTGGTGAATGATGTTGTTCTACCCTCTCCCCACCCCGGTAAACCCCCCCCTTTTTTTCCTTTCATTACCTTACTGTTTAATATTATCTCTGGGGGGTGGGGAGAGGGGTTTATTTATTTGTTCTTCACTTAGCGATTTTCTCCCCTTTTTCTTTATATATATATAGGCCAGGGGGTCTAGTTAATGTAGGTGGGGGGAGGTGGTTACCTTATCCTATTTTATCTCTGTCTTTAAGAGCGGGGCTGTTTTCCCCTGTTATTTTGTATTACTATATTTAATTATTATTTGTTGAGACTGTAATTTTATAGTTATATATGTTCATACATGGTATTAACATTACCTAATATATCCAGGTATTGGTGTGGGTGGGGCGGGGGGGTAGGGTACTCACTGTTAACTCTAACTTTGTTGTATATTTGAATTTTCTTTATTCTATCGTGGGATGCCTGGGTCAAGGGTGGGGCACTGGTTGGGAGAGGATATAATGGGCTTTTGGAAAGGAAGTGATACCCCCGGGGACAAGGTGGAAAATCTCCATTTAAATACATTTTATATTTTTTTAATTTAGAAATAGTTTTTTTTATTATATTGATGTGAATGTATTAAAGAATCTCTATTTTTGTGAATTTTATATGTTCTATGCTCAGGATGTTTGGGATAGGATTTCTTCTCCCGAGGGGTCTTGGACTTGCCTGGACGATGAAATGGTGCACCTGGAATGTCAAGGGGAGTAATTCACCAGTCAAAAGGAAGAAAATATTATCAAACCTCAAGAAAGAAAGTTTTGAAAAAGCTCCTACAGGAGACACACTTTTTAGATAAAAAACACATGAAATTACGACAGGGTGGATTTGATCAAGCCTTTTTTTCTTCCTTCAGCTCAAAAAGCTATTCTTATTCGGAAGAATCTCCCTTTCAAAATCCTAAATCAGATAAAAGACGAATCTGGATGATATATTCTGCTTAAAGACCTTATAAATGAAGAGGAATATGGGATCTTAAATCTGTATTGTCCCCCGGTATATCCTTTTAAATTTATAACGGAAGCCTTCTCCAAATTGATGGCTCTCGGTGCTCATCATACAATTATAGGGGGAGACTTTAATTGTATTATGGATCCGGAAATAGATAGGATTCCCAAGAACACTGCAGGAGTATCTCCCAGATCTAGATAATTGGTGGATTTGAACAAAGAATTAGGATTAGTAGATGAATGGAGATGCCTTCATCCACAGGGCAGAGATTTTTCTTTTTACTCCAATCCACATAAATGTCATACCAGAATCGATATGTTTTTTGCCCCCTCGATTTTTTAAAATTCCATATCATCCTGTAAAATAGGCAGTATAGCAATTTCCGATCATGCTGCTGTATATATGGAAATCAAGGCGAGGAACAATGACACATCCCCCCGGCATTGATGTATGGACCCCTTCCTGATGAAAGATAGTAAATTTGTAAAGGGAGAACAACAGCGCCTGCTCGAAGCTCGCTTAAAAGCAGCTGAAACGCTGACAGACCTTCTATTATCAAATTACAAAGCATTACGGCCCTTAGGACAGCTCTAAATACTACACTTACCCAAACGGCTATGAGGGAAATATTATTTGCAAAACAAAGGTTATATGAATTTGGCGATAAACTGGGTAGATACTTAGCATTTCTTGCAAAGAAAAAAAAAGGCCCCTCAAACTATCACGTCTGTCAAGGAAAGTATGGGTATTCTGACTCATGATCATAAAAAGATTAATGCAATCTTTAGAAAATTTTATTCTGATTATATAAATCGCAGAATTGCGAAGACAGGACTAGGAGGATGCAATCATTTTTTAAAAATTTGACCTTTCCGGACCTAACTCCGGAACAGGTATCGGTCCTGAATGCTCCCCTAACAGTACAAGAAATACTTGACGCAATCAGGCAACTTCAGAGCGGTCAGGCACCTGGCCCAGATGGCGTTCAAGCTGAATTCTATAAAGAATTTACAGGAGTATTGGCTGGTCCACTTATGGACATGTATAACTACTCATATAGTCAGGGCTGTCTCCCGCCTTCGTTGAAAGAGGCAAATATCTCTCTTATCCTTAAAAAAGGAAAGGACCCAGAAGATTGCGCATCATACAGACGAATATCCTTGCTAAATGTAGATTTTAAAATCCTCTCTAAAATGTTAGCATTGAGGCTAGAAAGGGTATTGCCACGTATCAGAAAGGAGGATCAGACGGGGTTTATTAAGGGCCGTAGATCATCCAATAATGTTAGAAGGGTTTTGAATGTGATTCAAGCCTGCCATCAGGGAAAGATACTGGGAGTGTAGTCTCATTAGACACGGAAAAGGCATTCGAAAGGGTTGAATGGTCATATTTGTTTTACACATTGGAAAGGTTTTGTGTTGGAAAGGTCTTTGCCAAATGGGTCTCAACACTGTATAATGATTCCAAGGCAGTTGTGATTACCAATGGACTATGCTCGGATAGCTTCAGTGTGGATAGGGGCTGCCGTCAGGGATGTCCTCTTTCGCCATTGCTATTTACGCTAATAATTGAGCCACTAGCAGAAGCTATACGGGCTGATCCTAATATAACGGCCCCGAGAATTGGTACAGGTAAACATAAAATTACCCTTTATGCAGATGATGTTCTTCTATTTCTCAGTGATCCCCTGATGTCCGTGCCTCGCTTAATCCAAGTTATTAATACATTTAGCGCATTCTCAGGCTATAAAATTAATTTCTCAAAATCGGAGACTATGCCAATGGGTGGCCTTGCGATGATACCCCACTTAGTGGACTGATCCCACTTTCCCTTTCAGTGGTCCCTGGAGGGTTTCTTATATTTAGGCATTTTTATTACCCCAGTATTTGGTCAGTTCTATAAGGCTAACTTTGTGCATTTACTGGAAAGGATAAGGCAGGACCTCCAGCGATGGGGAGACCTTCCAATTTCCTGGTTAGGTGGAATAGCATTAATTAAAATGAATGTCCTGCCCCGTCTCCTATACCCTATGAGAATGCTTCCGGTGATGCTGCCGAGGTTGGCATTACATAAATTATATGGCTGGTTGGGTTCCTTTATCTGGAATCATAGACGGCTCCTCATTAAGCTGAAGAAGCTACTGCTTCCACAGGCGAGGGGAGGACTGGATTTTCCAGATTTTAGGAATTATCAGTTAAGTTCCCTATTAAACTATATAGCCGATTGGGTCTTGTCTGACCCACAATCAATCTGGCTGGACATCGAGGCTTCTCAAGTAAAATACCCACTTATTAACCTTTTATTTTCAGACAAGAAGAAAATCATTACGGATCACTGTAAAAATCCTATACTAAACACAATTAAAGCTTGGAATATAATGCGGCAAAATGAGGGCAATTCACATAATAGTGAGAGCATGGGGGTTTCAACCTGGGCTTACAGATGCCACATTCAAACTCTGGAGATCTCGGGGTATCTCCTGTTTAGGGGATCTGGTTAAGGAAGGGGTTCTGATGTCTCTTGAACAGCTGCATCTGAAATTTGGATTACCTAATGGTGATCTCTTTCGATACTTCCAAATTCGAGATTACATACAGAAGAAGACTACGCTATTAGATAGTCTTTATACATCAGACAGAGAACGTAGTGTGTTATGGCCAGTGGGGGTACCTTCGGTCAGCACTCTTTATCATTTATTACATGATGAAGTATCGGAAGGTATGGACAATCTACTTAAAACATGGGATCAGAATTTGGGGCTGGAAATCTCTATAGAAATGTGGAATAACATTTGGGAAAATGCCAGAAAAATCTCCATCTGCAACAGAACTTTTCGCGACAGAGAGCGGCGGGAGCTGGGCGGAAGTTCAGACGGAGCGCAAAGCCGGTCGGGAAGGTAAGTGATTACTATATAAAGAACTTACCTCGACGCCAACGGTCTTTTCGCAACAGAGAGCGGCGGGAGCTGGGCGGAAGTTCAGACGGAACGCAAAGCCGGTTGGGAAGGTAAGTGATTACTATTAGAGTGGATGTGTTCTAAACCCCAGGTCCTACAAAGTAGGGTAGAGAGCGGCGGGAGCTGGGCGGAAGTTCAGACGGAACGCAAAGCCGGTTGGGAAGGTAAGTGATTACTATTAGAGTGGATGTGTTCTAAACCCCAGGTCCTACAAAGTAGGGTCTCCCTCCCTCCCTCCTCCTCTAACCTTAATTAAGAGTCCACAGACGTGCCACAAAAAGAGGGTCTAAGGAAGTTTAGATCGAAGAGTGAGGCTTCAGCTCAGGACTCTTTGACAAGGAGATTGAGTGAAGTGATTACGCCACAGTTGAAGAGGGTGAAGACATGACTGCCCAGCTGGTCCAGTGTGCTACGTGCTTGATGTGGGAGGTCAACGACTCTGGTGTGTCTGGCTCGTATATGTGTGGAAAATGTGTGCAAATTCAGCAATTGACCGAGCATATTGCAGCACTGATGAAAGAACTCGAAGACCTTAGGCTCATCCGAGAAAACGAGATCTTTCTGGACAAGACCTTCAGCGATGTTATTACACCAATCATGCCAGAAGAGAGCAGAAGAGAGCAAATGATGAGGAAGGCAGAGAGGAGACAGGTGCAAGAGACCCGGGGAGAAGTACCTGTCAGGAACAAGTTGAAGCTTTTGGAAACAGAGACTGATGACACTGCCAGTTCGCAAGGCGGCCAAGTTTGTCAATCAAAAGTTGCCGCAGAGGCAGACCGGAAGAGTCGGACATCGCACAGAGCCGTGGTAATAGGGGACTCCATCGTGAGAGGAACTGACCGGGGTTTTTGTGGCAGCAGATGGGATTTAAGGATGGTGTGTTGC
>NC_057736.1:40900261-40921611 GCF_004010195.1 Chiloscyllium plagiosum | reverse complement strand
GGAATTGGATAGAGCTCTCAAAGATAGTGGAATCAAGGGTTATGGAGATAAGGCAGGAACAGGATACTGATTAGGAATGATCAGCCATGATTATATTGAATGGCGGTGCAGGCTCGAAGGGCTGAATGGCCTACTCCTGCACCTATTGTCTATTGTCTATTGTCTATAACTCAGGCCATTCAGTTGAAGATACTTCATAGGGCCCATATAGCACCGGATCGATTGGCAAAATTTAAGGCAGGAGCATCTCCAATGTGTTCCAAATGTAAAACAGAGGTGGGCACTCTTGTACACTGCTTATGGACCTGTCATAAGATACATAAGTATTGGACTAAAGTAGCAAATGCCCTGACAGAAATCTTGGGAACGGAAATTAGAGTGGATCCAGTATCTCTCCTTTTGGGCTTTTCGAGCTTACCCTCTCTGGATGTGCACAGGAAGAGATTATTTTCCATTCTCTCTTTCTGTGCAAGGAAAAATATTTTGGTAAACTGGGTGGCTGAGGGCCCTCCTGGACTTTCAAATTGGCACAGAATAATCATGGAATATATTCCTTACAAATATGGTGCACCAAAAACCGAATTATTCCATAAAATATGGCAGCCCTTCTTGAATTATACAGATACAGATATTTCGGCCATTCTAACAAGGGCTTTTATCTAATTAAGACAACGTCCCTGGCTGGTCCGGGGCCCCTTGGAAGAGGAATCCCGCACGAATACGGGTTTTGTTATGATTTGATGTTAACACATTCCGAGCAGGTACTTTACTCAATTTCTGTGTTATCCATCGTTTCTTTTTCTTTACTTGAGTAATGTAAGAGATTAATCATACACTCTGGTTAGTTGTAGGTTAGATTAGTAGTTAGTTGAGTTTTGTCTTTATTTTTCTCGGTATCTCTTTTTTTGTTTGATAGATTTTGGGTATTATTTATTTATGATCTAATTGTGTATCAATGTTTATACTTGGGTTTTTTTAAAATTTGTAAACTTGTAAAAACATGTTAAATTTTCAATAAAACTATCTATATAAAAAAAGAGAAAATGTGTGAAGTGAGTAATTGTGGTCTCAGCACTGACCCCTGCAGAACTCTGCTGCCATTTTTAAAAAGATCCCTTTATCCCCGCTCTCTGCCTTCTGCAAGTCAATCCTCTATCCATGCCAGTAACTTGCCCCTAACACCATGAGCTCTTGTTTCACACTTACATTCACTCATTTGCATAGAATATAGGACAGTACAGCACAGTACAAGCCCCGAGGCCCTCGATGTTCTGCCAACCTTTTGTCCTACTCTTAAGGTCAAACTAACTTACATATCCTTCATTTTTCTATCATCCATGTGCCTATCCAAGAGTTGCTTAAATGTCGCTAATGTATATGATTCTACTACCACTGCTGACAGTGCATTCCACACACCCACCACTCTCTGTGTAAAGAACCTACCTCTGACATCTCCCCAATCACCTCAAAATTGTGTCCCCTTGTGATAGCCATTTCCACCTAGGGGAAAAAGTCCCTGGCTATCCATTCTGTCTATGCCTCTCATCATCTTGCACACCTCGATCAAGTCACCTCTCATCCTTCTTCGCTCCAATAAGAAAAGTCTCCCTCAACCTTACTTCACAAGACATGCCTCCCAGTCCAGGCAGCATCCTTGTTAACCTCCTCTGCACCTTCCTTAAACCTTTCTTATCCTTCCTGTAAGAAACCAGAACTGAACACAACATTCCAAGTGTGATCGTGCAGCTTCCTTTGCAGCACCTTGTCAAAGGCCTTCTGGAAATCCAAATAGATCATGTCCCCTGGCTACATGCAGGAAGCTGAGGGCCCCTCAATGCTGGGGCACCTTTGTGCTTATCTATCTCCTTTGGTTGTTTTGTGGGACTGCTGGCCTGATATTGTTAGGGGCCCATTGACTTGGCCTACAAGCATCATAAGTCTATCCACTGCCATCAATATGGTGGTGACTACAGATCCAGATAAGTAAGAGGTTGTATCGCAAAAGGTGCATCAGAGAGTTGGTTGAAAACATAGGTAGCCTTGAGACCTCAATTATGGGTCTACTGTCATGGTCATAATGCCCCAAGTAAAGAGTGTGGTGCTGGAAAAGTACAGCAGGTCAGGCAGCATCTGAGGAGCGGGAGAATCGATGTTTCAGGCATAAGCCCTTCATCATGAATGAGGCTTGTGGACCAGGAGAGATCAATGGGAGGGGGGGGGTGGGGGGTGGGGGGTTTGGTAGCTGAGAATGCAATAGGTAGATGAAGGTGATGGAGAAGATGATAGGTCGGAGAGGAGGGTAGAGCAGATCGATGGGAAAGGTGATGGACAGGTCAAAAGGGCAGTGCTTGGAGTTGGAAGCTTGGGACTGGGATAATGTCGGGGGAGGGGAAATAAGGAAACTGGTGAAATCCACATTGATCCAGTGTGGTTGCAGGGTCCCAAGGCAGAATATGAAGCGTTCTTCCTCCGGGCATCAGGTGGTAAGGGTTTTTGTGATGGACGAGGCCCACAACCTGTATGTCTTTACAAAATGGAAGGGGCAGTTGAAGTGTTCAGCCACGGGGTGGTGGGGTTGGTTGGTGCAGGTGTCCCAGAGATTTTCTCTGAGACGATCCGCAAGTTGGCGTCTTGTCTCCCCGATGTAAAAGAGACCACATCAGGAGCAGCGGATACAGTAGATACACCTGGAGGTGAGGGGGAAGGTGTGGGTGCAGGTGCAACCCTCCACTCCCTCTTCTCCAACCCCAGCCTCACCATCAAACTTCAGACAATGGGGGCGCAGTAGTAGTTTGGCGCACCGACCTCTACACCACTAAAGCCAGGTGCCAACTCACAGACACCTCTTCCTACTGCCCCCTTGACCACGACCTCACCTCCCATCACCAAACCATCATCTCCCAGACCATCAATAACTTCACCACTTCAGGGGATCTCCCATCCACAGCTTCCAACCTCATCGTCCGTGAAACCTGCACCACTCGATTCTACCTCCTATTGAAGATTCACAAACCTGACTTCCCCGATCGAACCATTGTCTCTACCTGCTCCTGTCCCATTGAACTCATCTCTGCCTACCTTGACACCGTCCTGTCCCTCTTAGTCCAGGAACACCCACCTAATTCGGGACACCACCCACGTCCTTCACCTCCTCCAAGACTTTTGTTTCCCTGGCCCCCAATGCCTTATCTTCCCAATGGATATCCGCCAGGACAAAGTCCTCCAAACCCTCTGTTTCTTCCTCTCATGCAGTCTCAACCAGTACCCTTTCACCGACACCCTCATCCACCTGGCTTAACTGGTTCTCACCCTCAACAACTTCTCCTTCCAATCCTCCCACTTTTTCCAAGTCAAAGAGGTAGTCATGGGCACCTGCATGGGCCCCAGCAATGCCTGTCTCTTTATCAGCTACATGAAACAGTCGATCTTCCATAGTTTCACCGGGACCACTCCCCACCTGTTCCTCTGCTACATCAATGGCTGTATCAGCACTACCTTGTGCTCCCACAAGGAGATTGAACAGCTCATCAACTGCACTAACACCTTTCACCCCGACCTCAAATTCACCTGGTCTAGCTTGGACACCTCCCTCCTCTTCCTGGACCTTTGCGTCTCCATCTCCGGTGACCGACTAACCACAGACTCCCACAGCTACCTACACTACAACTCCTCCCACCCTACCTTCAGTAAAACACCACTCCTTATTCCCAATTCCTCCACCTCCGCTGCAACTGTTCCCAGGATGATCAATTCCACCATAGAAAATCCCAGATGGCCTCCTTCTTCAAAGATCTAATTTCCCCTTTCACGTGGTCGATGATGCCCTCCAGCACAGCTCCCCCACTTCCCACACCATCACTCTTGAACCTCACCCCTCCCAACGCAACAAGGACAGAACCCCCCACATCCTCACCTTTGAACCCACCAAACTCTAGATACACCGTGTCATCCACTGACACTTCCATCACCTACAAACAGACCCCATTTCCAGAGATATATTTCCCTCCCCACCCCTATCAGCGTTCCAGAAAGACCTTTCTCTCCCTGACTCCCTCGTCAGATCCACACACCCCACCAGCCCACACCCCACTCCTGGTACCTTCCCCACCACCACAGGAGGGCAAAGCCTGCACCCACACCTTCCCCCTCACCTCCGTCTAAGGCCCCCAAGGATCCTTTCACATCCGACAGAAATTTATTTCCACTAAGGTCATCTACTGAATCTGTTGTACCCGGTGTGGTCTCCTCTACATTGAGGAGACAAGACACCAACTTGGATCTCTAGGACACCCGCACCAACCAACCCCTCCGTCCTGTGACTGAATGCTTCAATCCCCCTCCCACTCCATCTAGGACATGCAGGCCCCGGGCCTCCTCCATTGCCAAACTCTTACCACCCGACACCTGGAAGAAGAATGCCTCATTTTCCACCTTGGGACCCTGCAACCACATGGGATCAATGTGGATTTCACCAGTTTCCTCATTTTCCCTTCCCCCACATTATCTCGGTGCCAAGCCTCCAACTCCAAGCACTGCCCCCTTGACCTGTCCGTCATCTTTCCCATCAATCTGCTTCACCCTCTCTCCGACCTATCACCTTCTCATCCACTTTCCTCTACATATTGCATTCTCAGCAACCTGACCCGCAACCCCACCCCACTCCCATTTATCTGTCAGTCCCCGCAGCCCATAAGTCTCATTCCTGATGAATGAATTCCTGACAAATTATCAAGAGTTTTGATGCAGTAGATAGGGAGAAACTGTTTCCAGAGGTCAGCATCTAGAGATAAGAAGTTTGCTATAATTGACGAAAAAGCCGTTAGTGGGATGAGAGACCATTTATTTTAACTCGTATTTTTATGAGATAGTACCCATTGCCTGAAAATATGCTGAAAGCAGAATAAAGGTGAAAGCCTTGGATTCTTTATTTTAAATGGAAAAGTTTACTTGGACCCTGGGAAAAAGAAAGGAATTTGAATTAATGAGTGTGAGCTCTCTCAAACAGCTGGCACAGACATGGTAAGCAATAGACTCCTTCTCTGCTAAATAGAGTTATAGAGTCATAGAGATGTACAGCACGGAAACAGACTCTTCAGTCGAACCCGTCCATGCCGACCAGATATCCCAACCCAATCTAGTCCCACCTGCCAGCATATCCCGCCTAACCCTTCCTATTCATATACCCATCCAAATGCCTTTTAAATATTGCAATTGTACCAGCCTCCACCACTTCCTCTGGCAGCTCATTCCATACACGTACCACCCACTGTGTAAAAAGGTTGTCCCTTAGGTCTCTTCTGTATCTTTCCCCTCTCACCCTAAACTATGCCCTCTAGTTCTGGGCTCCCCTAGCCCAGGGAAAAGACTTTGCCTATTTATCCTATCCATGCCCCTCTAGCTGCAACATGACGTCCCAAATCCTGTACTCAATACTCTGACTAATAAAGGAAAGCATACCAAACGCCTTTTTCACTATCCTACCTACCTGCAACTCCACTTTCAAGGAGCTATGAACCTACACTCCAAGGTCTCTTGTTCAGCAACACTCCCTAGGACCTTGCCATTAAGTGTATAAGTCCTGTTATGATTTGCTTTCCCAAAATGCAGCACCTTGCATTTATCTGAATTAAACTCCATCTGCCACTTCTTGGCCCATTGGCCCATATGGTCCAGATCCTGTTGTAATCTGAGGTAACCTTCTTCGCTGTCCACTACACCTCCAAATTTGGTGTCATCTGCAAACTTACTAATTGTACCTCTTATGCTCGCATCCAAATCATTTATGCAAATGACAAAAGGTAGAGGACCCAGCACCGATCCATATGGCACTCCACTGATCACAGGCCTCCAGTCTGAAAAACAACCATCCACCACCACCCTCTTTGAGCCAGTTCTGTATCCAAATGGCTAGTTCTCCCTTTATTCCGTGAGATCTAACCTTGCTAACCAGTCTCCCATGGGAACCTTGTCGAATGCCTTACTGAAGTCCATACAGATCACATCTACCGCTCTGCCCTCATCAATCCTCTTTGTTACTTCTTCAAAAAGCTCAATCGAGTTTGTGCGACATGATTTCCCACGCACAAAGCCATGTTAACTATCCCTAATCAGTCCTTGCCTTTTCAAATGTTTCTATTATTTCCCAGCACGTGTCACTGGATAATCTAACAACTCATTTAGTTGTTAGATTCCCCCACATTCCCTTTCTTTATCCAGAGGCACAGAGTCCATTTGCAGAAGCTGTTGCCTTCGCTGAGACTGGCTGAGTTAGGACAGAGCAAGGATGAGCTTTTCAATTGGAATAGCTCCATGTTAGGAGGGAAACTCCTTGAGTTCATTTCAAATTATATCAGGAAAGAAGAAGGAAGCATGGTTCATGCGCATGGGATGCCTCAAAATATTTTGCAGCCAGTTGAAGTGGAGCAGCTGTTATAAAATAGCGGCCCCTTGTTACCTTTGGCTTGGGTGATAGCACTCTTGCTTCTGAGTCATAAAGATTGTAGGCTCAAATTCTACTCCTGGAATGAAGGGCAAAAATCAAGGCTTTAATAAAGTGCTGCTGTCTTTTGGAATAAGATGTTCACCTAAGGTCCCACCTGCCAGGGCAGGTGGATGTAAGAAGTCCCATGGTATTACAAAGAGCAGGTGAGTTAGTCTCCAGGCCAATACTTACCCTTCAATCAACCTCACAAGGACATCCCAAACCAGGTCCCAGATACACAAGTGCTGTCTGTTCAGTCCATTACAATGCAGTCCCTGATTATAGACCTAAATTCTAATTTCCATGGCTCTGTGTTTGAGTCCATCTGATTAATGCACGCTGTTCAATGTGACAAATCGCCTGGATTGAGAGCATTATTTATTTATTTTCTATTAAGTTGATCTATTGCTTTGCTTGGAGAGGGTAAAAGGAAACAAGTGAAACTGGAGGCTTTCCATAGACAGACAGCTCCTAACCTCCTTCGATAGGGGTGATGCCTTGACAGAGACACAGAGAAAAGGCTGCTGTCAGGTGGCTATACAGCGAGTTAGCAAATTCCATTACTGGCTTGTCAAGGATTCGGCAAGTGTCAAGGCCTACAGCATTCCGCGGGGAAAGTGGAAGTCAGCTATTGAAGTCGATTAAAGCAGAGAGGAGAGTTAGTGACTAAACTGTGGGAGAAATATTTTGAGATTCAGCTATCAATAGTGTCTATTTAAAATGTCTGCTTTCCATGACATTTAAATGAGATCTGTGCATCTCTGGCGAGGCCAGTAGTTATTGCTCATCCTTAGCTACACTGAAGAAAGTTAAAAATCACACAACACCAGGTTATAGTCCAACAGATTTAATTGGAAGCACACTAGCTTTCGGAGCGACTCTCCTTCATCAGGTGATTGTGGAGGGCTCGATCGTAACACAGAATTTATAGCAAAAATTTGCAGTATGATGTAACTGAAATTATACATTGAAGAATTGATTGTCTGTTTAATACACTGTTTTATACACTGAAGAAGGTAGTAATACAATAAGAACAAAGAACAAAGAAAATTTACAGCCCAGGAACAGGCCCTTCGGTCCTTCAAGCCTGAGCTGATCCAAATCTATTGTCTAAACCTGTCGCCCAATTGCTAAGCATCTGTATCCCTCTGCTCCCCAACTACTCATGCATCTGTCCAGACGCATCTTAAATGAATCTATCGTGCCTGCCTCTACCACCTCTGCTGGCACAATGCGTAGGATTCTCAAGAGATGCAGACCCATTGTCAGTGGCCTATGAATCCAGAGACCCAGGCTAATGCTTTGGAGATGTGGGTTCAAAGCCCACCACAACAGATGGTAACATTTGAAGTAATTGAGCAAAGGTGGAATTATAAAAAAGCTAGTTCTAACGTAAACCATGAAACATCGTCAATTGCTGTAAAAATCCATCAGGTTCACGAGTTAGGGAATAAAAATCTATTGTTCTCATCGGTTTGGCCAACTTGTGACCCACATTAATGTGGTTGACCTAATTCTTAACTACTCTGTGAAATAGCTGAACATGCTACTCAGTTCACAGGCAATGAGGGATGATGAGAAATGCTGGCCTTGGCACTGCCACACACATCTCATGCAAGAAGAAAAACAAAATGTAATATCTCTCTGTGCCATTGCAGAGTCAGTCATGTTGGCGTGTCCCAGAGTCAAAACGTAGCCAGGCTTTGGACACAGATGGGTTTCCTTCCCTGTGGGCGATTAATGAAACAGTTCGATTTTATGATAATCCAACTCCTTCTAAACCCATGACTCCTCCTATCTTGAAGGGCAGGGGCTGCAGATACAACAAAATACCATCACCTACAGGTTCCCCTCTAAGCTACTCATCTATCCTGACTTGGAAAAATATCGCCATTCCTTCATTGTCATTGGGTCAAAGTCCTGGAATTCCCTCCCGAACAGTATTGTACCTGTCTCTCCCTCTTATGGACTGCAGCGGTTCAAGAACACAGGTTTCCACCATCTTCTCAAAGGCAATTCAGGATGGGAAAGAAATACTGTCCTAGCCGCAGGAATAAAAAAAGACTAATAGCTATTCTTATATGAGTGCAAGCTTTTTTTGTTAAACTGAATTTAAATTTGCAAGCTTTCCTACTTGGTTCTGAATCTAAAGGAAAAGGTTGACAAAAAAACAGCATTTGCTGAATGGGAAATATACAAAGGGCTACAGAGCAACATATAAGAGCAAGTAATAGGGATTATGTAAGGAAACTTGCTGGGCAACATTAAAATCAATAACGAAATTTCATAGTTACACAAAAGGAAAGCAGCGGTCAGGAGCGACGTTGGCCGCTAAAAACTGTAAGTGGGGACATTGTCCAGTAACTCTTGGATTCAAAACATTAACACTGCTGTCTCTCCACAGATGCTGCCAGATCTGAGCAGTTACTCCAGTAATTTCTGCTTCAATGCGTAGTTTGCTACCGGAAATGAGCTGACAAGTTGCAAGTGAAGATAACTGGTTTGTATAGTAGATTTAGTGGGACAATTGTGGAATTGTTTCTGCCTTGCAGATGTAGATTTGAATATTTCCACCCATCAGCTATTGGTTTCGAAGCATCACATAGAGTGCCAGCTGTGACTCAATGGCCAGTTTCGAAGGGTGTACGTTCAATTCCTATTCTGGAAAACTGAGAAGCTAATACAGGCTGATATTTCATTGCAGCGCTATGTGGGGAGTGGGTAACTTAATGGGATATTGGAACATGCCTGACTTAGTGAGACTCCTGGACAATTGAATGAGTGAATGAATAATTTATTTATTGTCACATATATCTTGTAAGATACAGTAAAAAGTGTTCAGTCACCACAATACAGCGCTATTTTGAGAAGCAAAGAAGTGAAACAAAAATACTGAAATAGAGTGCATCTTCATTAGCCAGGATCCGAAATATGGCTCCAGGATTTCTGCAAGATCCCTGTACTGGGCATACTGCCACCAGGAGGCTCCACTCCTTCATCACTGCAGCTGAAGCCTCACCACCAAGTCCAGGAGTCCACACATCGTGTCTATGAAACTGCCAATGCCATTCCAGTGTCCCAGCATCCTCAGGAAGATGAAGAAAAGAAGAAGAAAAGAAAAAAATGAAAAAGAGAGAGAAAAAAAGAATGTGGCTGGCAATGAGTAGACTGGCATATCGTGCTGGTGCCGCCATCTTGGATTGAGGTGAGGTTTCTGGTCTAGACTGAAGTCTTCTGCTCATTTTGAGAAGAGGTTCAACAGGCCCTGTTGAGTAGACCCAGGTAATTACTGAGTCAAGACTCCACAAATATCCCCATCTTCAATGATGGAAGAGTCCAGCACGTAGAGTTATAGAGATGTACAGCACAGAAACAGATCCTTCGGTCCAACTCGTCCATGCTGACCAGATATCCTAAGTTAATCTCGTCCCATTTGCCAGCACTTGGCCCATATCCCTCTAAATCCTTCCTATTCATATAACCCATCCAGAGGCCTTTCAAATGCTGTACTGCATCTTCCTCTGGCAGCTCATTCCATACACATACCACCCTCTGCATGAAAAAGTTGCTCCTTCGGTCTCTTTTATATCTTTCCCTTCCCACCCTAAACCTATGACCTCGACTTCTGGATTCCCCCACCCCAGGGAAAAGACCTTGTCTATTTATCCTATCCATGCCTCTTATGATTTTATAAACCTCCATAAGGTCACCCCTCAGCCTCCGACACTCCAGGGAAAACAGACCCAGCCTGTTCAGCCTCTCCCTGTAGCTCAAATCCTCCAAACCTGGCAACATCCTTGTAAATCTTTTCTGAACCCTTTTAAGTTTCACAACATCCTTCTGATAAGAAGGAGACCAGAATTGCATGCAATATTCCAACAGTGGCCTAACCAATGTCTTTTATAGCCACAACATGACTTCCCAACTCTTGTACTCAATATTCTGACTAATAAACGAAAGCATACCAAATGCATTCTTCACTATCCTACCTGCCTGCGACTCTACTTTCAAGGAGCTATGAACCTGCACTCCAAGGTCTCTTTGTTCAGCAACACTCCCTAGGACTTTACCTTTGAGTGTGTAAGTCCTGCTCTGATTTGCATTTCCAAAATGCAGCACCTCACATTTATCTGAATTAAACTCCTCAGTCCATTGGCTCATCTGATCAAGATCCCATTGTACTCTGAGTTAACCTTCTTCGCTGTCCACTACACATCCAATTTTGGTGTCATCTACAAGCTTACTAACCATACCTCCTACGTTCACATTCAAATCATTTATATAAATGATGAAAAGTAGTGGACCCAGCACCGATCCTTGTGGCACTCCACTGGTCACAGGCCTCCAGTTTGAAAAACAACCCTCCACCACCACCCTCTGTCTACTATCTTCGAGCTAGTCCTGTATTCAAATAGTTAGTTTTCCCTGTATTCCATGAGATCTAACCTTGCTAACCATGGTAAACGCCTTACTGAAGTCCATATAGATCGCGTCCACTGCTCTGCCCTCATCAATCCTCTTTGTTACTTGTTGAAAAAACTCAATCAAGTTCGTGAGATATGATTTCCCATGCGCAAAGCTATGTTGACTATCCCTAATGTCTCCTGCTGGAATGTGTCTTTGTAAAGAAGGCCTGGAGAGAGATGCTGTTGTTTTTTTTAAAATAAGGTTCATCCTGAGCAGCTCAGTGATGCAGAACTCTGTGAGCTATGGCCTGTTCCCTGGGATGCACACCAAGACAAACATTGACTGCAGCTGGAGGACCCCAATCTGGTGAAAAACGCTCATCGGTCTGCCCAAAACATGTTGGTCTTCCAGTGTAAAGAGGTGAACTCGACTGAGTGTTGCAGATAGGCACATACCGAGATGCAGGTCTACATGCTGAGGGATGCACCAAAGCCTGGGGCGGGTGCCGACAAGGCACAGTGGGGAAAGAGGTCTGAGGTCTTTCTGCTGAATGTAAATAAGGATTTGTTAAGTTTCAAGATGCCCTCATGGCCTTAATGGGAATGCAAACAGTTTCGTTTCCTGAATATAAAATATCCTTTTGTATGCAACCGGATTGAAGCTGTAATGAGGAATTCAAATTTTGGGAGAAGATTTGTAATGAGGAATATTAAGATTCCTCTGTATTTTCGACAAAGTTTATGCAGACCTGTTTTGTTCTTGTTGCCCTTCCTTTTAGTTGCATTATAGAGAAAGTATGTTTTTGATCTCCTTTAGACTCTTGTCCACAGGGATGCTGTTTCCTGTGAGCTGTCGAAGATTTGCAGTGAGTAAAACCCCAACATTGAGAGCAACACCGTTAGCAGCTCTTGCCCTTTGAACTGAGCAATGTTTGCTGAGCTGACCTAAATGATAGCATGGTGTTGACCTTGAGAGCAAATAGATGAGAAACAAAGTCTTGCTTTGATATAACACTTTTCATAGTCTCAGGACTTTTCAAATGCTTACTGTCCAGTGCTGTATTATTGAAGAATAGATGCTATTTTGATGTAGGGACATGGCAGTCAAAGTGTACACAGCAAACTCCCACAACAAGTGAGCAGATAATAACCAGATTGACTATTTTATGGTATTCTTGGTTGAAGGATAAATATGGTATAGGGCACAGACAAGACACTGCTATACTCCTACATTAAGTGCCCATGGACTTGTTTGTATTCACCTCATTCACCTCTGTCTTTCACCCCTCTTTCTCTCTATCTTTCACCCCTAATTCTTTCCGTATTTCATCCCTCTTTCTATCTCTGTCTTTCACTCCTCATTCTCTCTCCGTCTTTCACTAATTATTCTCTCTCTGTCTTTCTCCACTCATTCTCTCTCTGTCTTTCACCCCCTTTCTCTCTTTATGTCTGCTCTCTCCCCTCAATTACCCACCCACACGATCACAGTGCAGGTGACAGTAGCAGCAGAGTGGACCATGTGTAGTGTAACATTGTGGTGTAGTAACCAATGGGGATTTATTAGGGATGTCATCAAAACTTAGCCTAGGTCATAATGCTGGCCTTAGTGAAAATTCACTGAAAACAAAGCATTCATTATAAAATAAAGTCGAGCATTTATCTGTCTGGGATCCCTGTGAATTTATCTTAACCAAGTGCAGAGGACTGAGGAAAATGAAAATGGATTTTAATTCGCAACACTGGAGGTATGAACATATGCCCCCTTCACACACAAGCATATAATAATCCCAGTGAGTGCGAGACTTCATCAATCAACAATCCTTAGACATAAGCTCTGGGTAAGTGGTTTCCTGATGTGATGATGATGCTAAGAGTGATATATTAGCAAGGAGAAAAGCACTGACAATTGGTGATGGTAGACAGTAATAGCAGGTTGGCAGAGCTATCCAGGATGACTAATTAGAAACGGTTGATTAATGCCTGCCTCAGGAACCTTCGCAAAGCCACGAGTAAATCTGCAGCAAACAAATGATAACTCTGGGGCTGAAATGCCTATTGATGAGGAAAGAATACGAAGGAAGATGGCTGAAAACGAGAATAAAAAACGCTTCACTCATTGGCTGGCATTGATGAATTAATCTGAGTAGCTGGGAAGTTACAGAGGATCAGAGGAATAAGATCCAAGCCTTTCTTCTTACATCTTAATTCGCAGCATTATTCGTCTATTAATTCCACCATCAAGTGAAAGATTGCCCATATGTTGTGATGGATCATGCAGGCAGAATATCTGCATGATTTATGAGTGAGACAAGACAAGCAGGGAAATAAGATCTTTTTTCGGAGGGAGGGGAAGAGGCTTTTGGACCACAATGTCAATGTTATGTTGATTGGTTAATCAATCCATCAGCTGTGGCTCAATAATCTCATTTTGGAATCAGAGAGAGAGGGATGGGCTCAGGCACAAGTTTGTACAACCTAAGTTATTGTTGCACTATTATCGAATCCCTACAGTGTGGAAGCAGGCCATTTGAGTCCACACTGACTCTCCAAAGAGCATCCCACCCAGACACACCCCTGTACCTGAATCACCCTGCATTTCCCATGGCTAATCTACCTAACCTGCACACCCCTGGGCAGTATGGGCCATTTAGCACGGCCAATCCTCCTGACCTGCACATCTTTGGACTGTGGGAGGAAACCAGAGCACCCGGAGGAAACTCACGCAGACACGGGGAGAACGTGCAAACTCCACACAGTCAGTGGCCGGAGGGTAGAATCGAACCCATGTCTCTGGAGCTATGACGCAGCAGTGCTGACCACTGGGTCACTGTGCCATTCAAAGTCTCTCTTTAAACGAGACACTCAGCCAGATCCTGTACTGAAATATCGGTTCAGCTTACATGTTCCAGGATAGGGTTCGTATCCTAATGATCTGGAAGAGTGATGAGGAGAAACGTTTTTTATGGAGCAAGCAGTTAAGATCAGGAATGTTCTGCCTGACAGAGAGCATGGAGGCAGGCTCAACTGAGACATTGAAGAGGGAACTGGACTATAATTTGGAATGGAAGTGGAAGGCTGGCTGGAGAAAATGGGTGAATAGTGCTAAGTGCACCACTCATTCCTAGCACAGGCACAGACCCAATGTGCTCAATGGCCTCCTCTTGTGCTCTGCACTATGTCACACTCTGATCCGGAGTCTGTTATCTTCAACTGTGTTGGCTTGCTCAGCGATGGCATTAGTCCCTAAATATGAAAGTGGTCCATTCTCTGGAAAACCTTTCCCCTCAGTGAAGACAAAATGAAGCAGCAGCTCCTATCACTGAAGGAGAAGGGAGGGTGGATCCAAAGTTGTTAAAGACTGTGTTGTGACAGGGGCCAGGCAAATCCGCAAGCATTCTTCATTATGAAGCTGAAGTGTTTGATGGAATTCTACTTAAAATAAAAATTGAGATAAAGGGATGTCACACAATACCAATTCTGGCTCAGTGCTACACAGCAGGTCATTCAATTTACAGGAGGCAGTCTCAGTAACACACATGGGTTTCCTGCAAATTTCAATTCAGTAAAACCACAAAGGGCACCTGGAACAGAATCTCTCTCTTGCTTAATTTCTTCTTGACTAAATCAGGGAAGATTTTCAAATATGGAGCTGGTGTGGTGAACCACTGGTCATTAAAACCCATAACATGCGCCTGATCAGCAACATCAGCCTTCAGGAAAGTTCTATGCTGGAAGCATACTTCAAACAATCATACCCTCTTCACAGATGGCAGAGACAGCACAACAGATAAAGAATCAATGTCTAACACTTCAGACTTGCTCTCCTTGAGTCTTTTGATTCTGAATTTCTTGTGAAGGTGTTTCTGCTGCAGTTTTTGGCTGACGGAGGTAGCAGACCAGATCAAGTGATGATCAATCCAGCAGTTGTCTGCTTCTGTCATGGGCAGTGATTCAAACATCCGCGCAGTCCCCAACTTCCCAGTGTCAATCAGGTTTCAATGTCTGGACGCAGGGTGTGTCTGTGACATCTTTTTATATCTCTGGTGAAATCACGTGTTCGTCATGACCAGGTCTTGCTGTAGGCACTGTCTCAGGAAAAGGACTCCATTGGTGTTTGCTGTCCCTATTCCTTCCTTGCCAACCATGCCTTTCCAGTGGTTTGTACCCTTCCCAACTCTGCCTTTGAAGTCACTAAAGGGAGAATCAGCTTTGGGGAACATGGGATAGTGACTGATCAAAGCTGGAGTAAAAGTGGTGGAGTTTCCAGGCCATGACAGTGGAGTGACTGCCAACACTGTTGCTGCTTGAGTTGTCTGTCAGGGACAAGATGTTCCTGATCTCATATTTCATTTTGAGGGAACACACATGCACACATACTCACATGTGTTCACGCACATGCACTCACATATACAGACTCACACACGTATTCTGGCATACACCCTTTTGCTCACACACGCACGCTCACACACACACATAGTTACACACATGCCCGCACACACAAACATTCGTACATATACACACTCAGCTCACACACATGTTCAAGTACACACACTCACACAAACACATGCTCAGACATGCTCAAACAGGCATACACACAAACTCATAAGTTCAGTTCACACATATGTTCTCATACACAAACATATGCTCAGACATGCTTACACAGGTGCACATACACTTGCACACACACATTCACACACACTTGCTCACGCATACACATGTATTCACACACTCATATATACATGTGCACAGCTCACACATTTGCTCACATTACATATAATCATGCATGCACTCATGCATGTGCCTAGATACACATATGTTCACACACATGTACCCATGCACACACATAAACATGTATACATATACACACATGATCTCACACATGTGCACACAGCTCACATGTGCTAGCAGACTCAAGCTAACACACAAGCATATTCACACATGAGTTCACACACATCCATGCATGAGCACACATTCAGACACATGGTCAGACACATGCTCACACAGACACACACACAGACACACACACATACATGCAAGCTCATACACATGTGCTCACACACATTCAGACACATACTCAGACACACGCACGCATACACACACTCACGCACAATTTAAATTGTAGCTATTGTTGAAATGAAGTTGTGAGTGAAATATAGGTAAACCATTTTGGGGCTCCAATTCAAATTTATGAGAACTCTTCCCCAAAATTCAGCATTGTAAAAGCTCGGCAGGTTTGAATTCCCCTAAAGTCCATGAGAGTACTGAGATAACGCTTGAAGAAGTTTGGCTGGGTGAGCAGAGGAGACAGGTTCTGAATGGACCTGAAGCATGAGCTTCCAAGCAGACGTTTGAATTTCCTCCCTGTTACTGCTCTGTGCAGCAATACTCCTTTTGTCTCCACCACCTGCTTCAGAAGAGAGTCCATCATCTCCGTGACCTGTTTAAAAACATAATTAAAAATCATACAACACCAGGTTATTGTCCAACTGGTTTATTTGAAAGTATAGCTTTCAGGGTGCTGCTCCTTCGTCAGGTAACTAGTGGGGCAGGATCATAAGACACAGAATTTATAGCAAAAGATCAGAGTGTCATGCAATTCAAACAATATAGTGAACAAACCTAGATTGCTGTTAAATCTTTCATCTTTTAGAATGGGTTGCAGGTTTTGGTTCATTAATATTTAAATCCCAGGTCTTTTGCTATAAATTCTGCGTCTTATGATCCTGCCCCCTAGTTACCTGATGAAGAAGCAGCACTCTGAAAGCTAGTGCTTCCAAATAAACCTGTTGGACTATAACTTGGTGTTGTGTGATTTTTAACTTTGTCTACCCCAGTCCATCACCTGCATCTCCACATCATGTTTAAAACATGTCATATTTCATTATTTTAAACACTACTCAACAGATAGTTACTGTAAAAATCTCAAAATCAGACTATAATGATGCTTTCCATATTTCTTCTGCAGATGTTTAGTGGTCATTGAATGCAATGATATATCTTTATTTCTGTCAGAAAATAGTGTGTTACTTATTGGGCACTGAAGATGTAACAGGCCGGAGCAACCATGAGGTGGCAGTAATGCAACATTGTAAGGCAAAACACATCTGCCGTTTACCCTGAACTCAGTCCTCGCTAAGGTTTCCCAATTGAACCATCATTAAATGTGATATGTGGGCCCAAAGGGAACAGACAGACGGTTTTAGGGAAATTGTGTTATGGAAAATGGATAATGTATATTCCCGTAATGAATGTAAACCGAATAATGGAAAGGGATGACACCTGTGCTTCTATAAGTCTGTCAGCAGTCAGAGGTTGGATTGCTTACCTCTGGGAGTATCCTGACAGATTTTATATCCACCCCATTCAGCTCACCTGGTCATCACCAACTGAACTGAGGCTGCTGTTGGCAACCATAATCTTCATATTGCACATTACTGAATTACTGCACTTTCAAAAAGTGAGCGGGAAGGAGGGAAGGAAGAAAGGAATAGAGGAAAGGCAAGGAAAGGAGGGAGGAGGAGAAGGGGGAAAGAAAAAAGAATATTTACATCATTGTGCTAGTTAATAACTTTGAAATTCAATCATATAAATCATACATCATCTTCAGGTTTGCTTACTATAAATTGTGGCATATAAGTTGATCTGATGGACAGAAAAATGCCAGTTTTCTTGCCCCAGAAGTCATAGTTTCACATATACTCAGTATATAAGTTGAGACTCCTGTTGATTCATGATATGTTACATTCACATTAATAGGCAGCCTTGATTTTTCCCCAAACAATTGCATGTTTTACTGGTGTCTTATAACTGGCAGCAAAGGATCTCGTGGGTGTTGCGGTCTGTGTTGCAAAGGGAAATGGGAGATTAAGACATTCCTAACCTTTGTATCAGATGCTGATAACATTTCAAACTAGAGATTTCCCACACTTGTGCCAGTGGTTCACTTTCATACTCAGCGTATAAGTTGACCCACTGTTTTTGGAAGGATTTATTCCGGCTTCGAATGTCAATTGATACAGCAACATGATGGTATAATGTAAACCACAGGACGGTTTATTCACACTGTGGCTCCACTTCAATCCATTCACAGCTCACCCTGTGATGTGTTGGCACCTTTCAACAGATGCTGGGGATCTGAAACAGAAACTGAGAATGGTGGATAAACTCAGCAGGTCTGGCAGTACATGTGAAGACACAAAGTTAATGCTTCAGATCACTGGCCTGTCTTATCAAAGAGTCATTGACCTGAAACACTGGTTCAGTATTTCCAACATCTAATGGTTTGTTTTCATTTTGTTTTATGCTCTCAGCCCAGGTCATTCCTGAACTCTGCTGATTCAGGGAAAGGCTCATACCATCCAGAAGAACTTTAACTCCAAAGTATCTTTAACCTCTAATACCTGTAAAACCGGCAAGTACCTCTGCGACATCACCCCGTGTTGAGATTCAATACTAGGATGGATACGCTTCAGGGAAAATGGCGAACAACTTTTGGATGCATTTAAAACCACAAGAATTGGCTGTGCGGAAGTTATTGCAAAAGTCGTAGAAGTGTAAAAACTAGGAGCAGAAATAGGCCATTCAGCCCAACAAGCCTGCTCTGCGGTTCAATATGATCATGGCTCATAATCTATAGTGACGTCATATTCTCATATAACCCTAACCATATCGCAGGTGAGAAATGTTTCCTCATCTCAGTCCTACTCTGTATCCTGAGATTGTGCCTGCTAGCTCTAGACTCCCCAAACTGGGACACATCTTCCCTGAATCTATCTGTCCAGCCCTATTAGATTTGTATACGTTTCAATCAGATCCTGTCTCATCCTTCTAAACTCTAGTGAATACAGGCCCGGTTAAACTAGTCTCACCTCACTGGACTCCTGCCATCACGCCACATTGCAAACCAGCTACTTAGCCAACTGAGCGAACCAAATCCAAATACAGTGCATCGAAATAAAATATCACAGGGCTGATCAACTGAGAACAAACTGCTTTTGGAGCATTATGAGAGAAACACAGGACATGCCTGTCTGAAATAAAGTTTCAAGAGGGTTCAGATACGGATAAACATAGACTTTATGCGATAGACTGCAAGAGGCCAGATAAGAATACAAACTATGGGTGGAGGGATCTACCTGGTTTAACATCTAAGGAGGGTGAGTGACAGACAACCATTCATCATTAACACCAAATACCTCTTGAACTTTCAGATTTCTTTTAAACAATGTTTTTTAACAGACTGTACATGATGGTAAGGTTATTGTACGAAATGTTTTGTGCTTTACAGTTTTTAACAATCTAGCAGAGTACTAACACCTGACTACAAAGGTCATTGTTACATTACATTAGCTCTGATGTTCATCTACTTATTCAGTAAACCTCATTTATGCAATATTTGTATTATAAACCTCGATACTGTCAGAGAACATGTTTGTTTGAAACATAACCTATTATAAAATTATCACAATGATTATTTTAAGAAACTAATGCTTAATTTATATTTATATTAAGCAGACAACATCAACCCTTTTTAAAAAATTCATTCATCGGATGTTAGCATCACAAGGCATTTCTTGCCCACTCCTAATTACCAAGAAGGTAGTTAGGAGCAAGTTACATTGCTGTGGGTGTGGTAGCACGCAAATGCCAGACTAAGTAAGGATTGCTGTATTGCTTCCCAAATGAATGATTAGATTAGATTCCCTGCAGTGTGGAAATAGGCCCTTCAGCCCAACAAGTGCACACCGACCCTCCGAAGAGTAACCCACCCAGACCTACTTCCTTCTGACTAATGCACCTAACACTACGGGCAATTTACCATGGTCAATTCACCTGACCTGCACAGCTTTGGGCTGTGGGAGGAAACCCACGCAGACACAGCCTTGAACGTGCAAACTCCACACAGAAAGTCACCCAAGGCTGGAATCAAGTCTGGGTCCCTAGTGCTGTGAGGCTGTAGTGCTAACCACTGAGCCACTGTGCCGCCCCATCTCAGTAACCCATCTTAGTAAATTAGATGGGTTACAATTAGTTTAAGCTTTTTATTCCAGGTATTTTTATCCCACCATAGATTTAACTTCCACTGTCTCCCATGGAAGGATTTGAACTCATATCCTGAGAATGTTAATTGGGGATCTGGATTGCCAGTCCGGTCATGCCAGCATGCCACCAACTTCCCAACACATTGCCGTCTCTCCATTGCATGTCAGTGACTTGCATTTTAAGCAACCATTGGACCATCATACTCCACATGCTGTGCCATGGGAGCACAGATGGAGCAAACCACTCCGGTAACTTACCAATCAGGGATGAGCAATAAATGTCAACATTAGCATGAATAATATATCACCTTCTTACTTATCAACCTGGCAGCTGAACTGGTCATTCTGAGCAAAATTGTCTTTATGTAACATTCCACTGTGTCAAAGTAAAACTTCCTTATCTATCAATTCCATTTTATTTTAAACAATCAGGAAGGGTCTCTGAACTACAAACACAATTCCTGGCTTGAAAAGTACTCTCTAAAAGCTGACCTTTACTTGGTGTATTTTGGATTTGTTTGAAAATGGCAAAAATTGCAATTATTTAGCTGGATGGTTAAAGCTATTTTACAAGCTTTGCTTCAGCAAGGAAGTATGTAGACTGTTGTCTCTGATTTATTTTCCACCAAGTCCTGTGAACTTAAAATTTAGTTTGGATTTAAACTGAAATAAATATCCAATTCTGGACACTTCTGTTCATCGCAGATGCTATGTTAGTTCTGCACAATTGGCTAAATATTTGAAAAGACACGGCTGTCGCAAGACTGTGTTTCTTTCTTTTATAAGGCTTTCAAAGTTTGGGAGAAGATTTGTAGCTCGGGTGCTTGTTGTTGTGGTTCCGAGCTGGGAATTTGTGTTGCAGACATTTCGTCCCCTGTCTAGGTGACATCCTCAGTGCTTGGGAGCCTCCTGTGAAGCGCTTCTGTGATGTTTCCTCCAGCATTTATAGCGGTTTGCCTCTGCTGCTTCCGGTTGTCAGTTCCAGCTGTCCGCTGCAGTGGCCGGTATATTGGGTCCAGGTCAATGTGCTTATTGATTGAATCTGTGGATGAGTGCCATGCCTCTAGGAATTCCCTGGCTGTTCTCTGTTTGGCTTGTTCTATAATAGTAGTGTTGTCCCAGTCTAACTCATGTTGCTTGTCATCTGCATGTGTGGCTACTAAGGCTAGCTGGTCATGTCGTTTCGTGCCTAGTTGGTGTTCATGGAAGGGGATCGTTAGCTGTCTTTCTGTGTCCTATATAGTGTTTTGTGCAGTCCTTGCATGGGATTTTGTACACTATGTTGGTTTTGCTCATGCTGGGTATCAGGTCCTTTGTCCTGGTGAGTTGTTGTCTGAGAATGGCTGTTGGTTTGTGTGCTGTTATGAGTCCTAGTGGTCGTAGCAGTCTCAAAGGACTAGCCACGTTACCATACATCAAGAA
>NC_057736.1:40886982-40899444 GCF_004010195.1 Chiloscyllium plagiosum | reverse complement strand
TCATCTACATATCTGACCCAGAGTTTGGGTTGAATTTGCGGTAAAACTGTTTGTTCAAATCTTTGCATTACCGCTTCTGCTATGAGTCCAGAGATGGGTGAGCCCATGGGTGTGCCGTTGATTTGTTCATATATTTGGTTGTTGAATGTGAAGTGTGTTGTGAGGCACAGGTCCAGTAGTTTGAGTATGCCGTCTTTGTTGATAGGTTTAACGTCCTGTTGTCTGTTCTGTATGTCCAGCAGGTTGGCTATTGTTTCTCTGGCTAGGGTTTTGTTGGTAGAGGTGAACAGTGCCATTACCATGGTTTCTTTCTTGTCTATGTGTATATTTCTGATGATGTCCAAGAATTTCTGTGTTCACTGTATAGAGTGTCTGGATCCGCTGATCAGGTGTTTCAGTTTCTGTTGTAGTTCTTTAGCCAGTTTGTGTGATGGTGACCCTGGTAGTGATACCATGGGTCTGAGTGGGATGTCTGGTTTGTGCACTTTAGGTAGTCCATAGAATCTGGGGGTGGTGTTGCTTTCAGGTTTCATTCTGTGTAGGTCAAACCTGGTTATCTGTCCGTTTTTTTTGTAGGTTCCTCAGTGTGTTGTTTATCCTATTGGTGAGCTGTGGGGTGGGGTCAAACTCCCTCTTTTGGTAGGAGTTGGTATCTGCAAGTAGTTGTTGCGCTTTCTGGATATACTCTGCTTTGTCCAGGATGATCGTCATTCTGCCTTTGTCTGCTGTTAGTATGATTATGTTCTTATCATTTCTTAGTGTTTTTAGTGCTTCCCTCTCCTTGGTGTTGAGGTTATGTGTTTGTCTTTTCCTTGTTATCAGGGGTACGATACTTTGTCTCACTGTTTGTTGTGTCTGTTCTGTCATTCCATTGTTTCTGAGTGTGCAATCTAGTGCTGCTAGGAAGTCTGCTGTCTTGGCGTCCCTGTGGTTATAGTTGAGTCCCTTGGCCAGTATTGTTCCTTCTGTGTCTGTGAGCTGTTTGTGGGAGAGGTTTCTAACCCAGGTGTGTGTTGTGGCGTCCTCTCTGTTGTGTGTTAGTTTGGCCATTTTTGATTTTAGTGCCTTTTAAGGCTTTCCTCCTGACCAGATAGTATATAGACTGCTTCAAACATTAAAGCACAATAATTTGGAGCCTTACTGATGACATTGAATAGACATAATGGGGTAGATATTGACTTTGTGCCGTAGTGTAGTATGTTTCAAAGATATTTGGCAGTTGGTTTTACACCCTCTCTGTATTTTTATTCAAATTGAAGTCGATTCCACAGAAATCGACTATTGTACAAAATTAAACATTACATCCATGTGTAAGTTCAATTCCTGACACAAGATTATGCTTTGCAATGACTCGATGTTTATTGCATGAGATCAGGATCTAATACACCTAGTATCTTTAAGCAACAGACATACAGAGAAATAAAACAACCTGACCACATTTTATTTCCCTGAGAAGAGAAGTAGCATCTGTTATTTTTGTTCATTTTCAATCTTGATCTTTTCTGCAAAATAAAAGTAATTAAGTAAACATTTCAGTGTGCTTCTCAGCAAATGCTGTCATTGTTAATTGATTACAGCATTGTTACCAAGAGTCCTGGAAAATTTGTATTTCCAACAAAAACAGTAGAGCCATTTGTTTTGCATTCTCTTATTCCATTATTCCAACTTCTTTCTGAAAACATCCCTGACCATCTGCTTCAAGAGACACAAATCATGTACCATGCATTTTTAAGGAGCTAAACATATAATCTCAGTGTCATATCAAGTTCGACCCCAGCACATCAAACCGTAAAGCATCCAGTGAATGAATAACTATCGACATTTCACCCTGTATTACTAACTGCATTGTGCAGGCTAGCTATAAGCAAAAAAGAAGACCAAAAGGTTAATGAGCTGAGGTTGAATTCCATTCTAATCCTTAGTACCAATGGATATATAACTTCTTACAATCCTGTCAATCAGTCCCTAGTGTTTACCTTAAGCCATCTTTTACTATCAGTGAGGTAGAAGCTAATGGTGATACATGGTTGATTAATATGATTCACCATACTCCTAGTCCCTCTGGGCCAAAAGATTAGGAAATTGATATATCAGGTGGGGAAGAGAAATGAATACATTTTTTGAATATGAAATCACTCTTGTTGGTGTGGTGTTAGATTTTGGTACAGATGAGTCAGAGACTAGATTCTCAGACTGGGTTTGGGAAATGCAGTTTGGATTACTCCCCCCCCCCATTTCAGACATCCAAACTCATCACCTCAGCCCATCCCTATCATACTGTTTGTCTCCTGGTGCCATGGGCAGGCAGGGTTCAGATTTCAGGATTCTTGACTCCTGAGACAAAGTCAGAAAGTATGACGGTTAGGATCATTGTTCAATGGGAAATCAGCTCAGTTCTCCACATTGTTCTTCCTATATCTAACCCTCAAAGCCTCACTCAAACACCACAATGGGGCATTTGAAGTTGTGAAAAGATTTAACACACTTTTTTCATATTTGTTAATGAAATATTGGCAATAGCCTCCTGCAATAAGACATCCTTCCCAGTGGATCAGTTGGGCATGTACAATTAAAGAATCAGCCCCCACGGCCATTAAGACAAAAGAAACAGGAACAGACGCCTTCAGCCTGATCCGTTAGTCAATAAAATTTTTGGTGATCTAATCTGGCCTTACTTCAGTTTCCTCCCCGATCCCCATATCTCTTAACCAACTTGTCAAATGAAAACATATCCATTATGGGGCCTTGACTATATTTAGTTAACCAGCTTCCACTACCTGCCAGAAGGCAGAATTTCAAAATCCTCATCATAAGTTCCTCCTCATCTCCGTCTTAAATGGGTGACTGTGAATTAGAATCTCTGGCTCCTCCCAGCACTCTGCCTGTGTTAGAGCCATAGAGTTAAAGAACACAGAAACATACCCTTTGGTCCAACTCGTCCATGCTGACCAGGTTTCCCAAACTGAACTAGTCTCATTTGCCTGCATTTGGCCCATATTCCTCCAAACCTTTCCTTTCCCTGTACCTGTCCAAACATTTTATAAATGCTGTAATTGTACTTCCCTTTACCACTTCCTCTGGCACCTCATTCCATATCTGCACCACCCTGTTTGTGAAAAAGTTGTCCCTCACGTCCCTTTTAAATCTTTCCCCTCTCACCTTAAACCTATGCCCTCTAGTTTTGGACTCCCCCTACCTTGGGGAAGTGACCTTGGCTATTCATCTTCCCTCTAGCCTACATGATTTTATAAACCCCTATAAGGTCACCTCCAAAGCTCCAGGGAAAATAGGCCCAGCCTATCCAGCCTCTCTTTCTTACACAAACCCTCCAGTCTTGGTAACATCCTTGTAAATCTTTTCTGCACTCTTCCAAGTTTAGCAACATCCTTCCAATAACAGGGTGAGTAATTGTACACAGTATGCCAAACGTGACCTCACCAACATCTTGTAAAAGTCTCTTCTGTTCTCTAAGGAAAGAAAGCAGGGAATTAGGAGAGCTTATAATGTCTTGTTTGGGTATCATGAAAGAACAACATTAGATTAGATTCCCTGCAGTGTGGAAACAGGCCCTTCGATCCAACAACTCCACACTGACCCTCCAAATAGTAACCCACCCAAAACCATTTCCTTCTGACTAATGCACCTAACCTATGGGCAATTTAGCATGGCCAATTCACCTGACCTGCACATCTTAGGACTGTGGGAGGAAACCCACGCAGAATGTGCAAACTCCACACAGTTGTCCGAGGCTGGAATCAAACCTGGGACCCTGGTACTGTGAGGCAGCAGTGCTAACCATTGAGCCACTTATGGAGGGTGACTGCGAGAGGGTGCGTTGGCTGTAGGATGAGGGTGAATTTGAGTGTTAATGGTATGTGAGAAGTTGCCTGGAGAGAGATGAATAAGTGAAGCCGTGGGGTGCTTTCTGAAGAACGCTATGTAGGAAAATGCTGAGAGAGTCAGACTGTGGGGCAATGGCATCTGAAAGTATTTGACCATTTCCCACTCCCACCTTGCTGAGGATCCCTGTGCTTTGGTTTCCACAACTGAGGTCACTACAGCCTCAGAAATTCGAGTGAGATTGTAACCAACGTAGTAATACTACAGTAGAGTTTCTGGTGGAGTGTACTGCACAACTGCTGTCCGTTTTGTTTGATGATCTAGACAAAAGTTTTTGGATATTTTTTTCAAAGTTCTGTTTAGACTGTTCCTGTTGATTAAGGTTTTGTTTGCATTAATGGTGCTTCCTGCAATGCTATAAAAGCTATCTTTGGAATGCAAAGCCTGATCACTATCGACTTGGATTATTTGTTCCTACTTACGGATTCCCTTACTCAGTAGCATGTGTGCTGCAGGAAGTGTCATGTTAGCTCTACATGAAAATGCCTCGATCCATGAAATGCAGTTGTCAATAATCAGTAAACAATCCTGGTAGTGCACGTTTGACCTGCATGGGCATCCAATAAAATCAAATTGGAGGTGAGTGCATGGTCCCTCAGGGAGCAGAGCTGATCTGAGAGAGGCATGGTTAATATACAAGGAATGACTAGATTGTAGACAAACCAAGCACATTGACAAAGTATATCAATACCTCACTTCATATTATGCCAGGCGACAACCTCACTCGGCTTTTGATAAGCTATCTCAGCTGAATAATGACCACCTGTCAGATGCGAATAAAACATTCAAAACAAATTCTCAGCCAGCTGTGAAGACAAGAAAGATTGGACACCTACGCAGTAAGGCTGATCTGTCCCTCAGATCTCAGCAACTGTACCATAAGGTATGGGTTATGGGTACAAATAACCATATGGCAATGTGGTGAGCTGTTTTCTTTCAGAGTGGAGGAACATATAGAATGGGATCCCCACTGCGATAGGGATTGGTAATAAAATGCTCCTTTTCATGAACATTGTACAGATGTAGATTTAGTTGAATAGAGCACAATTTTAACATTTGCACAATGATCATAACTTCAAGAAAACAGGTTGGTAGATTGGGCAGAGATGTGACAAATAAAATACAATACAGAGAAATGCAAAGTTATGCATTTTTGTCAGAGAAAAGATGAGGAGCAATATAAAATAAAAAGTTTCATGGTAAATGGGACACAGGAACAGAGAGATCTGGGGATATGTGTGTACAAAATATTGAAAATAGCAGGGCATGTTGAGAAATGGGTCAAACTGTTTACAGGATTCAAGGGCTTTCGAAGTTAAGGTGTAGAATACAGAGGTAACAACATTATTGGTCTAGGGCTGATTCAGCCGCAATTGGAATCTTGGGCACAGTTTAGAAAAATGAGCCTGAGCAATATTGGTCACAGTGAGGTTTGTGGCAGCATCATGTCAGAAGTCCAGTTGGGAGCAACTTGCTGCATCTATTGTGCATTTGCCAAGTGGCGAGGTATGTTTATCACTGGACAGTGGCAAGTTACCAATTAAGCAGGTTATTGCTTGTTAAATGCCCTGTTAAATGGCAGAACTTCTGTCATTAATATTCAGCTTCTTTTCTTACAAAACATATTGAACGAGCCAGGCAGTGAGAATTCTCAAACTTGTAATACAACAGGGGACCTTGTGGCTTCAGCTCACCAAAGGCCCTCCCATATTCTCCTCCATTGCATGCTCCATGGGCACCAACCGCGCACACTCCACATTGGCATCCAACATGCAGCAGCCTCCAAGAATCCTTATACATTATAATCACAAAATCTCTGTGGTGTGGAAGCAGGCCATTCATCCCATCGAGTCCACACCGACCCTCTGAAGAGCGTTCTCCCCAGGCCCACTGTAACCCACACGGCCTGCACATCCCTGAACACTATGGGCGATTTCCCATGGCCAGTCCACTTAACCCACACATCTTTGGATTGTGGAAGGAAACTGGAGTACCCAGAGAAAACCCACACAGACAAGGGGAGAATGCATAAACTCCACACAGGCAGTTGCCCAAGGTTGGAATCGTACCTGAGTATATGGTGCTGTGAGGCAGTTGTGCTAACCACTGAACCACTGCGCCGCCCCTAACTGAAGGCAGGCAATCTGGACTCATCTGGGATATGAACCCGGGACCTAGATTAGATTAGATTAGATTACAGTGTGGAAACAGGCCCTTCGGCCCAACAAGTCCACACCGACCCGCCGAAGCGAAACCCACCCATACCCCTACATTTACCCCTTACTTAACACTACGGGCAATTTAGTATGGCCAATTCACCTGACCCTGCACATCTTTGGACTGTGGGAGGAAACCGGAGCACCCGGAGGAAACCCACGCAGACACGGGGAGAACGTGCAAACTCCACACAGTCAGTCGCCTGACGCGGGAATTGAACCCGGGTCTCTGGCGCTGTGAGGCAGCAATGCTAACCACTGTGCCACCGTGCCACCGTGCCGACCTGTTACGTGTCTGCAATGTACAACCCCATAAGCGAGAATTGTACCCTTCTGATCCACTTACAGGACATTCATGTACTTCCGTGCTGCACTGGTAAGTATCATTACCATGCCACAGTAAGATCAGGGACATGCACTCAGCTCATGGACTGCACCAAGTTGTGTATTACTGTCATAGTGCTAACTCACTGATTCTACTTGGATGCTAACTCAGTTAGGGATTCCAGGTTCACTGTACTGCTGAACTGCTCTGCTGTTTAATGCAGACGCAAAGCCAGGAAGCCTGTTATGGTTGTCATCGGTGATCAGTTAAGTCAAGAAAGATAGCCTTTGCTCAGAGGGTACTGGCACAGTAAATGACGGGGAGCCTCAAGTACCTCTCCAGGGACTTGGACACGATCTGTTAGTCTCAGGGATGGTTGGATCCTCCCCTCCTAAGGGGTGAAGAGCCAAATGTTGGACAGCCCACCACCCATCTTGAGTCTTTCTGTCTTACTGTATTCTTCGTGGAATGAGAGAGCAGCAGGTATTGCCAGAGATGAAAGTGAATGGCACAGCTATTGCTTTTGATGCAGTCAAGAAGGGAAATAGACACTTTGCTAATAGCTGTGTGGGATACCTTCAACAGCCCATCAATATCAGAGCCTATCATATCTCTACAGTGTTCATTCCACACTGTCTCTCACTCAAAATGGCATAGAAATCTTCTTAATACCTCCAATCAGAAAAATATTAATATTAAAGTCTTGATATCTTTATGGAATGCATTCAAACCCAGACCAGCCCCATGTCACTTTGTAGTAAAGACAAATACAAAGATAAGGAGTAAATATTTACAGGAAAAAATAAATGGAACTGCCTTGGAACCTCCATGGGTTTGGCTTCTCATTTTGGAAAAGACAGTGTCACAGGAACATTAACAGAAATTGCTAGCAAAACTCAACAAGCCCAGCAGCATCAGTGGAGAGAAAACAGAGTCCGTTGAATTTTCATCAGAATTAGACACGAAACATTGTCTCTGCTTTCTTCCCACAGGTACTTCCAGGCCTGTTGAGTTCAGCAGCAGATTGTTCAGTTCAGAAAACATTAGAGTTCAGTTCAGAAGTCAGTTATAGGATAGAATCTTATAATAGCCTAAGTGACTTGGGTCTGGTAGGATTTGTAACAAAATCATGTGAGATGCTTGGGAAGGACTATCTCAATGTTGAGAGCAATTTGCTACAACTTTTATGCATTTTCCATGTGGCAAAGTAAGTTTCTCATTAGAGCAATAATGAGTTGCCAATTTAAGGAGGATTATGTTCTGTGAAATGCCTTTATTAATGCCACAACTTGCCTCATTAATATTTAGCTTCCCATCTTACCAAATACTCCAATCAAGCTGAGAATTCTCAACATGGAGGTCTGAGTGGGTACTTGGCAACTTCAGCTTGCCACTTGTTATGAGAAACCTCAATGTTACTGTGGAGCAAGCAGCATTTCAGGGCCTGATCCACATACACTAACCGCATCCACCCCTTGTCCATGGGCATTGACACCTGACACTTGCCAACCCCTCCATATCATCAGAGCGCCTCTCCAATCCACTCAGAAAGTCCATGCAATCCAAAACATGAGCTGGTTTGTTCAACACCTCGTTCGCCACCTTGAACATTTAAGTTGAACATTAAACCACTGACACACAGTGGTAGCAGCATGGACGATTGACTAGATGCACTGTAGCAACTCACCAAAACGTTCAAAGTTGCAAATCTTAACATCTAGAAGGATTAGAGGCAATGCTACCTAGCTGCAAATTCCCCTTTGGAGCACGGGCCATCCTAATCTAGTACTATGCCATTGTTCTGATACTGTTCATTGGGTCTAAATCCTGGAACTCCCTCTATGACAGCACAGTGAGTGTCCCTACGCAACATGGGCTTTAGCGTTTCCAGAAGACAGCTCACTACCACCTTCTCAAGACAATTAGGGCTGAGGAACAAATACAGGCCCAGCCAATGGTACTCACATCCTCTGAGAAGATAAAAACTAGGAGACTTTTCTTTCTCTCCTTTGTGTATAATGTAGTGTGTTGTTTTCAATTGCTCCATATCATATTGGCTCCTCTGGAGATATTGCTCTGTCACTTCCAACTTTGTCACATGTCAGTGAGCAAAGTATCTGTTGGTATTGAGCCCACATGATTAAACCAAGGAGGCAATGTCCTAGTGGTGTTATCAGTCGATTATTAATCCAAAAGCTCAGCTAATATTCTGGGGACCCAGGTTCCAACCCCACCATGGCAGATGGTGAAGTTTGAATTAAACGTCTAATGATGATTGTGAAACCATTGTTGGGAAAAAGAAATCCATCTGGTTCACTAGTGTCCTTTAGGGACAGAAATCTGTCATCCTTACTGAAGGTATTCCACAGAGGCTGATGTCCCATCACCAAGTCACCCTTAATTTACAAGTGGAGAGTCTTTGACACTGATCCAGCTCCTTCAGAGTTTGCTCTCAGAATGAACAGGTTGTCTGACACTCCTGTTCTTATCTGTCAGCCAGTGCTCCCTGATTAGACCAGATTAACCACCCCAATCAGGAATCCATACTCTATGAAGTCTACCTGGGAGATCTCATTATAAATACCAGACTTACCTGATCTGCCTTATCTGTGACTCCAGACCCCACAGCAATGTGGTTGACTCTTTACAATTCGGGATGGGCATTAAATGATTTATTCGTGAGACGTACTCCTCAATTCAATTGTAATTGAATTTTTAAAAAGTACTTTGTTTAAGATGCACTGACCTCCCACTCCAGACAGATTTCAGGTTAATTATAGATGGTGAAACCTGCCTCCAGACTTTGCAGTTCAAGAGAAACAATCATTTTCCTCCTAGCTTTGCCAGGCTGGTTAACTTATATTAGATTAAAAACAGTGGCACATCCTTCAGTCAATACAAATTAGGTCAAGTAGCTGTAAATTCTCTTAGAAAAATATGATGCCTCTGTTTCCCAGGAATTTTCCTACTACACATTTATTACATTAGGTTTTTGAACCTCTTAAAGATAAATTGCCTGAATAAGCAATGATCGTAGTGTCAGACTTAAGATATATTTAAGAAGTGAATTAAGTCAGTGTCACCTGCTTGGAATGAGTTGAGCATAATCATCATATTTAAGCTCTATGTAGGTTGATCCAGAACTAATGTCCAACTCAGACCACTTACTGCATTAACATTGCAGCCACTGTGATGACCTTTGCTATCACCAAACATGACTCGGGGATATCTATAAAGATCTGATCTCTCTATTTGTCAAGTGTCAAGTTTCCGATTATCAAGTGACAGCCGATTGGATTCATGATGCTAATGTTGCTGATTCTCTTTGTCTCTGAGCTGATGAATTCCTGGAAGATTAAGGATAAGCTCAGGTCAGAAAATCTTGAACTTCTTCAGCTGGTATTAATGCAGTGCAAGGTTTTCTACTGAAGAAAATTTAACCCAAAATAATTGGACAGACCATTGTCCCATACTAACTTATTGAGGCGTCAATAAGCCCAATACAAAAATGATCAATAGTATTCATCCTGACCAGGATTGGGAAGGAAGAGCACAAAGGTTTTGTTGACATTTTCCTTAAAAAAAAAGAGATGTTAATCAGCTTCTGCCTATGTGCATTTTCAGTAGGTTCATATACATTTGTAGTATGTGCAAAAACCCTTATACTTGCTTACTCGTCAGCATTTTTTATTTCAAATTAATCTGCTCATGCTTGTTCACAGCTTTAATTACAACCAGTCCTCCATCCCCCACCAACTCCCACTTTAGATGTCGCCAAAGCAAGCTGACCTCACATTGGGAGGGCACAAACTGATCTGTACGTGCAGTGGTCTTATTGTCACATTCACTAAAGGTGACTAACCTTTAGGTAACCCCATTAGCTATCTGCTTCTTTAACAGCCTTTAAATCATGAGGGACATGGATAGGGTGAATGGCCAAGATCTTCTTCCGAGGGTGGGGAAGTCCAAACCTAGAGGTCCTAGGTTTAAGGTGAGAGGGGAAAGGTTTAAAAAGGACCCCAGGGGTAACGTTTTCACACAGAGGGTGGTCTGTGTATGGAACAGGCTGCCAGAGGAAGTGAAGGAGGCAGGTGCTATCACAATGTTTAAAAGGCATCTGGTTGCTGATATGAATAGGAAGAGTTTAGAGGGATATGAGCCAAATGGAGGAAAATGGGACTAGGTCAGATTGGGATGTCTGGTCACCATGGACAAGTTGGACCGAAGGATCTATTTCTGAACTGTATAACTCTCTGATCTATAACCAACCTCCCTCCAACCCTAAGTCTCGCTGTTTCTGCACAGCCTGTACACATTTGCAGTATTTTCTTTTCATTTTCACTTTTCATTGTTCTTTTTAGAATGTATAACTCCACATTATTATGTTAAATTTCATCTCATACGTATTTGTGCATTTTGCCAGGCTGCCTGTTTTTCTCAATGCTGTTTCTACCTTCATTATTTACCACATTTCTGAGTTTTGTACCATCCATAAGCTTTCAAATTATTCCTTGCATATTGAGCTTCAAATACTTCATATATATATATATCACAAAGAGTGACAGGTTCTCTGAGGAATTTGCAAGTTCCGCCAACATAAATGCATGCTCTATGGGAGATAAAAGACATTGCATGAATGAGTATTGTCACAGTGAGAACTTTGAAAGCTATCATTTTAGATTTGACTACAGTTTGCTGACTGTTCCATAAGCATAACTGAATCTGGTAAAATATAGAGTAGTTTGTTAATTAACTCTATCACTGAATAAATATCATGGCTGGGTCCTGGGTTATTTTGAGGACTGGAAACCACATGAACACAAACTAATTAATAAATAAATATTGAATGTTTACAGAGACAGGACTCCATTCGAATCTTCTTCCCTCAGGATTCTAGATCTCAGGATCTTACAAGTCACTCCATTTTTATTTGAAAATTAAACTCAAAATGAATTGTGAAAAGATTCTGGAGGTGAAATAGAACCTTGCAATTTTTATTTTCTTCAGGGGAAATTGGACAGAAAAATCCAGTTCAAAGTAGAAATCAATTTCTTGAGGATAAATATCTTTGAATGTATTCCCAACATACTATTGTTTCTGGCTCTGCAGAGGAGTCACCAATAGCTGCCTACAACAAGCATGAGGATCCTTGAACCTGCTAATCTTGGGCCTAGCTCTTTTAGGATTCAAACCATTCTCTCTGCCAAAGGAACTCTGCTCTGCTCGCTAAGCTAAAGAAACCGAAGTAGACCTAATGTCATCCAGCTGTCACCCTGGATAGCACAGTTGCTCTCCTCTCAGTATTGTCCCACCAGCTTCACACCTATTGCCTCCTTAAATCAGTTTGTGGATCCCTTGTAAACTCACTTTTAAGAACTTCGAAAGAGACCTGTCACACCAAACCTTCCAGAAACATTGTAAAAACCATCCCGTGATGAATAATTTTGTAGATTGTGTAAGTGATCCAGACTGCTACCTTAGAAACAAAAATGTCTCACATTTAGCAATATATTGAATGACCATGCAGTCTGATATTGGTAGTGATTGTAGGTTGAATCCTCACCATTCCTCACTATGTTGTAAGAGCTGACTGACATATCCGTTAGGAGAATTTCCTTGTAGAGGGAGGAAGAGAGCTTCTTCAAGGAAGGACCAGTTCCAATACCGAACAACCCAGATGGCCTCCTTCTTCAAAGACTGCAATTTCCCCTCAGACGTGGTTGACGATGCTCTCCACCGCATCTCCTCCACTTCCCACTCCTCCGCCCTTGAACCCCACCCCTCCAATCGCCACCAGGACAGAACCACACTGGTCCTCACCTACCACCCCACCAACCTCCAGATACATCGTATCATCCTCCGTCATGGACTCAGCACCGCCTTCTTGACCTGCAATCTTCTTCCTGACCTCTCCGCCCCCCCCCCCTCTCCGGCTTATCACCCTCACCTTAACCTTCTTCCACCTATCGCATTCCCAACGCCCCTCCCCCAAGTCCCTCCTCCCTACCTTTTATCTTTGCC
>NC_057736.1:40882003-40885943 GCF_004010195.1 Chiloscyllium plagiosum | reverse complement strand
TGGGACACCCTCCTCATTCCTGAAGAAGGGCTTATGCCCGAAATGTCGATTCTTCTGCTCCTTGGATGCTGCCTGACCTGTTGTGCTTTTCCAGCAACACATTTTTCAGCTGGCATATCTGCTCCCAACATCCTCTTTCCTGGTAAGGACCAACTAGGTCTACTTGGTTCAGTGTTACAGAGGAAAACTATTTGGTAGTCTAATGAGAAGATAGTCTTACTAAAATAAGTTGTAGTATACTGCAGGATAACATCTAGGTACAGGTTACATTAATATGACAGATATTGGTAGAGAGGCTATGAGGAAGACCTAGGTGGTAGAAATCTTAAGCGGTTGTCCTACCAGGTCTGGTTGACACAATCATAAAGCCAGTGCCTAAGGCACTCCTTAGCATTAACCATACACCCTTATGCAACAATTGATGTGGAGGAACCATTGGTCATGTCAAATTAAAACGGTAGAGATTTATTGATAACTTGAACCAATTCAATAGGGATTCTGAGGCTGTCTTCATCATTTCAGTTGAATAGAACTCCCTTTCTAACAATGCAGTACTGCTTCAGTAGCAGTGGACTGTTAGGCCTAGTCCTGGAGGCAGGCCTCAAAGTCATGGTTCTCTGTGTCTTAAGGCTCCTGTGGTCTACGTTGGCTTTATTGAATCCTTGGATTGTGGGTGTTATGCGACCAGCTATAACCTAAGGAAAGGAATTGATTTAATATTGAGTCTTTCACAATCTCAGGACCTTTGAACACACTTTGCAGCCATTACACACTGTAGATGGTTGTGTAAAAGTTGAGTTTCTAAGACCAATTCTGTCTCCCAGAGGTATATGGCAGACTTCATAAATCCCTCCAGTATGGAAGCAGGCCATTTAGCCCATCCTGACCCTCTAAAGAGCATCCCATCCAGACCCACCCTATTCTATTTCTGCATTTCTCATGGCCAATCTATTACAGGCAATTTAGCATGGTTAATTCACCTAAACCAAGCATCTTTAGACTGTGGGAAGAAACCAGAGTACCAGGAGGAAACTTGTGGAGACACAGGGTGAACTTGCAAACTCCACACAGAGTGACAGTCACCCAAGGCTGGAATCAAACCTGAGACCCTGGCGCTGTGAGGCAGTGGTGCTAACCACTGAGCCACAATACCACTCCAATAGCCCTTCTACCAGAGTGATATTTCCAAGAGGTAGAAACGGACCTACCCCCAAGGTCTCACTGCCTGGCATCCACTGACATGTCTGCCACCTACAAATGGACTCCACCACCAGGGATATATTTCCCTCCACTTTCTGCAAAGACCATTTCCTCCGTGACTACCTGGTCAGGTTCATGCGCCCTGCCCAACAATTCTCCTTTCCCTCCTGGCACCTTCCCCTGCCACCGCAGGAATTGCAAAACCTGTGCCCACACCTCCCCCCTCACCTCCATCCAAGGCCCCAAAGGAGCCTTCCACATCCATCAAAGTTTCACCTGCACTTACACGTTATTTATTGTGTCCGTTGCTCCAGATGCGGTCTCCTTTACATTCTTCTCGCAGAGCGCTTTAGAGAACATTTCCAGGACACCCGCACCAATCAATCCTACTGCCCCGTGGCCGAACACTTCAACTCCCCCTCCCACTCTGCCGAGGACATCCATTGCCGCTCTCTCACCACCCAATGCCTGGAGGAAGAACACTTTATCTTCCGCCTCAGAACCCTCCAACCCCAGGGCATCAATGTGGACTTCACCAGTTTCCTCATTTCCCCTCCCCCAACCTTACCCCAGTTCCGACCTTCCAGCTCAACACCACCCTCATGACCTGCCCCACCTGCCAATCTTCCTTCCCACCGATCCGCTCCACCCTCCTCTCTGACCTATCACCTCTACCCCCACCTCCATCCACCTATTGCACTCTTAGCTACCTTCTCCCCAGCCCCACTCCCCCTCCCATTTATCCTTCCACCCCTGAGGCTCCCAGCCTCATTTCTGATGAAGGGTTCCGGCCTGAAACATCGATTTTCCTGCTCCTGGGATGCTGCCTGTCCTGCTGTGCTTTTCCAGCACCACACTCTCAACTCTAATCTCCAGCATCTGCAGATCTCACTGCCTCCTATTTCCTGAAAAGTATTAGTTGATATAATGTGCAACACATGGCAACCATTTTGCATACAGCAAGTTCTCACTAACAGCAATAATAGATGATAGTACAACCAACTGAACCAAGGTGACATAGACAATCTAACTTTATGAAAGAATCCTGACAAGTAGATGAATTGAGACCAAAAGGGTGACAGAATAGTGAAGTCAACAGACATCTTTGACTATGCTTTCTATCCTTTCCACGGTTCAGGAGAAAAATAGTCTATCGATATAACCACAGCAAGTTGAAATAATTAACATTGGTGACTCATTAATGCAGAGTGACCTTCATTATTTGCATAATATGTCAAGCAAGGCAATACCTTGGAATGAGAAAAATGGTTTAAATTGCCACTGGAACCTGATATGACTACTAAGTAATACTCCCTGAATAGTTTCTAAAGGATGATCTGACAGACTAAATGTATTGACTAGCTGTCCAAATTTAATGTTGGCAGAAAGCTGTTTAATATCTTGAAAAGTGCTTTATAAAAATGTCCTGCAGTATCTGTGCACAGAAAGTTAGTTATCTGCATTCCTGACTGTTACATCTGACAGGCTTTGCTGAGAAAGCAGTTTTCTGACAGATTCCAAAAGGATTCAGTGACAAGCAAGATGTATCGACTAACAGTCTAAATACCCAGGTTCAGAAAAAAAAGAATACTTTATTGTCATGTTGGAACTAATTTAGGGAACTGCTTATTTTTACTTACCAGTGGACAGTGTTTTTATTCCAAATGTTATATTTTATTTTTGCATTCTTTTAATCTTTCCATTATGTTTCTGGGAGAAAATTTTAATAAATGGTGATGGAAAATAATGTATCTTAAGCAAGTTGATGCTTCTGTGCGCATAAGTTCACACTTAATGAGAGAGCAGGTTGAGGATTTGTGGATGAATAGGTTTAACCTTGTTTTTGTGGACAAGGGCAAGAGTAGGAGCTGAGGGTGTAGGTTTGCTCGCTGAGCTGTAGGTTTGATATCCAGACGTTTCATTACCTGGCTAGGTAACATCATCAGTGGCAACCTCCAAGTGAAGCGAAGCTGTTGTCTCCTGCTTTCTATTTATATCTTTCTCCTGGATGGGGTTTCTGGGGTTTGTGGTGATGTCATTTCCTGTTCGTTTTCTGAGGGGTTGATAGATGGCATCTAGATCTATGTGCTTGTTTACGGCGTTGTGGTTGGAGTGCCAGGCCTCTAGGAATTCTCTGGCATGTCTTTGCTTAGCCTGTCCCAGGATAGATGTGTCCCAACCACAACGCCATAAACAAACACATAGATCTAGATACCATCTATCAACCCCTCAGAAAACGAACAGGAAATGACATCACCACAAACCCCAGGAACCCCATCCAGGAGAAAGATATAAATAGAAAGCAGGAGACAACAGCTTCGCTTCACTTGGAGGTCGCCACTGATGATGTTACCTAGCTAAGTAATGAAACGTCTGGATATCAAACCTACAGCTCAGCGAGCAAACCTACACCCTCAACCTCAACCTGAGGTACAAACCTTCACAAACCTTGCAAGTAGGAGCTGAATGGCCACAGCTTTGAGGCAGGATCATTTTAATTATAAATACTGGAATCAGGAGAAAAGCAGAGAAAATCCACGCAATGTTTACTTTTCTCGAAGCAAAATATTAATTTCTGTAAAAACTGAGACTGCAGGCATTTAGAAAGTGAGCATGACTATTGGGAGCCCCTTACAAAAAATATTACATTTATGAACTAACTCGACAGAGGGCAGTATCCAAGTCACTCTTTATTTACACATGAAGAGACTCTGACACTGATCCAGTTCCCTCAGAGACA
>NC_057736.1:40862529-40881503 GCF_004010195.1 Chiloscyllium plagiosum | reverse complement strand
CGTGTGACAGAGAGAGTGTATGCATGTGAGAGAGAGTGTGTCTATTTGCAAGAGAGATTGTGTGTATGAAAGAGAGTGAGTGTGTGCGCGTGCATTTGAGAGAGTGCGACTATGTGCGTATGTATGCGTTTGAGCAAATGTGAGAGCGTGCGTATGTGTAAGTGTGAGTGTGCATGTGTGAATGTTTGTATGTGGGAGACGGTCTGTGTAAGCATGCAAGTGTGTGTGTGTATGTGTGAGTCTGTGTTTGGGTGTGTATAATATGGGGTTACCTGTAGTGTGGCATGAACCCAAGATCACAGTTGAGGCTGTCGTCATGGGTACAGAACGTAGCTATCAGCCTCCGCTGAGCGATTTTGCGTTGGTGCCTATATTGAAGTCCACTTGGAGGATGCTCACCTGAAGATTGGAGGCTGAATGTCCTGGACTGCCAAAGTGTTCTTCCACTGGGAGTAAATCCCACTGTGTATTGATCAGTGTGCAGTGTCCATTCATCCATTATTGTAGCGTTTGCATGGTCTTGCCATGTACCATGCCTTGGGGCATCCTGGATGATAGATGACATTGTATAGATGACATTGGCTGAGTCACACCTGCCGTGTACATGGTGGGTGGTGTTCCCATGTGTGATGGTAGTATCCATATCAATGAACTGACATGTCTTACATAGATTGTCATGGAAGGGTTGCATGGCGTTGTGGTCGATGTTGTCATGAAGGCTGGGTAGTTTGTTGCGAAAAATGGTCTGTTTAAAGTTCAGCGGTTGTTTGAAGGTGAGAAGTGGAGGTTTGGGAAGATCGTGGCAAGGCATTCATGTCGCCAATGATGTGTTAAAGGCTGTGAAAAACATGGTACAGCTTCTTTGCTCCAAAGAAGTACTGGATGACAGAGTACCATATCATTCGTATCCCCTGTCTGTCTTCTGAGGAGGTTGTAACGGTCTTTTGCTGTTTTGCAATGGAATTGGTGATCGATGAGCTGAGCATCGTATCCTCTTCTTATGAGGGTGTCCTTCAATATCTTCAGGTGTCTGTCATATTCTCCCTCATCTTTGCCTGTGTGGGCAGGGCTTGTCAGTGGGGGATGGCTGTTTTAATACGCTTAGGGTGGACGCTTGTGAAATGTAGCATTGTGACGTTATCCGTGGACTTGCAGTAGAGTGTGTTGCTGAGGTGTCCGTCTTTGATGGAAATGTGTGTGTCCAAGAAGGAGACTGACTCTAAAGAGTAAATCATGATAAGTACGATGGCGGGATGAAACTTGTTGATATCACAATGTAGTTGTTTCAGTGATTCCTCACCATGAGACCAAGTGAAGAAAATGTCGTCAATGTATCTGGTGTACAGCACTGGTTGGAGGTCCTGCGTGGAGAATAAGTTTTGTTTGAACTTGTGCACGAAAATGTTGGCATATTGGGGTGTGAATTTGGTCCCCATGGCTGTTCCGTTTGTTTGAATGAAGTACCATTTGTCAAAGGTGAAGATATTGTGGTTGAAATGGATGAGTTGTAGGATGGTGTCTGGAAATTGGCATTTGGTGGTGTTAAGTCCAGTTGGGGAGGAGTAACACCAGAGAGAGCCATTGGCCAATCCAATTGACTAGAATCTTGGCTGTCCTAACAGAGTTCTAGTGATGGCCATAGAGCCCCAGGTAGGACACAAACAAATGCAGTGAATAGAGGCTGCACAAAGGGAATCCAGGGTATGGGCAGGACCTGACCAGCACGCTCCAGCAATGGACGCTGAGGGAGTTGTGTCTGAAGGCCTTGGGGAGGATTAAATTTGGGGTATTACCTATGGGGTAAATACCTCCAACAGGCACAGGGGCCTGCACCAAAAGAGGTCTCCTCATCCCCCACCTAGCCCACTGTCAACTCACTCTACTCTACTCTCACAGCCATAGTATTTATATCTGATCAATGGATGTTGACAGTGGGTGAAAGAATGGGGTGCTTGGTGTTGGGATAAAGACATGTGTGAGACTGGAATTTTCAAAGGGCCAGATGTTCCCGATGTGGCCTCCTCTATATTGGGGAGACAGGCCGCATCAATGGATGTTGACAGTGGGTGAAAGAATGGGGTGCTTGGTGTTGGGATAAAGACATGTGTGAGACTGGAATTTTCAAAGGGCCAGATGTTGGAGAGCAGGACAAGACATCTGTTTATCACAACCTAACAGCCTCTGAAGTACAATTCTGCTGGAGTTTGAGAGTAAGAAGTGTCTTGATTAAAACATACATTTCATAGAATCCCTACAGTGTGGAAACAGACCATTCAGCCCATCAAGTCCACACCGACCCTTTGAAGAGCATTCCACCCAGACCCACTGCCTTGCCCTATCCCTGCATTTCCCATGGCCGATCCCACTAGCCTACACATCCTTGGACTGGGGGAGGAAGCTGGAGGAAATCCATGTAGACACAAATGATGCTGAACACAGACTGTCATCCAAGGGTGGAATTGAACCCTGGTCCCTGGCATTGTGACACTAACAACTGTGCCACTATGTCACAATGAGAGGTCTGGACCCGGTGAAGTGGAAAGGCCATTTTCTCTTGTGAGGGCCTCAAACTAAGGATTCATTGTTTAGAATTAAAGGTTCACCCAAATAAGATTGAAATATGGAGAAAAGAGGATTGAGAGTCTTTGGAATGTACCTCTCAGAAGGAAGCCATGTTTGAATCTCTTTAAGCTAGATCGTAGTGGTCATGTATTTGGAGCCATACTAAGCCCATAGGAAGTTGGTTGTGGTTGTTGGAGATCCGTCATCTCAGTTCCAGGACATCTCTGCAGGAGTTTCTCAGGTTAGTGTCCTAGGGCCAACCATCTTCAGCTGCTTCATCAATGGCCTTCCCTCCGTCATAAGGTCAGAAGTGGGAATGCTCGCCAGTGATTGCACAATGTTCAGCATCATTCGCTACTCCTCAGGTACTGAAACAGTCCATGTTCAAATGGGACGAGATCTGGACAATATCCAGGCTTGGGCTTAAAAATACCAAATAACATTTGCACAACATAAATTCCAAGGCATGACCATCTCCGATAAGCGACAACTTAACCGCTGCCCATTGATATTGAATAGATTACCATCACCGAATCTTCAACTGTCAACATTCTGTGAGTTACCACGTACCAGACACTCAAATAAGCTCACCACACTAGCTCATTGGCCATAGTATGTTTACTCATCTAAATCATTCATATATATTGTAAATAATTGTAGTCCAAGCACTAATCCCTGTGGTAATCCACTAGTTACAAGTTGTAATCCACTTGTTACATGTTGCAATCCTGAAAATGCCCCCTCATTCCTACTCTCTGTCTTATATGAGTTTGACCATCCTCCATCTATTTTAATGTACTCCCCCCAATACCATGCACTCTTATCTTATCAAGTAGTGTTTTGTGAGGTATTTTATCAAAGGTATTTTGGAAATCCAAATATATTGCATTTATTTATTCCCTTTTATCTTTCCTTCATGTTCCATCTTTAAAAAATGTGAGTAAATTAGTCAGGTATGATTCCCCTTTGTGAAGCCAAGCTGACTCTGCTTGATCATGTTATACATTTCTCAATGCTCTGCTATTGCATCCTTTTTAATACATTTATAAGCAGTTTCCCAATGACTGATGTTGAGTAACTGATCTGTACTTATCTGTTTTTGTCTGCCTCCCCTTTTGAATAAACGTATTAGGTTTTCCAGTTCTGTGGTACTTTTTTCATAATTTAAGGATCTACTACAGTCCAGCCATTTTCTCTGTAGCTACTTCCTTTAACATCCCAGGAAGCAAACCATCAGTTCTAGGCCCATTAGTCCCATTAATTTTTTGCTTAAGTAACTTTTTCCTCTAGTGATAGCTGTTGTAATTATTTTCCTCCCCTTTTTGTCTTTTGATTATTTAGAAGTTTTGGAATGCTATTTGTATCTTCTACTGTGAAGCTAGTGCTAATTATTATTCGACTTCCCCATTAATCTTCATTTTACTCCAAATACTACATACATTTATGTAAAGAGACATTAATTTTATCTTTTAACCACTTGCTTTTCCTTTTGGCCCTATATTTGTATACTCTGTCCTTTCCTGTCCACCGTTATGTTAAATAGAATCATAGAATCCCTACAGTGTGGAAACAGGCCATTCAGCCCAACAAGTCCACATCGACTCTCTGAAGAGCCTCCCTCCCGGACTGACCTCCCAACCCTATCACCTTGTATTTCCCTTGGCTAATCTACCTGACCTACACATCCCTGTATATTATAGGCAATTTAGTATGGCCAATCTACCTAACCTGCACACCTTTGACTGTGGAAGAACACACAGGAAGAACAAGCATCCACGCAGACAGTCATCCAAGGTTGGCATTGAACACGGGTCCCTGGCATTGTGAGGTAACAGTGCTAACCCCGTGCCACTGTCCTGCAGTACGGCCATGAGGATATCTTTGCCTTTCTTTGCTCTTGGCTTTCTACCTCTAAAGCCTGACACTTCTCTTTGATGTCCAGAAGGACCACAGTTAGTATGAGGGAGCTTTCTCCTGAGTGAGATTGAGACAGAGACTGAGTGAGTATTCCTGGGAATTTGGTTCATATTGGGAATTCAGTGCAGTGGGGTGAGAGTTGCTTTGAATAAAGTTCCCTGCAAGAAGTCAGAGAGTTCCATAACAAGATGTGAGTGGAAGAGTGTATCAGGTTGGATTGAGAGGATTACCTGCAGTAAGACCAATAATAAGAGAGAAGTCACGAATCACAACATTATGTGGGTGCAGGAAAGGAAGCTGATTGGAGAGTACATAGAAAATTACAGCGCAGTACAGCCCCTTCAGCCCTCGATGGTTCCACAGGTTGGCGCAACAATCTGAAGCCCATCTAACCTACACTATTCCATTCTCGTCCATATGCCTATCAAATGACCATTTAAATGCCCTTAAAGTTGGGGAGTCTACTACTATTGCAGGCAGTGTGTTCTGTGCCCCTGCTACTCTCTGAGTAAAGAAACTACCTCTGACATCTGTCCTACATCTATCACCTCTCAATTTAAAGCTATGTCCCCTCGTGCTAGCCATTGCCATCTGAGGAAAGAGACTGTCACTGTCCAATCTATCTAACCCTCTGATTATCTTATACGTCTCAATTAAGTCACCTTTCAACTTTCTTCTCTCTATCGAAAACAGCCTCAAGTCCCTCAGCATTTCTTTGTAAGACCTTCAGGCAACATCCTATTAAATCTCCTCTGAACCCTTTCCAAAGCTTCCACATCCTTCCTATAGTGCGGTGACCAGAACCTTTACTCCAAATGTGGCCGTTTTGTACAGCTGCAGCATGATCTCATGGCTCTGAAACTCAATCCCTTTACCAATATAAACTAACACACCAAATGCCTTCTTAACAACCCTATCAACCTGGGTGGCAACTTTTAAGGATCTATGTAGCTGGACACCGAGATCTCTCTGCTCATCTACACTACCAAGAATCTCACAATTGGCCCAATACTCTACATTTCTGTTACTCCTTCCAAAGTGAATCACCTCACACTTTTCCGCATTAAACTCCATTTGCCACCTCTCAGCTTAACTCTGCAGCTTATTTATGTCTCTTGATAACCTACAACATCCTTTGTCACTCTCCACAACTCTACCGACCTTAGTGCCATCCGCAAATTTACTAACCCATCCTTCTATGTCCTCATCCAGGTCATTTATATAAATGACAAACAACAGTGGACACAAAACAGATCCTTGTGGTACTCCACTAGTAACTGAAAACCAGAATGAATATATCCCATCAACCACCATCTTCTGTCTTCTTTCAGCTAGCCAATTTCTGATCCAAACTGCTGAATCACCCTCAATCCCATGCCTCTGTAGTTTGTACAATAGCCTACCATGGGGAACCTTATCAAATGCCTTACTGAAATCCATATGCACCACATCAACCGCTTTACCCTCATCCACCCGTTTGGTCACCTTCTCAAAGAATTGATGAGTATTTATAGTCTTTGAAGTAAAAGTTTCAGATTAAGGTCTCTAGTTTTTTTTATATCACTCTTTCTAGTTCTCTCAATATTGTTTCAAGATGGGTGAGTAGCTGCAGGGCACCCACTTTGCAGCTCATTGGACAGATGGCAATGAGGCATAATCCTCAAAGAGACTGGAAACCCCAATAGCAGGATTAGTGTGCTCCAGTCATCAACTGCATGATGGTTAATAGCGTTTACAGCTTATGGGCAATCAATGTAGGTAACTGGGACACGAGCAACATTAGCATAAGTTCTATTCAGCAGCGTGGTATGCTCCTCATTGAATTTCCTTCTTCATTTTCAAATTGGTGACGAGCCAACCAACAATCAGCTAATTTGTTTTACGTAGCAAGTCTCCCTGATTTCAGCAAATGTTTGGATACAGAGTACCCGCTGCAGTGCTCATTGAAGCATGAATACGGTAAGTCTCATGCTATAGAATGCTGAAAGGACTGAATGGCTTTCAAGGGTCAGGTTGGTGATGAGGATGGGTAGGAAAGAGGGTGAAATAAGTTTTTACAGTTATAGAACTCTGTTGGCATTAGGCTGCTGAGGAGTTGATAGGTATTGGATATCTGAGCATTTTTTGCAGTAAGTATAACTATGGATTCAAGCGTTAATGTTAATCAGTCAGTGATGTAACTAATGATACAATCGTGACACAGAGCGAACGAGAGAAAGAGAGAGCGAGTCAAAAATGGAGGGTGGTGGAGAGGCAGCAACTCTATTGCAATGTAGTCATGTATATCATATTACTGAAGAACTGGACTTACCTCACTATTACTTCATTGAAATTTCTGACATAGTATCTCAGATAAAGACAACCAACTAATTCAACACCACAGATTACAGGGACAAACAGCCTAAGAGTGAGTAGAGACAGGATCCAGTGCAGACCACTGAATACAAACCCCTTCCTAAACCAGAAATGTTCTACTTTCTACTCTTCAGACTGTTTAAATACAAACTCTATCACTGGCACTTAAATGGTAAACTTCAACAGTTCTGTCCTCAAGCACAATCAACTTTGCAAATGCATTTTCTCCAATGGGAGAATGAACACGGTGTGGGATCAATGCACTAGAGATAGCAGATAAGGTATTATGTGACTGAACTGTCCTGGCTGGGACTTGCTATCTTCTGTGCAGTGGGATGAAGCAAAAGTTTCCATTACAATGGTATTCCATGAATTTAAATGACTAACTTGGCTATATTTATTAACATGGGGCGAAAGCACATTTACAGGGCATGGCAGGTTAATGTGAAAGTTCTCAGCTGTAAACTGGCAAGTATGACAGCTGTCAGGAAGCAGAAAGCCCTGGACTGTGAACTTATGTTCCTCTGGCAGAACCTGTCTCCTGTGATTGATAAAGTGACATTTCCCTCACATCAACACAATGGGGCATTTTAGGCTGCACAGCATGTGATGTAGACATATCATAGAAAGCAGGGTATCAGTAATCTTGGAACCCAGTCTGCCTTCAGCGACCACACTCTTGTACATGAGTGACTTCTATTTGAAGTTAAACAAATGCCATTTATGAAGTAAATCTTTATTCTGTGCAGGCAAGAGAGTCAAAGCTCCTTTGATAGCACCTCTCAATTCTGTAAACTCTACCACCCAGAAGGACAAAGGCACAATGTGATCCACAATAGCTCTCCAGACAGTCATGCTTTTTTTCCTTCATTGCTACGGGGCTAAAGATTTGAAACATCCTAACAAAGTTGTGGGATCTGTTGTAAAACATATCTTCTGCTGCGACCTGGTTCTGCTCAGGTCTTGTTTGGATAGATGTACTGCCAATTCCTCTTCTAAGGTTAGTCCAAAGCTTATTAACTCTAAGCAGAGATGAATGCTGATGAAGACAGCTTGGTAGAAGAGGCATATAGAAACTAGGAACACAAGTGGGCCACTTGGCCTTTTGAGACTGCTCTGCCATTCAATTTGATCATGGTTGATCCTCTATCTCAACACTACATTCCTGCTTTCTCTTCATACCCCTTGCTGCCTTTAACATCTGAACATTTATCATTTTTTTCCTTGAATATACTCAGTATCCTAGCCTCCACAGTCTTCTGCGGTACAGTATTCTGACCACCTACTGAGTAATGAAATGCTTCCATTCTCAATGGCCTACACTGTACCCTGAAACTGTGTTCCCGGGATCTTATCTCTGCAACCAGGGCAAACATCATTCCTGCATCTAATCTGTCTAGCCCTTTTCAATCAGATCTCCTCTCATTCTTCTGAACCCTAGTGAATGCAAGCACATGTGAGGTGCTTCATTTTGGGAAAGCAAATCTTATTCACTTAATGGTAAGGTCCTAGGGAGTGTTACTGAACAAACAGATGCCAACAGACTTTGGAGTGCAGGTTCATAGCTCCTTGGAAGTGGAGTCGCAGGTAGATAGGATAGTGAAGAAGGCGTTTGGTATGCTTCCCTTTATTGGTCAGAGTATTGAGTACAGGAGTTGGGAGGTTATGTTGCAACTGTACAGGACATTGGATATGCCACTGTTGGAAAAGTGTGTGCAATTCTGGTCTCCTTCTTATCGGAAAGATGTTGTGGAACGTGAAAGAGTTCAGAAAAGATTTACAAGGATGTTGCCAGGGTTGGAGGATTTGAGCTATCGGGAGAGGTTGAATAGGTTAGGGTTGTTTTCCCTGGAACGTCGGAGGCTGAGGGGTGACCTTCTAGAGGTTTACAAAATAATGAGGGACATGGATAGGTTAAATAGACAAAAGTCTTTTTCCTGGGGTGGGGGTGTCCAGAACTAGAGGGCATAGGTTTAGGGTGAGAGGGGAAAGATATAAAAGAGATCTGAGAGGGCAACCTTTTCATGCAGAGGTGGTGCGTGTATGGTGGAATCAGCTGCCAGAGGAAGTGGTGGAGGCTGGTACAATTGCAGCATTTAAAAGGCATCTGGATGGATATATGATAGGAACGGTTTGGAGGGATATGGACAGGGTGCTTGCAGGTGGAATTAGATTGGGTTGGGATATCTCATTGGCATGGACGAGTTGGACCAAAGAGTCTGTTTCCGTGCTGTACATCTCTATGACTCCATGACATTTGTACATCCACATCTCCCAATACATCACCGCGGTGTTGAACTTCATATGAATCTATGTTATGCTGAACTTGCCGTGGGTTTGTTCACAGACTCATCTTGACCAGATCATTTTGAAACCTCTTTGTATCCTCCTCACAACTCATAATCCCACTTAATTTGTGGCATCAGCAAACTTGGAAACTGCATTTGGTCCCCTTTTCCAAGTCATTCATATGCATTGTGAATAGTTGGGTCCCAAACACTGATCCCTGTGGTACACCACTAGTCAAAGACTGCCACAGGGAAAATTAATTCCCACTCTCTGTTTCCAGTCAGTCAACCAATTCTCAGTCCATTGCTATTATGTTACCTACAATCCCATGTACTTTAATTTTGCCCAGCAACCTCTTGTTGTTCCTTATGAGGACATTTCCACAGCTTGAAGGGAAAGGGTATAACCTAAAGTCAAACCCGTGGCATTATTCAATCATCTACAGATGATAGAATTGGTGAGCCAGATAACGTTAATGTTTCCCCACATGCAGTGTACCCTTATAGCTCCTTACACAGTGCAGGGTCCACGTAGAGAACCTCAGTAACCTGCCAGGTACACTAGAAAGGATGACTTTGCTTTGTGCTGGCATTGCTGAATCCATATACTGTGTCACCTCCATAACTTCAGGATGCGTAGCATGGACTCTGGCCATTGGGTACCTGGATGACACTTTTGAGGCTGATCTATCCAGCTGGCCCTACTCTGGTCTGCTGCATCCGTACCTTTACCTTGGCTGAGAGTAACTCTTTCCTCACTCTCAGTACAATCGGTTGACTCTTTATTTACGGTATACAGAATGCTGAACACAGCTCTCTGTTGCAATTCTACCATTCATCTCTTCTTGTAGTCAGAGTCAAGTACATCATCATTATTATCATATTTGTTCCCCATTATGCTATAGTTTTACCAGTCCTTTTCTCTACAAATTTGTCCAGCCCTACAATCCCAGAGGAATGCTGTGTTCCTCCAGTTCTAGCTGCTCGTGTCCAGCTCTTCCACCCCTCCCTCCCCCTGTATGATGCTCCTTTAAAACTACGATGTGGAGGTGCCGGTGCTGAATTTGGGTGGATAAGGTCAGAAGTCACATGACAGCAGGTTATAGTCCAATAGATTTATTTGAAATCATAAGCTTTTGGACCATAGCTCCTTTGTCAGGTGGAGTCCCTTCTGACCAAACATTTCGTCATTCTTCCTAATATCCTGTGGTGGCTTAGTGCCAAATTTTGTCTCATTACTCTCCTGTGAAGCCATTTTGAACATTTCAAAGGCACTATATAAAGCATCGTGATGTTGTTGACAGGCATATTTTGGACTCAGCTCAATTGTTCAGGAGGTAGATTTGCTACTGTGAACCCAATTCGGCCCATAATTTGTCTCATCATTGTAAATACCACATCTATTTTATTTTCTTTACTCTTTGGATTGTGGGCTGAAAAGGGAAGGTACAGCTTTAATCCAAGGGGACTATATAAGGGGGCAACTCCAGTATTAAAATCGATGGGGCAAATTTTCCAGCAGCTATATAGTGGGGGCTGATTGCTACCGCACTTTCCCAGTGAGACGTGATGTGTGTCAAATTGTCCATGCTTCTCTCTCAGATAATAATATCAAACAAGAAAAGACTTATACAGCATGCTTCCACTCATCTTAGAGACTGGGCTTCTGTTTTTTTGAAACAGCTGAATCTCATTGCTTCCTAGCTTTCCAGATAATAATGGGAGGTTTTAGACAGAGGTAAAACAAACACTTCATTTACATTCACGAAATGAAGCATTGTCAGGTAGGATGAAACTGATCACTGCAAAGCAGCAAGACAGGTGGAAGTCTAAACAGCTCGGATGCCTGAGATCACCTGTTTAATTCCTGATAGTGAAACCATAGCTGAATTGGTTCTTGACTTATATATTGCAATGGAGCAATCAACTATTGAAGCAATATGAAATTAATGATTGTGTTTTTAATGAACATTAGCATCGCCTTTAAAGAAAGGCACAGATCTAGGGCTAGAATATGAGACCATCAGAAATAGAAGCAGGAGTAGATCATATAGACTCTCAAGTCATTATTCAGTAGAGTTATAATTGATCCTCACCTTCTGTGGCATCTTCCTGCATTATCCTGACATTGTAAGCTCCCGGGACAGAGAATTCCAAGTTGGTATGCTTGCCTTTATTGGTCAGTGCGCTGAATTTATGAATTGGGAGGTCATGTTACAGCTGTACGAGACCTTGGTCAAGCCACGTTTGGAATACTGCATTCAATTCTGGCCTCCCCGCTGTAGGAAGGATGTTGTTAAACTTGAAAGGGTTCAGAAAAGATTTAAAAGGATGTTGCCAGTATTGGGGGGGTTTATTCTACAGGGAGAAGGTGAATAGGCTGCGGCTATTTTCCATAGAGTTTCAGAGGCTGAGGGGTGACTTTACAGAAGTTTATAAAATCGTTATGATCGCGGAAAGGGTGAATGTCCAAGGTCTTTTTCCCAGAATAAGGGAGTCCAAAACTTGAGGGCATAGGTTTAAAGTGAGAGGGGAAAGATTTAAAAGGGAACTGAGGGACAACTTTTTCATGTAGATGGTGGGGTGTGTATGGAATGAGCTGCTAGAGGAGGTGGTCAAGGCTGGTATAATTACCACATTGAAAAGGCATCTGGATGAGTATATGAATAGGAATAGTTTAAGAGGGATATGAGCCAAATGCTGGCAAATGGGACTAGATTAATTTAGGATATCTAGTTGGCATGGACAAGTTGGACCAAAGGGTCTGTTTCTGTGCCGTACATCTCTATGACTTTGAAATGTGGAAATTTCTCCACAACCTAGTCATAAATGGTCAGTTCCATATTCAGACAGGGCAATGGCCACATCAGCAGCTGAGTTTCTTAAGAACTTAATATCACTTCTCATTCATCGAAGCTACATGCCTAGTTTTCTCAATTTCCCATCATAGAGCGACCCAAATATCCCAAGGACCAGTCGTGAGAACATTTTTTGCAGTCCTCTAGGGGAAGTAATTCCTGTCCAAAGGTAAGGAGCCCAGCAGTGTATGTAATACTCCAGTTAGGAGCACATTAAGCCTCTGTAAAATTGATAGTAAAATTGCTTCTTCACTGTGACAAGGCAATCCTTTTGTAACTAAGTTTATTTTGTTAATTGTTCAGCTGGCATCAATACACTGGAATCAGTAAACAGCATACTATTCCTGAAATGATTCATTCTCAGGCTGTAAGCATCTCTAAGAGTCCTAAGATGGTGGTAGCCTTCTTCTGGAAATGTACAATCATAGAATCCCTACTGTGTGGAAACAGGCCATTTGGCCCAACAAGTCCACACTGACCTTCCGAAGAGTAACCCACCCAGACACATTCCCCTAGCCTGTTATTCTACATTTACCCCTGTCTAATATATCTAACCTACACATTCCTGAACACAATGGGAAAATATAGTGTGAAATAGTTAAGCAGTTTTCTAAAATGTTTCAGAGAGTGGCAAATGGACAATTGTATTGTCATTAAAAACTCAGGATGGATAAAGAGGGAAAGTTTCAAATTCTTGAAGTATTTGAGCTGTTATGCAATAGAGTGTGTGGTATCAATGTCAGAAGATGGCACCATTAAAAATGGCCGCAATGATCCATCTGTGTGCACAGAGAGGAACCTGCAACATGGACTAAAAGTATCAGGAAGAGACTTTGACAGGCATTTTGAAATAAACACTATAAGGAGGCAATGCATGATGAAATATATATTATATTTTGTTTGTAAAAGTCAGTGAGCTGCAACATGGATTCCAGCATTTTTAATATTTAGTGGAAGCCCTTGCAAATTGTTACCATAGCTGATCATAAACTGATGTTTATCCTTCCAGGTCTGATCAGAAATCAGCTGCTCACTGAATTCTTTTTCCTTATGGAAGACGTTGCCTTTCTTTGTCCATCAAACCCAAAGCAGTTTTCCAATATTTGGCACGGATGTGAGTTGCTCCATCTAGTGGTGGCATTGACACAAACACACCCCTTATACAAACCAATAACTTACAGGCAATATTCACTGATCCTGGCTGTTTAAGCTAAATTTAAAGTTTCAAGCTATCGTAGTGGGATTTAATTAAAATTTTGTAGATTACTAATCCTGTAGAATAATCATCACTTGACCTGAGTCAATGTTAAACTGAGTTGATTGGGTGGCAGAGGTTAATTCTCTTTGTACCTGGAGATACCAGCTTGGACCATCTTGGCCAGCAATTCCCCCAAAAGCCCAGGTCATGCTCCATGTGTATATATGATCATTCTTTGAGCAAAGGGGTTGGTATTGAACAGGTACCAGCTTCACCACATCATCATGGCATTTCACCAACTCACCTACAATGCCAATCTTCACTTGGAAGTGCACCAACAACTTTTATAGCAATACTGCTACTAGGGAATGGTACTAATCTCATGCATTGGAGCAGGGTGCATCTCATTTGTAATGAAGTGTCACCTGTGCCGCCTACCTGCTCTCAGAAGCTTAGTTGTTCACTCTTCTCCCACTACTTGTAGCTGGTAGTCTTTGACATGGTGCACAGCTGGGTTTTAAGTATGGCGCTGGTAGCATGAATCCCAGTGGTGATGTTGGGTACATCATTACTGGTGAACACATGGCGTGAGTTCGGTGCTTTGGAAGTGTGGTCTATGCATAATGAGGTGAGAAGATGGAAATTGCATTACATAAGTTGTTAAAGCTCATGGGGAAACGTTTTACACGAAACTCCCAGGAATTGGCATTTGACCAATTTTTGATAACATTCAGCCCAATATTTCTGATTGCTCCTGGTGCACAGCAACTAGAGATGGATATTAAAAGCTGGTTTATAGTCACACTTGATACTTCAAAACAAAAATGCTCTGAAGTTAACACTGTTCTGAATAAATGAATAACTCTGCACCTTCTGATATCTTAGCATGCATGTGCAAGACAAGTTTCTAGGAAGTCTTTCAAAGCTCTAAATGCATTTAATCGAGTGATGATTACCTGGGTTTTGTTTACTGAAGAATAGAAGATGAGAAATGCATTAAATACAGTGCTGTCTAGCCAGTCAGAAATTGAGTCACCAGGTATACGTTGTGGAATAGAGATGCTTCACCATTGTTCTGTACTGTGTTTAAGTATTTCACCAACAGAGGCATGGTACTTTAAGCAGTTTCTCCTGTTGTCCATAGCCCTTTTTGTATCAATGCCAGTGAATACAAAGATTACAACCTTTACTGTTTACTGCAATCTATTTCTTTCCTTATTGCTCAGTCAGTTTAACTTTACAGCATAAAATTGCATCAGGTTACAACACAAAGCTGCCTCAGATGTGTATATTATCTGCTGTAGTGAGAGTTAGCTGTTCAGGCTTCAATCACTTAATTGGCTGTGTCCTTGTCTGAACTCCGAGCTCAGGGTCCTGCTTTTGTGATGATTGTTCCTAGGCAACCGGTTTCAATGTTTGCAAAACTCTTACTTTTTTGTGTTTACCGCTGATCTATCTGAGTTCTGTCCAGGACTCTTGTAACTCTGAGATCATCGAGCCAAAGGTTGTATAAACAAGGTACATCTGTTTTTATTTTTTATTTTTTTCCTTTTTTCGCATTTTTTTTCTATTTAGTTTTTACACCTACTTACCTTCTGGGGAGAGTTAAGTTATGGAGGCATTGGCGGCGATGACATCGACAAAGAAAGAGGAAGGCAGTGGGAAGGTGTCTGGTGTGCCCGGAGTAGGAGCCTGGCAGTGAGGAGGCAGACGTAGGGGCAGCATGGGACCTGGTATTGACGTCAGCAAGTTCAGCCCAGCCGATGGTGCCTGAGGAGCGGTGACTTCGACGTTGGTTTGGTCCAGCACTGACTGTGGTGATGTGGTGGTGGAAGGGTTATGGACTCTCTTTAAGCTTTATCTTTTTAAAAGATATTCTTAAACTTTTCAAAATGGCCACTGGATCATGGCAACACTGGAAGCTTTTCCCCGTACTTTACTGTATTTGTTACTACGCAATACACGTGACAATGAAATAATTTATTCATCTATTGTCCTCCTTTCTGTTTTTAATTCAGTAGTCTTGATAATGGTGAAGGTTGAGCAGCCCTTTAGCAGAGCTTATCACCAGGTGCCCATTTTATAAGCCGTGCCCAGCTCTACCTTGCATAATAAGCTATTGTTCCTGTGGAGTTGGCCCTTTTGCTCGCATCATCCTTGTAGCTTCAACCATTCTGGTACAGTGTAGGAATTTGGATGCAGCCATTTGGCTACAATGCATGGAGTTTTTTTAGGTCATTCCTTGGATGGATCATCAAATGTCACTAACACTTCCCTCGTACGCAAAAAGACATCATGTTTACTTTCAGTCATCCTGATCCTTGAGCCAGACAGAATTTGTATCATTATCACATACAACATTATCCAAGTGATGCCTAATGACCCATAATACAAGTGTTGGTTGTCAACAATAATTAGGAATCTGTATCCATGCATTTCATGGATAATGTTTTAAAAATTGATTGCAAGAAACTAACCTCTGTGAATTCACTGTAGCCATTTTACACAGATACTGAAACAATTTATAGACATGGAATACAATATGTTTGTCTTTAAGTTTGAGTTCAAATATATGATGTAGCAAAGGAGACACTGAGTGAAACCCAGGACAGCAATTAAAAAAAAAAATCAACATCCATCTTTGAGCAGCTGTGTCTATTAATTTTGACAGAAATGATAGTTTGATATAAATGTGAGACACAAGCAGACTGTTGCCAACAGTGGATTAAACTACTATCCGAGTCTGTCAGTAGTGAAATGCATCATGAGCCACTTATTCAAGATTTGATCTCTTGCACAAAGAGACTGGAAGATGCTTGTTCTAAAGTATCAAGGTTTAAGAAGTTTCAATTTCACTCAATTTTTAATTCATTCATGGGAATATGGGCATCATTGACTGGTCTAGCAGATATTGCTCATGTCTTATTGCCTTTAAGAAGGTGAACTGTCCTCTTGAGCCACTGCAGTCCACAATGTCATTAGGAAGGAATTTCAGGATTTTGACTCAGTGGCAGTGAAGGAACAGTGATATGTTTCCAGTTTAGGATGGTGAGTACAAGATTTCAGTAACAGTCCAGGCTCTAATCATCAAGAAACATTTGGAGATATTGGATACTGCAAAGGCTATGGGGCCTGACAACATTCTGGTAATAACGACTTGTGCTCCAGAACTTCCTGCTCCCCAAGCCAAGCTGTTCCAGTACAGTTACAGCACTGGCATCGAGCTGACAATGTGAGCAATTGCTCAGGTACATCCTGCACACAAAAAGTAGGGCAAATCCAACCCAGTCAATTACAACCCACCAGTCTACTCTCGATCATTAGTAAAGTGATGGAAGGTGTCATCAACAGTACTATCAAGCAGCACCTGCTCAGCAATAGCCTACTCAGCGACGCCAGTTTGGGTTCCACCAGGGCCACTCAGCTCCTGATGTTATTACAGCCTTGGTTTAAACATGGGGCGAAAAGCTGAATTCCAGAGGTGAGGTGAGAGTGACAGCCCTTGATATCAAGGCTCCAATTGACCATGTGTGGTATCAAGGAGCCCCAGTAAAACTGGAATCAATAGGTATCGGGGCACACTCTCCACTGGTTGGAGTCATACCTGGCACATTTGAAGATGATGGGTAGTTGTCGGAGGTTAGTCATCTTCGCTGTAGTACATCTCTGCAGGAGTTCCTCAGAGTAGTGTCCTAAACCCAACCAGCTTCAGCTGCTTCATTAATGAAAGTCATCAATTCATCAATCACCTTTCCTCCATCATAGATCACAAGTACAGATGTTTGCTGATAATTGGACAATGTTTATCCTCAAATATTGAAACACTTCATGTTGAAAAGCAATAGGGTCTGGACAATGTCCAGGCTTGAGCTGACAAGTGACAAGCAACATTTGCACCATGCAAGTGCCAGGCTATGACCATCACCAATAAGAGATAATCTAACCATCATCCTTGACAATCAATGGTGTTTCTACTACTAAATCACCCTCTATCGAAGTCCTGGGGGTTGCCATTGACCAGAAACTGAACCGGATGTAAGATTTATGGACGGTGCATATAAGAGCAGTTGAGAAGCTCGGAATACCGTGACAAGTATGTAAAAACTTCCTGATTCTCCAAAGCCTGTCCACCATCTACAAGGCACAAATCACGAGTGTGATAGAATACTAGGAAAAAGTAAGGACTGCAGATGCTACAGAGCAGAGTCGAGAGTGTGGTGCTGGAAAAGCAGGTCAGACATCATCCGAGAAGCAGGAGAATCAATGTTTTGGGCAAAAGCCCTTCATCAGGAATGAGGCTTGTGATGGAATACTCCCCTCTTGCCTGGATGGGTGTAGCTCCAGCAACACTTAAGAAGCTTGATACCATCCAGAACAAAGTAGCCAACTTGATTGGCAGCAAAGCCACAAGCATCCATTCCCTCCACCAGTAGCACTCAGTAGCAGCAGGACATCCACATCCCATAAATGAATTTTAAAAAAGGAGTTATTTGGAGGTATTTTTGCCGCCCTTGTCTTTCTCAGTGGAATTGGTCATGAGTTTGGAATGTATTATCTAAGAATATTTGGTGAATTTCTGCAGCATATCTTGTTCTCCTATTGAGTAAACACTGCTCCCTTTGAGTGTTGTTGGTGATGGGAGTGAATGTTTGTAAATGAAGTGCCAATCAAGTGGGCAGCTTTATCTTGGATGGTGCCAAGCTTCTTGAGTGTTGTTGGAGCTGTACTCAGGGAAGTGGTAAGTGTTACATCTCACTTCTAACTTGTGCTTTATAGATGGCAAAAAGGCTTTGGGGTGTCAGGAGCTGAGTTACTCACTGTTGGATTTCTGGCCTCTGTCCTGCTTTTGTAGCCACAGTACTTATATGGTGAGTCCAGGAGAGTTTCTGCTGAATGGTAGCCCCCAGGATGTTGATAGTGGTAGATTCAGTAATGGTAATGTCAAGGTGTGATGGTAAAGAAGTTAAAATATAAGAGGACTATTCTAGTATACCAAATAAGATGTAAACTGGCAAAGATTAGCACTAACCAAGTTTCCAGGACCCTCTAAGGGCTTTACGATAACACTTGCGAGATCACAACTTGCTTCAAGCAGGTTGTCAAGTTGTATTCATTATAATTACTCATTAGTTCTTGGATAATCATGCATGCTCTTTGTGTATCCAGAAATCACTCATCCCCTGTGTCATATCACAAGAAGATGGAAACAGACAGCTGACAGTTTTACAAATAATTGCTCAGTAGTATAGTTGATCGTTCTCCTTGCCATAGTTTGAAAACAAGAGGGCATTTCATCATTGAGGCAGATCGAAGCCCCATTATTGGAATAAGTTTTAATAATAAGTAGCTGAAAATTGTCAATATTCAATCGAAAACATGTAAACTGCATTTCTAACATATCATACAATATGTGATGTTTTGGAATTGGTGCCTTAGGTTAAATTAGCTGAGGTCACTGGGGACATAGTGGTTGTTGCTATGGTGATGTCAAGAGACTTTGCTCAAGAGTGAGGAAGATATCAGCCAGGAGTTCTCTGACTCTCACTAGACGTATGAGCGTGATGTTAGAAGAAGACAGAGTAAGGCTTTAGTTTTAATAAGTAATAGCCCACCAGTACTCATTATCCAATGAGGTAAAAACAATGACTGCAGATGCTGGAAACCAGATTCTGGATTAGTGGTGCTGGAAGAGCACAGCAGTTCAGGCAGCATCCAAGGAGCTTCGAAATCAACGTTTCGGGCAAAAGCTCTTCATCAGGAATAAAGGCAGAGAGCCTGAAGCGTGGAGAGATAAGC
>NC_057736.1:40860869-40862450 GCF_004010195.1 Chiloscyllium plagiosum | reverse complement strand
GGCGTTCTTCCTCCAGGCATCTGGTGGTGAGGGAGCGGCGGTGGAGGAGGCCCAGGACCTCCATGTCCTCAGCAGAGTGGGAGGGGGAGTTGAAATGTTGGGCCACGGGGCGGTGTGGTTGATTGGTGCGGGTGTCCCGGAGATGTTCCCTAAAGCACTCTGCTAGGAGGCGCCCAGTCTCCCCAATGTAGAGGATGCTGCCTGAACTGCTGTGCTCTTCCAGCACCACTAATCCAGAAACTCATTATCCAATGTCCGCTGTGCTATATTTCACAGTTAGTGTGCCTTTAACAGATATGCTCATCATGCCTGTATCATTGCATGTTACCTCAGTATAAAGGTTTAGGCTACCATCTTAACTTGGATCACTTGAAGGATGGGTATATGATTGAAAGCATGTTTCTCTTAGATAGAGTCATAGAGATGTACAACATGGAAACAGACCCTTTGGTCCAACCCATCCATGCCGACCAGATATCCCAACCCAATCTAGTCCCACCTGCTATCACCCGGCCCATATCCCTCCAAACTCTTCCTATTCATATGCCCATCCAAATGCCTCTTAAATGTTGCAATTGTACCAGCCTCCACCACATCCTCTGGCAGCTCATTCCACACACGTGCCACCCTCTGTGTGAAAAGATTGCCCTGTAGGCCTCTTTTATATGTTTCCCCTCTCACCCTAAACCTATGGCCTCGAGATTAGATTACTTACAGTGTGGAAACAGGCCCTTCGGCCCAACAAGTCCACACCGACTCTCCGAAAAGCAACCCACCCAGACCCATTCCCTTACACTTAACACTACAGGCAATTTAGCATGGCCAATTCACCTGACCTGCACATCTTTGGCTTGTGGGAGGAAACCGGAGAAAACCCACGCAGACACGGGGAGAATGTGCAAACTCCACACAGTCAGTTGCCCGAGGTGGGAATTGAACCCAGGTCTCTGGCGCTGTGAGGCAGCAGTCCTAAACACTGTGCCACCGTGCTGTTCTAGTGCTGGCCCCAGGGAAAAGACTTTGTCTATTTACCCTATCCATGCCCCTCATAATTTTGTAAACCTCTATAAGGTCATCCCTCAGCCTCCGACGCTCCAGGGAAAACAGCACCAGCCTGTTCAGCCTCTCCCATTAGCTCAAATCCTCCAACCCTAGCAACATCCTTGTGAATCTTTTCTGAGCCCTTTCAAGTTTCACAACATCTTTCCAATAGGAAAGAGACCAGAATTGCAAGCAATACTCCAACAGTGGTCTAACCAATGTCCCGTACCGCTGCAACATGACCTCCCATCTCCTGTTCTCAGTACTCTGACCAATAAAGAAAAGCATACCAAATGCGGCCTTCACTATCCTATCTACCTGCGATTCCACTTTCAAGGAGCTATGAACCTGCACTCCAAGGTCTCTTTGTTCAGCAACACTCCCTAGGACCTTACCATTAAGTGTCCTGCTAAGATTTGCTTTCCCAAAATGCAGCACCTCGCATTTATTTGAATTAAACTCCATCTGCCACTTCTCAGCCCATTGGCCCATCTGGTCAAGATCCTGTTGTAATCTGAGGTAACCCTCTTCGCTGTCCAC
>NC_057736.1:40854690-40860293 GCF_004010195.1 Chiloscyllium plagiosum | reverse complement strand
AAAATACTCATTAATATCTTCCCCCATTTTCTGTGGCTCCACACAAAGGCTGCCTTGCTGATCTTTGAGGGGCCCTATTCTCTCCCTAGTTACCCTTTTGTCCTTAATGTATTTGTAAAAACTCTTTGGATTCTCCTTAATTCTATTTGCCAAAGTTATCTCATGTCCCCTTTTTGCCCTCCTGATTTCCTTTATACTCTTCTAAGGATTCACTCGATCTATCCTGTCTGTACCTGACATATGCTTCCTTCTTTCTCTTAACCAAACCCTCAATTTCTTTAGTCCTTCAACATTCCCTATATCCACCAGCCTTTCCTTTCACCCTAACAGGAATATGCTTTCTCTGGATTCTCGTTATCTCATTTCTGAAGGCTTCCCATTTTCCAGCTGTCCCCTTACCTGTGAACATCTGCCCCCAATCAGCTTTCGAAAGTTCTTGCCTAATACCATCAAAATTGGCCTTTCTCCAATTTAGAACTTCGACTTTTACATCTGGTCTATTCTTTTCCAACATTATTTTTAAATCAAATTGAATTATGGTCGCTTGCCCCAAAGTGCTCCACCACTGACACCACAGTCACCTGCTCTGCCTCATTTCCCAAGAGTCGGTCAAGTTTTGCACCTTCTCTAGTAGGTACATCCACATACTGAATCAGAAAATTGTCTTGTACACACTTAACAAATTCCTCTCCGTCTAAACCCTTAACACTATGGCAGTCCCAGTCTATGTTTGGAAAGTTAAATTCCCCTACCATAACCACCCTATTATTCTTACAGATAGCTGAGATCTCCTTACAAGTTTGTTTCTCAATTTCCCTCTGACTATTAGGGGGTCTATAATACAATCCCAATGAGGTGATCATCCCTTTCTTATTTCTCACTTCCACACAAATAACTTTCTTGGATGTATTTCAGGGAATATCCTCCCTCAGCACAGTGGTAATGCTATCTCTTATCAAAAATGCCATTCCCTCTCCTCTCTTGGCTCCCTTTCTATCCTTGCTGTAGCATTTGTATCCTGGAACATTAAGCGGCCAGTCCTGCCCATCCCTGAACCATGTTTCCGTAATTGCTATGATATCCCAGTCCCATGTTCCTAACCATGTCCTGAGTTCATCTGCCTTCCCTGTTCGGCCCCTTGCATTGAAATAAATGCAGTTTAATTTATTAGTCCTACCTTGTCCCTGCCTGCCCTGACTGTTTGACTCGCTTCTGTTCTCAACTGTACCCGTCTCAGATTGATCTCTTTCCTCACTATCTCCCTGGCTCCCACTGCCCCCCACCTTACTAGTTAAAATTCTCCCGAGCATTTCTCGCAAATTTCCCTGCCAGTATATTAGTCCCCTTCCAATTTAGGTGCAATCCATCCTTCTTGTACAGGTCACTTCTACCCCAAAAGAGATTCCAGTGATCCAAAAATGTGAATCCTTCTCCAATACACCAGCTCCTCAGCCATGCATTCATCTGCTCTATCGTCCTATTCCTGCCTTCACTAGCTCGTAGCACTGGGAGTAATCCAGATATTATTACTCACGAGGACCTTCTTTTAAAATTTCTGCCTAACTCTCTGTAACCTCCCTTCAGAATCTCAATCTTTTCCCTTCCTATGCCGTTGGTTCCAATGTGGACAATGACCTCTTGCTGGCCCCTCTCCCCTGTGAGAACATTCTGCACCCTCTCTGAGACATCTTTGATCCTGGCATTAGGGAGGCAACACACCATTCTGCTTTTTAAAGTGAGCCCAGACACTGATGTTCCTAAGAATATAATATTTGTGAACTGGGAGAAACATCTGCTGGATTCTTCAATCCCCATTATCCATGCCCAGTATTTTTATGTTAAGTGTGATAACATAAGTATTGTCTCATTAGGTAATATAATCTGTTGGAGGAAAACAAAAACACTTAAAGATTAGCAGCAGTGGCTGGCTGTAAAGAAAACAGTCCAAAATCTTGATGGTAGATATTTGAAAGACTACTTGAAGACCAACTAGACAACGTCAAAGGCCTCAGACAATTGGCTATATCAGCTTCTATGCATATAGTTATCCAGCCATTTCAGGCTCTGATTGGCCAGAAGAGAGAGCTTTCTCCTTTTGCTTGAAATCTAAGTTCTTTCAAGATACACAAATCTTTCAAAAGTCCCCTTTATGTAAAACTAAAAAGGCTGAAGTTACCAATACAACCGAGACCAAAAACTGCAGACATTACTCAGTGACTTCTGTGTCGGTATCCCTTATTAAGAAAAAAAACTATAAAACTTTAAAAATAAAGTAGCTAAATGTTCCTGCAGTCACAGCTTTTCTAAAAGAAAATATAGCTTTAAAATATTAAAAATATATTTTCCTACCTTAAGATGTTTTATCACTGTCCAGTTGATTCCAAATCAGTGTTAAAATAAAAGAAAACACTTTTATGAAGTCACCACACCATATTTACCATGACTATTATCTAGAAATTGAAATTTGCACCAACAAAGAGAAATTATTAAATTGATAAAAAAAGAAACAACAACAAGAAAAATAAGCAAATCAGAAACAGAAAAAGGGAAAATGAAAGGAGAGAAAACCATAACCAATGAATGAAATAATCAAACAGTGTACTGGACTCTACTTCTTAAAAAAAAACTTGCAAAGAGGAATGGAAGGCTAACACTTAATCATGAACTAAGCATGCCTTTATTGAATTCTGACTATGCAAACAATGTCCTTTCAATGTTCAAGTGATAGAGGATCTCCAAGAAAGGGCACTAAAAGTCTTGCTTGCCATTGGCCAAGGAGGAGCTTTGTGGAATTAATACAAACAATGTTTCTATAGATGCTATGAAAGATCTAGAAAATATCTGGAAAGTTTTTTTTTTAAGACATGTTCATAATAAGAATTAACTTCAGGATTGATAGATTCAAACTCGTTATACAGATAGCAGCTCCATTGGAAAATGCCTTGATAAAGGACACAAATGTGACTTTTCTGAAAAGGAACTATCAGAGAGACCCATTAAATTGCTTTGGAAGGACCTTGAGGCAACAAAAAGAACCTTACAATTAATGGATTACTTTATAAAAATTATTTCATGGGATATGGGCATCATTGGCCAAGCCAATGTTTATGGCCCACACTTAAGTGGCAACTACAAGACAGATAAATTAAGGAACATTGTGTATGGAATGAGCTGCCAGAGAAAGCGGTAGAGGCTAGTACAATTACAACATTTAAAAAGCATCTGGATGAATATCTTAATTTGGTGGGATATGGACCAAATGCTGTCAAATGGGACTAGATTTCTATGCTTCTTTGATGCGTCCAAATATATTTTTCCCACAAAAATTCACCCGGGAGAGATATATATTCGAGGATAAAACATCCATCTCGTAAGATATTACCAGAAGAAATTCTCCTGATCCTTATGTGATGTGGAAAGTTTCAGAAAGTGTATGAATTTAAAATGAGCATCAATATTATTTAAACATGATAATTAAAATTCCAGTGATCTCAGCAGTTCGGGATGTATCAATAATGCACAGTTTATTTTTCAAAATCTGTCTCCAAGGAAAAGAGAACTCTATGCCAAGTGGAATGGTCTGCACAGACTTAAAATACTCTTTATGTAAGCTATCTACTATCATGTGCCTACACAGTTAACAGAGTTCAACTGTGGAGTTTTACTGAAGGTGAATATTGTCCTGATAATCTGAACACATTTGTATTTATTTGACAATCTAATTAATTTATCAATTAATTTTAAATCATTGTAAATGAAGATGCTAGCCTTTCAAATAAAGCAATTCCAGTTTTGTGAAATCTTTAATTCCTTCATGCACTCTCTCAGGTGGGGAGAATCATTGCTTTTTTTTTAATCAATTAGTCCTGCAGTCAATAATTGATAAGTTTCTTTTTCTCTATTTTATCCTGAAAATGAGAAGTAAAATATTGTAGAGTAGCTTTTTAAAACTTGCCTTGGTTTTTGTTACTACTTGAGCAGGTGTCTATCCTTTTTGAGAGCTGATATCCCTGAGCTTTTCATCCCCAATAAAACACTGCTTTGACCTGCAAGTCTTGTAGATTTCAAGTGGGTAATTAATTCTGAGGTGGAATGTTTCATTGGGTGATCTTATTGCTTTGCTGCCCAAAACCACAATATTATTATTCATCTTAGAAACATCACTTCAAGGTAGTTCTTTATTTGTTCCATTTATTCATGTATTTTACAGAACATGGTTTACAATACAACGGATTTATGATAATATTTGTACTTCACACAAACCCTTCATATCTTACATAATTTCACTCTACCGTTCTATTCCTCTCCCAAAGTGGACCCAGCAACTACCACTCATTGCCTCACACCCCACCGTTCTGCTGTGTCTTTGGGATTAACTGTATTTCGTCTTCCAGAGTAATGCTACTGGAGTCCATGAAAAACTCTGAGGAACTCTTTACTAACAGTTTAAATAATGCATCCATTCTCTTAGAGCTTCTGTTAGCTTCCAGCTCTCTCGACCTGATTATTTGATCAAGAGCATCATTAGACATCATTACTATATATATTGTAATGTAATGAGAAGAGATATGATAAAGAGATAGTGATGTATGTTATTATGTGACTGTGACATCAGCATGACACTGAGTAAAGAATGAAATCTTCTGTATTAGTGATAGCTGACTTACAAAGTATGAGTATTATGTACATAATATATTAATATATTAATGTGATGAATATAATATTATGCATATACAGTATGTGAGTATTACATGTTTTAAGGTATGTGATTTACAGATATATTAGTAACTTTTTTTAGAGTTTAGACTTGATCTAGTGGCATATGGGCTTTGGATCATTTGCATGAAACGGTTTTATGGTTAGCTTGTCAGTCTTTCTATAGCCATGGTGGTAAACAAGTATGTGTCAGACAGCAGTTGTCAGGGGTCCTTCATAGTACAATAATATGAATTTGTCAGTATTGTGAGATTTTTATAATTTGTTACGGACTAGGCCAGACCACTCAAAACATTCTTCAGCAGGCAGCCCAGACCATAACTTTGCTACTGGTTTCAGAAAGTGTACAGTGAAAATTACCCAGAGTAAGTTAGCTAGGTTGACTACCAGGTTTTAAAACAGACTAAAAAATATTCACAAAATTACGGAATGAAACACAAAGAACAGAATACAGAATACCCACAGAACTCAGTCTATCCAAACGAGGCTTAATTATAGATTAGATTGTAATCTAAGCTATGCTGTTCCAAAAATGCACAACAGTCCCAATAAACAAAACCCCTTAAACACAGAGCAAAAAATAAAACAGAGGCTTACAAGTCAAAGTTAGAAGGGCAGAAGGAGAGAGAGAAGTTCCAGATTCAACTGACTGACACCAGCAGCCTTTCTTCAAACACACAACTGCTGAACTGAACTGCTCAGCCAGAAAGCTGCTCACGCACTCTTGACTACACCAGTTTTCCAAAAGACCTTTCAAGCTTTTGGTCTGAAGGCATTTGGTTGCATATAATCAAGAAGGCCTCCCGATAACCTTTCATCTCTGTACCACTTCTTTTTTTTTATTTCAAAAATATGCTTTATTCATAAAATAATTTGATGGTCTGTAC
>NC_057736.1:40827589-40854190 GCF_004010195.1 Chiloscyllium plagiosum | reverse complement strand
GATGAATGCTCATCTTCCTGGAAAAATACCTGATGGGTCTTTCTACATCCCCTCCTCCTCCTGCAGGAGCACTACACCGACACCCACATTGCTGACATCGATAGATACCTTGAAAGACTTCACGTAATCAGGTAGGGTAGTGGTTAACACAATGTTCAGGCTGTCAAATGTCTTCTGACAGTCTGCTGTCCACGGAAATGTCTTGCCCTTTTTTAATAATTCGGTGAGTGGAGCAGCCACACTGCTAAAATTCGGTACAAACTTTCGGTAATCTACTCAATCCCAGGAGCCGTAGTACTACTCTTTTCGTCGGCGGAGTGGGAAATTCCTCAATTATTTTCATTTTCATATCCTGTGGGGCCATTTTTCCATGTCCAATAACATGGCCCAGGAAGGTGACTTGGGTTTTGGCAAATTCACTTTTAGCTAGGTTTACCACGAAGCCTGCCTTCCGAAGTCGATCAAACAAGTCTGATAAATGCTGTAAATTTTCCTTCCATGAGTATCTAAAAATCACCAGGTCATCTATATACCCCACACAGTTAGGAATCCATCAATGATCTGAAATGTGGCTGGAGCGTTTTTCATACCAAATGGCATGACTTTAAACTGAGACAGTCCATTTGGCTTTATGAAAGCCGAAATTGCCTTTGCTCTTTCTGACAAAGGTATCTGCCTCTGAGCAAGTCCAACTTAAAAATGTAAATTGCTTGTCCCACCTTTTCAACACAATCCTCCAACAATGGAATTGTATATACATCAGTCTTTGTAACAGCACTGGCTTTGCAATAGTCCACACATAACCGTAGGGTACCATCTGGCTTTGGCACCATGACTATGGGTGAGCTCCAGTCACTGTAACTCACTTCGATTATGCCATCTTGGAGCATGTACTCCATTTCCTTCTGAACCTGTGCCAACTTCAGAGGGTTATGCCTATAAGGAAGTTGCTTAATCGGAACTGTATCTCCTATCCCGACATCATGCACAATTAGGTTAGTACTTCCCAGTTTATTTCCGTGTATCTCCTCAATGTAATAGTAATAACTCTTTCAGGTCATTTTGACTTTCTTGTGGAAGGTAACTCAATAATTTATCCCAATTTTTGACAACTTTCTCATTGTCCAATTTGACTTGAGGAATGTCCATGCAGAATCCTCCGAACTTGGCTCTTCCTTCTGTGCTATAATCATTAACACCTTCTCTGCTTGCTTTCCTTCTCTGTCAAAATTTTCGAACATATTCAAATGACACTCTCTGTGAGATTTCTTCCTGTCTGGAGTCCTTATCAAGTAGTTCACCTCACTTAATTTACTCTCAATTTGATAAGGACCACTAAACCTTGCTGTTAAAGGTTCACCTATTACTGGAAGTAACACCAATACCAATGGCAAAACTGTGAATTTTTGATCTCTTATCGACTTCCTGTTTCATTGTATGCTGTGATACTTTTTAATGCTGTTTAGCCAACTGTCCAGCTCTATTTAGTCATTCTGTAAGATTTGACACAAATGGGTGGTCTCTGAATTCTGACTTATTAATTTCTCCTTAATCAATTTTAACGGTCCTCTTACTTCATGCCAAAAATTAATTCAAATTGACTGAATTTGGTTGATTTACCAGGTGCATCTCCGAGCACAAAAAGCACAATCATCTGGGTAATCCTGACTGAAAGCCCTCAATGTGGTCTTCAGTGTTTGATGCTATTTCTCTAGCGCTCCATGCGATTCCATATGGTATATAGTAGATTTGAATTGCTTTATTCCTAAGTTATCCATTGCCTCCTTGAATAGTTTGGATGTGAAATTTGAACCTTGATCTGACAGGATCTCTATTGGTAGTCTGTATCTAGTAAAAAAGATTGAGTAATTCTTCTCCAATCCTTTTAGCTGTGATATTGTGTAATGGGACAGCCTCAGGAAATCTAGTCGATACATCCATTATTGTTAATAAATACTTATTCCCACTTTTGGTTTGAGGTAGGGGATCTACACAATCCTACAAGACTCTTGTGAAAGGCTCCTCACTTGCTGGAATAGATATTAAAGGTGCAGGTGTTATTACTGCCTGTGGTTTTCCGACGAGCTGACATGTATGACACCTCTGGCAAAATTCAACTACATCTTTGGCCAGTAAAAATGTCTTTGTATTTTAGCCTGTGTTTTCCTCACCCCTAAATGACCTCCAAGTGGTAGTTCATGCGGCACTCACAGCGCCTCCTTTCTATACCCTTCTGGCAAAACAAATTGATGAACTTCTGCCCATTTCTCGTCTGCTTGAATGTGTGATGATCTCCATTTCCTCATTAAGACATCATTTGTTAAGTAATAACACACAGGGTTGCATTCACTCTCCTTTCAAGTATATGCCTTTTGATACAACTCTTTTAAGTTCTCATCTTTCTGTTACATCTCAATAAGCTTAGCAGAGTTAATGAGACTTGCATTTTTAACATTTGGCTCCTGCTCTGTTTCACTTATCTAATCAAAAAAAGTTTTTGATAAAGCTATTTCAGCTTACTTATCAGTGCTTTTTGATCTCTCCTGCTTTAACCTGTGACTCTGCGATCTTGTTAAGACACAATCTGGGAAGATTCCTGGGTAAACATCCTGCATTGCTTCAATTGCCTGTGTCTCATCTGGCTTTTCAACAAGAATAGGCAGCACGCCTACCGGTGAATCAGCTGTATCATTTGCAAGGGCAAACCGTATTCCTGGAGCTGAGAGTTTGTCCAGTACTCCTACCACAAATTCTCAACTCTTATTTGGACACTGGCCTCACTTTACATAATTGAGCACTTTTTGTCTCGCTATGAATTTCCATTACCAGTACCTTTCTGGCAAAAGTCCTTCAGGCGTGGATACCTCCTCATCCTTCAGCATCACAGCCTGACAGGATCCTGTGTCCCTTAATATTGTAACCTCCTGACCTACTGATCCTGGCCTATGTGAATAAACTTTACCTTTGCAGGTGTATCCTTTAAGCAGATCTGGCACTTCCTCCTTAATCAACCTCTGTTCAGCTTGTGCACTCTAATGCAGCTTTCCAGCTTCCACTGTGCTTTTTGTTACTAGTCCAACAAAACTTCCTGACTTGTCCTCTTTTCCTACATCTGGCTTTCCCCTAGCCCACCAACACTGTGATTTCACGTGGACCACTTTATTACAATGAAACACCGGAGCTTTTACCTTCTTTGACCCCTTCAAGGGTTTCCTTTTTACCCTGTGGTATGTTCTCCTTATGATCTTCACTGAGATCTACCTTTCCCTTTCCACATGAGGATTTCTCTTTGCCCCAGTTTCTATCCCTCATGGACTGAAATTGATTTTGGAAGTCAAACCATGTTTTATGGACCAGCTCATAATCATCAGCCACTTCAGCTGCTAACCTTGCCATTTTAACTCTCTGCTCTTTCACACTAAGCTTATCTTTGGCCTTTGTCTCAAGCCTTTTAAGCTGATTTCCCTTTAAATGTCAATTTCTGAAGTTCAAATGCTCTCTCCTTTTCTCTCTCCTCTGCTGCTCTCTCTTTATGCCTCTCTTCTGCTTTTAACCGTAACTCACACTGTTTCAATTCTGCTGTCCTTTCCTTATCTCTCACCTCTAACTCAAGCTGCTTCATCTGCAATTGAATTCTTGCCATCGCCTGATGGTGTTTCCAGCACATTTAAATGCTGAGCTACTTCTGTAATTATCTCTCCTTTCCTTACAGAAGGAGGTACGTATAACCCCAGCTTGTCTGCTAATTCCTGCAGTCTGGCCTTAACCACCTTTTGTAAAACTACTAAGTTCACCTTGCCAAACTCTTGGCGACTAAAACAGCAATTGCTATCCCAAGCTTTGTCTAGCCAACCAAACCAACACCCGAAATAAAGACACTAGCACCTACCACTCGCTGTTTAAATCCTGCAAAGAGCACCCAGTCTGTTATAGGCTTGGCCAGACTGCTCAAAACATTCTTAAGCAGGCAGCCCAGACCATAAATTTGCTAGTTGTTTCGGTAAGTGGACAGTGAAAATTACCCGGAGTAAGTTAGCTAGGTTCACAACCAGGTTGAAATCAAACAGAAAATGTATTCATAAAATTACACAATGAATCACAAAGAACAGAATACAGAATACCCACAGAACTCAGTCTACCCAAATGAGACTTAATTATAGATTAGATTAGAACTCAACTGCTCAGCTGGAGAGCTGCTCACACCCTCTTGACTGCACCAGTTTTCCAAAAGACCTTTCAAGCTTTTGGTCTGAAGGCGTTTGTTTAGGTATAAACAAGAAGGCCTCCTGTGGGCGGCACGGTGGCACAGTGGTTAGTACTGCTGCCTCACAGTGCCAGAGACCCGGGTTCAATTCCCGCCTCAGGCGACTGTCTGTGTGGAGTTTGTACGTTCTCCCCGTGTCTGCGTTCGGCGGGTCGGTGTGGACTTGTTGGGCCGAAGGGCCTGTTTCCATACTGTAAGTAATCTAAACCTTTCATCTCTGTACCACTTCACCCAATTCGGAGCCTGGGATTTTTCTGAAAAATATCAAGGACACAGTGTCTTTGAGAAAAGGAACGGCTTTTAAAACAAAAGGACCAGCTGTGTGACAGGAGACGACACACATTGAAAGACATTAGTTTGCTTTTAATTTAGAATGATCAAGAATTCTAAAAATCATGTTGGAAAAGCTTTTGGGCAGTCCACAGAAGATCTGGCGGGGATCAGATGTAAGACCAATTTCTCTTGGAGAAAGCAATTTCTTCAGAACAGTTAGGAAATAAGTTGCACCAGAGTAACTGTTTTACTTTGAAATTTCAGAGCAGGAGTGTTTGGTTAGAATCTTGATAAGATTCTTGAAGCTAAGAAATTTGAGGCTCAATTGTGTAAATAATCAAGGAAATGATTGCCAAGTTCTCACAAATTGAAATGGGAAGCAACAGTTAAGCCAAACCTATAGCTGTTACAGAAAAAGATTCATTCTCTGCTATTAGTACGGTAAAGGGATGGCGTTGCGATGGATAGTATAATGTTTTACTGTGTGTTTTGGAATCTCTCAAATTGTGATACCTGTATATGGAAATTATTTGGTTGTTCTATTTATCTTCATTTCTATTCTGCAATATATCTTTTTTATTGTTAAAACCAGATTAGAGACATTGAATGCTTATATTTCAGTGAAAAACCATCTCATTAAATGAAAACAAAACAAACTAAGATCCATCATGTCAGGTTTCAGTCTGGGACCTGACTTGTCCAGTGATAACATCATTTATGACTGTGATCATAACAGTTATGTACAATAAAGTGAATAAAAGAGTTTTCAGAGACCTACTAGATAAGGTACAACCATTGCAGAGCAGATACAAGGACTCCAATGTGTAGAATAGATATACAAACTCTAAGCTTTGTGACACTTTAAGCCACGTACCTCTGATGTTAATTCCATTACATACGCACCTCCTTCACAATTCACCTTCTAATCCAGTTCCATAGCTCTGTGGTATGTTGAAGTGGCTGCAGACCTGCCCATTACTGATGGTGCTGTTGTTGGGATTAGAGAGTGGCCAGCCATTTGGTTAGTAGGCAACTCTTGGTAGAGAAACCTTCTTCCAGATGGGAGCAAGAATCTTGCCCTGAGCAAATGGACAGGCCGGCAGCAATTAGGCCACCGTGTGACTTCCTGGCCAAGTGGAGATTTAAGCCAGAAGCCTCTGCAGGTAAAATCCAGCCCAAGCAATGTTACATTGCACATTCTAACTATTGCCTGAAAAAGAAAATTCTTTTGAGTTTTATTGAGGGAGGCTTTAAAAACAAAGCCTGCTGACATACATGGTTGAATTATATATTTACCTATAAATTAAAAAGAATCCAATTGAGTAATGTAAAAGTTGCCGCAGGGAAAGAGGGGAGAAAATTGAGGAGAGCAAAAGAATGAACTTAAAAAATTCAATTGGAATTCTGACACTTCTCTAAATTGGATTACTATTCCTTTCAAAAGAAAAGCACATCAAGTTATTTATAATGAATTTCTAAGAAAAATAGCAATCCTTCATTTCTTGTAAAACAATTTCTTTCTTCCTCATTCGTCTCTCATTTGATTACAGATAAAGATGTGGACTGTTTCTCAACATTAGGCTGGTGTGAAACTGAAATTGGACAACATCAGACACTGCAACAGCAAACTGCATCAAAATGTCAACTGCTTTTGTGTCTCTGTCCCATGTTATGAATGACCAAACTCTCTCCTCAAAGACACAGAGGGGAGTACTTTTCTCCTCAGGCTAGGCTGGAAAAAGAGTAAACGTCAAACCACTCTTGTAAGCTGAGAGAGCAAAAGTGTCTCAGACTGCATAGGGAGGTATTTCTGATCTGTTTTCTTGACTAACAGCTGGTAATACTGTGGTGAGTAATTCACCTCCTGACTCCCTAAAGCCCGTCCATCATCTCCAAGGCACAAGTCAGGATTGTGAGGGAATACTCCGCATTTGCCTGAATGGGTTCAGCCCCAATATTATTCAAGAAGCTTGACACCATCCAGGACAAAGCAGCCCAATTGATTGGCATTACATCCACAAGCACCCACTCCCTCCACCACCTAAGCTCAGTAGTAGCAGTGTGTACTACCTACAAGATGCACTGCAGAAATTCACCAAAGCTCCTCAAACAGCACCTTCCAATCTATGACCACTTCCATCTAGAAGAGCAAGGGCAGCAGATATATGGGAACACGACCATCACCTTCAAGTTCACCTCCAGGCTACTCACCATCCTGAGTTGGAAATATATCGCCGTTCCTTCACTGTCACTGGGTCAAAATCCTTAATGGCTTTGCGGGTCAACTCACAGCAGGTGGATTCAGCGGTTCAAGAGAGCAGCTCACCATCACCTTCTCAAGGGCAATTAGGGATGGGCAATAAATGCTGGTCAGTTAGCGATGCCATATCCCACAAAATGAATAATTTAAAAAAAGTCACAGGGAGACTGAGGAGAAGGTAAAGTAAGGATACAGGGTAGAATTAACAGACCTAAAGTTTAATCAGAAAAAAAACGTAGAATGAAAAGTGTTCAGATGTCTCAAAATTGTTGCATCTTCTCTAATATTGTACTGCATGTGGAGTAGGATAAAAATTTCAAACGTGCGTAAAGGACAGAATGAGGCTGTTCAGCCCAGTGCTCCTGGGTTAGCTCTTGTAAAGAAGTATCCAATGAATACCTCTCCCCTGCACTCTCCACATGGGCTGACAAATTTTTCTTTTCAAGAGTAAATCCAAATAATCCCGAATAATTATTTGTTTTTGTTATTCTTTTAGGCAATGCATCTCGGTCATAAAAAGGACTGTTAGAACAAAAAAACCCATCATTTTTATCCTGTGCTTCTTTAAGAGTTACGAGAATGTCACCTGGATGAAGGTCTGAGTTATAAGGAGAGGTTGGATAGGCTGGGACTACACGAGTGTTGACTTCTCCACCTTCTGATGCTGCCTGCCTTGCTTTGTTCTTCCAGCCTCCTGCTTGTCTACTTTTTTCCCTGGACCATAGGAGACTGCGAAGTGACCTTATAGGGGTCTATAAAATCATGAGAGGCATAGATAAGGCAAATAGCCAACAGCTTTTCCCCATGGCAGGACAGTCTAAAACTAGAGGGCATATCTTTAAGGTGAGAGGGAAGAGGTACAAATGGATCCAGTGGACAATTTTTTCACACTGAGTGTGATGAGTGCCTGGAACGGGCTTCCAGAGATAGTGGTGGAAGTGAGTACAATTTCATCATTTAAGAAACATCTAGACAAGTACATGGATGGGATAGATATGGAGGAATATCGACCAAACACGGGCAAATGGAACTGGTTTAATTGTGAAAACTGGGCGGCATTAGCAATTTGGACCAAAGGGCTTGTTTCCATGCAGTAGATCTCTATGACTCTATTGTAAATGTGTCCTGTAATTCCTAGCACTCCAGCAGTGGAAAAAGTTTCTCCTTATTAATCCAACAATAAACTCATGCAATTTGAAACACCTTTAGCAAATCCCCCTTCAACTGCCTTTGCCTCTGCACCAAGGCGAATAATTGCAGTTTCTCTAGCCTCTGCTACCATTCTGATAACATTCCTACCTTTTTCAAAATCTATTTGGAAAATCCTTCCAGTATTGTGGTGACTTGTTGCTTAAATTCGTTGATTTAAGTAATATTACCTGATCAACATGTTGATAATTATTAGCAAAGTGAGAAAAAAGACAAAGAGAAATGAGAAGTTTTTCTGTGAAGCCGAGGACCGAATGCACCAACGTGTCACACAGATTTATGTTCGGGCTGGCCACTCTCATTGACTTGCAGTTTAAACCTCTTCTAGGCCTAAAGTAGAATCTGTACATTTTATGATGAGAGTTTGATTGATTAGGAGTTCTGGGCCTTTTATACAACACTAATGGCAAGGCACGTGCATCAGTGGTTTAAACAAAGGGGAACACAAGTCCACATCCTGCAAAAATTAGCAAAAACAAATGATTTTGTGTCAGTGTGCCTCTGTGACTTTGATCCATAAATAGATGGATTTTATTTCAAACATGTTCACCACCTTTTATGGATGCTTGACATGATGGCAAGGATCTTTTTGGACTTAAACTGATCAAATGTCAATTCCTTATTATACTGAAGAGCACGAAGGCAGGAGTACTTTCAATCTAAAATAAAAACAGAAATTGCTGGAAATACTCAACACATCAGACAACATCAATGCGGCAAGAGCAGGGTCAATGGTTCAGGTGAGTGACTTGTGGAAAAGTTAGAGAACAATATGCTTTGAGAAAGAAGTGATATGGCAGCAACAAAATAAAGGCTTGTATTAAAGTAGAGGTCCCAAGTTTCATATCACTTACAAACTTTGGAATTGTGTCTACATAACAAAGCCTAGGCCATTAACATATATCAGGAAAAGCAAGCCTCTCAAAACTGGCCTCTAGGGAATTCCACTACAAACCTACCTCCTCTGCAAAAAAAATCATTAACTGCTACTGTATGTTTCTTGTCACTCACCCAATTCTGTATCATGTTACTCCTGTCTCTTTGATCCCACGAGCTATAACTTTGCTGACAAGTCTATTGTGGGCATTGTATCAAATGCCTTTGAAAATGCATGCACATCACATTAACAGCATGTTCTCATCAACTCTCCCTGTTAACACTTTAAAACAGTAATGAGTTACTTCAGCATCATCTTCCCTTAAGCTGGCTTTCTTTAAACAACCAGAATTTGTCTATGTGTGCATTAATATTGTCTTTCATTATTGTTTCTGAAAGTTTTCTGACCACTAAAGTTAAACTGACTAGTCTGTAGCTTATCTTTACATTTTTTTCTGGACCAAGAGAGCATCATCAGCAATTCTCCAATCCTCTGGCATCAGTATAAAAGTCAAAGGAAGTTAGAAAGAAAAATGGCCATTTTCCATTCAATTTCCTCCCTCATTTTTCTGAATATCCTTAATACATCTCATCTGGACCTGGTGTCTTACCCACTCTGAATATATACAGTTAGCCAATTTTAAAACTTCTTATGGCATAGTCCCTCTTTCATCATAGCTTTGAGTAGACACTTGAAAAGAAAAAAAAAACCCTTTCAAATGATATTCCTGTGCATACACACTGGTGTATCATATCTGCATATTTCCAAGATGTAAAATGTACAGCAAATTGTCATTGAGGATGATGGTTCAAATTGATTGATTCCAAAACCTTTCCTTTGTCTATTGGGAGACCTTCCCATACTATGACACCAATAGTTTCATCATTTCAAAGCCTACTTATTCTCAATGGGATGACTGGCCTTGAACAGTCATCTACAAGAAGACAATGCTTCTGTATTGTAAACATTTGGGTATCTCACAGAAGACACAACTACATTTGTGTGGCAGGACAAGCTGTCAAAAAATAGTTTGGGTCAAAGAAAAGTGTGATGACAGAAGAGTATACATACTGCCCGAGATGCCAAGGAAATGCTGGGCCAATAAACAGTATGTGTCAGCGTTGTGTTAATTGGCTTCTAAATGTACATTTGGCACACAAAACAGCAAGCTAATTTGACACCAATTAATTGAAAAGACTTGCATTTCATGAATTAGAAACACCTTCTCATGGACAATGATGATTAACCTTGGAAATGCCATATTCTTGGCAGTTCAAACCAAATCTGCCATGTTGATTCAGAGGCTACATAGAGATGTACCTTCAAACTCAGCTCACCCAATTAACTTCAGTTGGAAGGGTTACAGACAGAGAGGCTTCACAATGTCCTCACCTTGAAAATTTTTGCCCAAATTAGGGAGGTACTCATCAGTTCAAAATTCCATGTAATGCTCAAGGGAAAAAGCTCATGCTGAATGAAGAAGTTTTTTTTTGCAAAGATATGCAAGTTATCAAAGAAAAGTATATCTTTGTCCTTCATCTTCATCCACAAAATTGAGGTAAGGCATATTCATACATCATGAACGTGAAAACACTGTGTCATTTTAATTTAAGATCAGTTGAGATCATAGGCACCTCAGTTCAATTTTTCATTGATGTTGGAACATAAGTATCAATTTTAAGCAACAAACCGTACCATTGCTATTTTTCACTACTTTCCCCCACTCTTGTAACAGATATTCATCAAGAGAATGATGACTCAATTATTCTGGTCTTGGAACAATCACACTCCAATATGTCATTGAAACAATACTTTAAAATAGTTCATGTTCTATGCAGCTAAAGGCAGAAACATTACAATGATTTTGTTTTTTCAACAGGCTTGGATTGAAACTTGAAGACTTCACCTAAGGGCAGGCATTAACATGATCAATGACTTTGGCTATGATTCCTTAATTACTGAATTTGGGGAGATTTAAGTTTACTGGCATGGTCCCCGTATTGACACATCAAATCCCCAGTTTCACAAAAATTCGAGACAGCTGCCATTTACATTCTGTGCCGAAGTGTCATAAGAGTCGAATGAATGTCCCCTCTAGCAAGTATAAATGAGCAATGGCCAATTTAGGTTTGTCAGTCAGGCTTGCATTGTGACACATTGTGTTTACTGGAAGTTACAAATATCAATATCTATGCTATATTATTTACAGACAGAAAGAACACGAACACCCTTTGTGCTTTTTTCAACTCAACAAAATAGGTGGCAGCCATTCACTGATTCAATTATCAGCAGAATGCTCCAACCATAGAGTCATATAGTGCAGAAAAGACCCTTCAATCCATCGCATCTGCACTGACAATAGCTATCATTAAAGATGCACTAATCCCAATTTCCTGCACTTGTCTAATATCCTTGAATGTTATGATATTTCAAGCTCTCACCCAAAATTTTTTAAAGGTTGTAAGGTTTTCAGCCTCCACTCCCTTCCCAGGCAGTGCATTCTTAATTCCCACCACCTTCTGAGTGAGAAAGAGTTTTCCCAAATCCCTTCTGAATCTCCTGTACTTTGCCCTTAAACTATGCCTCTGCATGATTGTCCCCTCAACCAAGGGGAACAGCTGCTCCCAACTTAACATATCCATTCCCCTCATAGCTGAAAATGTGTTGCTGGAAAAGCGCAGCAGGTCAGGCAGCATCCAAGGAGCAGGAGAATCGACGTTTCGGGCATGAGCCCTTCCTGAAGAAGGGCTCATGCCCGAAACATCGATTCTCCTGCTCCTTGGATGCTGCCTGACCTGCTGTGCTTTTCCAGCAACACATTTTCAGCTCTGATCTCCAGCATCTGCAGTCCTCACTTTCTCCATACCCCTCATAGTCTCATACACCTCAATCATGTCCCCCATCAGATATCTCGGCTCTAAAGAAAACAATCCAAGCCTATCTAGCATCTCCTTATAGCTCAATATCCTGAAGAATTTCCTCTGTACGTCCTCTAGTGCTATCACATTCTTCCTGTAGTGAGGTGACCAGAATTATACACTGTACAAATCTTTCCATTTGTCAATGTGAATCTGCTATAATGTGATTGATGAATTGGGGATGCTATTTCTGAAGTGCAAACTTTCAAAACGTATGTTGGCTGCAATGCGATTACAGCGCCAACACTTTAAATGCTGTTCCTAAAGAACAATTTTCCTTTAAGGTGGGGTTACACAAGAATGCAACCATCACATTATAGAAAAACTGGCTGTACTCCAGCTGTGGCCTAACCAATACTCTGTACAACTCCAACAATCCCTCTTTACCACTAATGATGAAAGCAGGTATCCCATACGTCTTCTTAACTATCCTCTATATGTGCTCTGCCAGCATCAGGGATCTGTGAATAATTATCCAAGATCCCTCTGTTCCTTTGAGCCACCCAGTGTCCTGCCATTAATTACATACTCCCTAATCTTATTTTTTTCTTTCCAAAGTATTGTACTTGTCAGGGCTAAATATCATTTGGCACTGCTCAGCTCATCTGACTAACACATCCATATCTTCCTGTAACCTGCAACCAACTTCTTCACTATTAATCACCCTTCGTGTTGTCAACCTGTCTGGTTTGAAATCTAAACAACATATGTCAACAGTATATCATCACTTAATAAAAGAAAGAACTGCGAATGCTGGAAATCTGAAACAAGAAGAGAAAGTTTTGGAGAAATTCAAAATACCTGGCAGCATTCGTGGAGAGAGCAACAGAGTTAGTGACCTGAGTCACTGACCCTTCGTCATAACTGAAAGCAGCTGGGAAATTATGGTATTTATGGTGATGAGAGGTAAGGGAAAAGGAAGAGTGAAATAGATGGAGAGAATTAAAAAAAAAAGTGAAGCAGACAAGGGAATTGTTGATAGCAAGCCAGGACAGAAATAAATGCTAAATAGGTGTTAAGGGGAAATGAATAGTTGAACATAAGTTGGCTGTGCTAGGAGTAACCTATATAGAACAAAATCTGTGGGTGGAGGGCGAGGGTAAGAAACATGGAGGAAGGTGTTCATGTTCTGAAATTGTTAAACACAAAGTTGAGTCCTGAAGGCTGTATGGTGCCTGGGTAATAGATGAGATGTTGTTTCTCCAGCTTACATTGGGCTTCTCTGGAGAATGCAGCAGGACTGTGGTAAAAGGTTGGCATGGGAACGTGGAGGTGCATTGAAGTGACAGGCAACTGGAAGCCCAGGGTCATTTCTATAGATGAAGTGGAGGTATTTGGCAATGCGGTCACCCAGCCCGCATTTGTCTCCCCAGTGTAAAGGAGAGCATGTTATGTGCAGTGAGTACAGTAGACTAGATTGAATGAGGTATGGATAAATCACTGCTTCATTTGGAAAGTGTGTCTAGAGTCTTGGGTGGTGAGGAGGAAGGAAGTTAAGGGTAAAGTGTTACACCATCTGTGATTGCACAGGAAGGTGCCATCGGGGTGTGGAGAGGTGTTGGAAGTTGAGGAGGAGTGAACCAGGATGTCCCGGAGAAAACAGTCCCTGTGGGATGCTGAAAAAGGGAGTGTGAGGGAATGTATGTCTGCTAGTGGCATCCTGCTGGAGGTGATGGAAATGGTGGTTTACAAACCTCAGAAAGCAGAGGCTGATTGGGTGGAATGTAAGGACAATGGGGATCCTATCGTTATTGTGACAGGGAAGGGAGGTGGCTGAAGACCCTGTTGAGCATGATAGCAGGGAATCCTCGGTTCAGGAAAAAGGTGGATATTTCTGAGACCACCTGCAGAAGGTGGCAACATCAGAACAGATGTAATGGAGATGGAGAAATTGGGAGAATGGAATGGAGTCCTTACAGGAAGCAATGTATGAGAATATGAAGTGGAGGCGTTATGCAAGTCAATGAGTTTGTAGCAGATATCAGTGGCCAGCCTGTCCCCTGAAGTCTGGTAACAGAGATGTCAAAAAGGGAATGGAGAAGTCAGGGATAGATCAGGTGAAGAGGGAAGGATAGTAATTAGAAGCAAAATTGATAATTTTTCCCAATTCCAGAGAGCGAGGAAAACAACACCAATGATATCATCATTAAATGCTGCAGTTCCACGGTAATGCCAATCAGAGACCACTTGCTGACCAATCCTCACTCTCCTTTCATACTGCAGATATGCTGTGTTTCCCCCTTTCATGGTATTCTTGTGGAATGTCCTGACGAATGTGAATTGAAAAGTGACACTGATACACCAATAACCAGGTTATGACTGTCCAAACATTATTTCACAAGTGGATTTACAGTTGTCAGAACATGGAGAATTTCATTTTCTCTCTGAACTCAGGGGTCAAGTTGAAAGAAAGATGTGCATTTAAATACATTGAGATGTGCCAAAATACTTATAGTCAATTAAGTACAATGATTGTTGTTATGCAGGGGTCAATTTGCCAGGGGTCATATTTGATATTTCATCTAAAATACAGCATTTCAGGTGTGGCTGTCATACTAAACACTAGCCTGAAATAGTCACTTGAGATTCTGAAATAGGGCTTGAAACCATAACCTTTTGACTCAGAGGTGAGTGTGCAATTACTGTCCAAATCTGACAGTTAGGTTAGTGGGATAGTGTCAGCCGCTGAAAAGCAGCTTTTATGTTTATCACAACCTATAATTCTTGCCTCTCTTTATGTCATGAGGAAGGAACAAATAATGCAACGCATTTTCTTGCTGCTGTTCTGAGCCTAGAATTGCTAGAGGATGTTACCTGTGCCCATAAAAGCGTATAACAGATGTCCTAACTAGCCATCACATATGTAAATCATATTTTATGATGATGGTATGCTTTTAGTAAACACATCCCCTGCTGCCTTACCTGCCTGTCTGAGTCCACTGGAAACTTCTCTTTCGGGACAGGAGACGAGTTTAAATAGATTAAAATTAGTACTTTATACCAAGTGTACTAAATCCTTGCTACTTAATTCCCTTCCCATTTGCCCAGGAGTGATTGAAATATTTGTATTCAATTTATCAACCAGCTCATACTCATACAGAGGAAATAGCCATTGCTAGGGTTTACTCTGTCCCTTACAAAGGAAACGGAAAATGTCACAAATGGAGTGAATTTATTCTTGAATTTTCCTTTCCTGATCATCCTGAGTCCTCATTATATCTAGTTCATGATTTTGGGAGTACAAATTTTCTGGTTTTGGACATGAAAGATGTGTGCCTGAAACAAAAGTTTGATGCTGCCTCAGATTGTATCTAAATAATAGGGGTGTGCTACTGTCCAGTCTTTAGCCATATCCCTGAAACATTAATTGCAGACCATGCACCACACAACCAGTTATATGAATAATCCATTCTGCTGCAACTAATTTGTATGAGCTCTCTATACTATTGCTACTATAAGGTAGATTTGCAGCCACCATCCTCTTTCAAAGTAGGTAGCTGATTGGTTTTGCATGATAGAGGAGCTGTCAGTCTGACTAGAAGAGGCTCTTGACTTGAACAACTTTATCGCATGATACCAACTCTGTACAAGTTACACCAGTAGAATGGATAATGTTCCCCAGACTACGAGGAAGACCCAGATGGTAAGTGTTACTTCTTTGTGATCCAGAGATGTTTTCCTTCCCAGCCTCTTTGACATCATCATATTGGGTGGTACCTAGGGAACTCCTCAGCATTAACTCTTTCAAACCCTTACCCAAGAGCAACTGTCATTTCTAGGCAAATGGAATGGAGATCTAATTAAGGTTCACAGTAAGATCTGGGAATGCTGTAGAACCAGAAGAAGAACTTTTGCTGCTCTTGAATTCAAAGGAGCTTTTAAAGATTTAAAAATAAATTTACTTTTTGCTGCCTGCCATTGCTCAGTCCTAGTAGCTACGTAAACCTTGTGTGTGACACGGGCCCATCACCTGTCCACTCGCCATATCTCAATGTCTGTGACTGATTAAATCTCAGATCCACATCAATGGGACCTAAGGCAGTCAGTAGGGAGGCTTGAAAAGCTTCTCATGTCCAATTTTAGGTTGTATGTTTTCTCGGCCATCTTAAGGTGAAAGAGATTGATTCCTCAAGTTGACATTTTAAAACAGGCAGATGTTCTACCCTTTTATGTCATCTCCAATTGTAACTCTTTTTTTTCCAACAGAACTGGCAAAGCTTTTCACTTTCATGATCATCTTGGTGACCTTTCTTGTTCCTTCAGTCTATAGCTTTGTCAACTCATGACCCATTCCAATTAAAATACCTGATATGAGTCCTCTCCCCTTCCACTCATTAAAATCCTGGTTATGCCCTGCATCTCAGATCCCAACAATAAAATAAAATCACGAGCTGGGGTCCTGTGGATTTGTAAGGTTGGAAGTTATAGAGTCATAGAGTCGTATAGAAATAGACCCTTTGGTCCAACTCATCCATGTCATCCCAGGAATCAAAGCTTAACATATGAGGAAAGTTTGAGGCGTCTGGGTCTATACTTGATGGAGTTTAGAAGGATGAGGGGGGAATCTAATTTAAATATACAGAATACTGAATGGCCTGGACAGTGTAGCTGTTGGGAAGATGTTTCCATTGGTAGGCGAGAGTAAGACCCGAGGGCACAGCCTTAGAGTAAAGGGAAGACCTTTTAGAACAGAGATAAGGAGAAACTCCTTCAGTCAAAGAGTGGTGAATCTGTGGAATTCATTGCCACAGAAGGCTCTGGAGACCAAGTTATCGAGTATATTTAAGACCGAGATAGATAGGTTCTTGAGTATCAAGGGGATCAAGGGTTATGGGGAGAAAGCGGGAGACTGGGGTTGAAAAACTCATCAACCATAATTGGCAGAGCAGACTCAATGGGCTGAATGGCCTAATTTCAGCTCCTATGTCTTATGGTCTAAATATTCTAAATTAACCTCGTCCCATTTGCCAGCCTTTGGACAATATTTCTCTAAACCCTTCCTATTCAGATGCCGTTTACATGCTGTAATTGTACCCACCTCCACTACTTCCTCTGGCAGTTATTTCCATATACACACCATTCTCTACATGAAAACGTTGCCCCTTAGGTTCCTTTTATATCTTTCCTGTCTCACCCTAAAACCTATGCCCACTTGTTTTGGACTCCCCAACCCTGGGGAAAAGACCTTGGCTATTCAACCTATCCGTGGCCCTCATGATTTTATAAACCTCTATAAGGTCACCCGTCAGGGTACAACCCTTCAGGGAAAATAGCTCCAGGCTATTCAGCTTCTCCCTCTAGTTCAAACCTTCCAACCCCGACCATATCCTTGTAAATCGTTTCTGCACCCTTTTAGTTTTCCCTTAGACTATCTGGAATTTGTGAGGCAGTTTCCAGATTATATTGAAATTTTCAATTGTGAACATTTCATGAGGAGACATCTGTAACACCTGTAAATTCTATGTATTGTGGATCTTATGATATTGCAGATCATTTGTATAGTTGCTAAGTTAGTGACCCTTGCGCCAACCATGTATATTACTTAACCATTTTGGGTTAATCTTCACCAGAAACACTCATTTTACATCATGATGATTGGAAGTGCTTTAACACGGGAACGTTATTCATGTTTTGTGATTCACTGCTCGTACAACCTGTTGTGGGATTGATATGGGGATCTGCTTTTTGCAGCATGGTAATATAGTATTTGACATTACCAGTTGCTGTTAAGTGGGCTTTGTTTTATAGCAGCAAAACTAATGTTTGCAATTTGTGAGATTGACAATTAATGTCAGTTCATCGGATGGATGGTACTGTTCTAGTGCCTTAATGCTACTCTTGCTAACTCAATTTCAGCTACAATTCTTATATGTTAATTTCATTAAAATATACACACATTGGGGCCGGAAAGTGATTGACAGCATCTGTCAGACTGCTGGTGCTAAGGAGGAGAAAGAGACAGTTCTGGTGCTTCTTTTCACAACTGCATCTCCAAGAAAAGTGGTTGATTAAACTTGAATGAGGTAGAAATAGATCAAATGGCAGAATTCTCCCATCTTGAAACTTTGACTGGTTTTTGCATTTCTGGTGCTGATGCTCCCAATTTCCATCTGTTATTGAATGAGAGGGAAATTGATCTTTAAAGAACAGACCACAATGCTAATAATTAGTGAGAGAATTTGGAACAGTTCAAAAAATGCACAACATAATAAAGTTTTCTCTCTTTTTTCAGCATATTTATAGTACAAGCTCCATCCACCCCCACCAACAGAAAATCCACAAACCTTTAAAATTAACATTGTTATCTCTTTAATATTCTGGAAAGTGTGCACTCCACATACTGATCATTTCATACTCAGGTGTTTAATGGTCATTCCTATATTTATATTGTTCACATGTATTCTGACCTCAGTCTAATTTCAACTTCAGGGGTCCTGTCACCATCCACAGCAAATGCATTCTAAAGTCTCCAGAATCATCATCTCCAGCATCTACAAGTGGATTAATATATCTTTTTTGAACTTTTAAAAGCAACTTTCTGAATGAATGCGCTACATAGTACAATATTACCATAAAATCATAGGTCATAGGAGCATAAGGTGGCTATTGAGCCCATTAAGTCTGCACTACCATTCAAAGAGATCAAAGCTGATCTAATAATCCTCTACTCTACTTTTCTGCCTTTCCCCCCAATCCTTGATTCTCTTATTGATTAAAATTCAATATACTTAAGGACCCAAAATCTGTCATTCTCCAAAGTAAAGAAATTCACAAAATCACTCCCCTCTGAGAGAAGACATTCCTCCTCATCTCTGTATTAAATAGTAACCTTTTATTCTGAGATTATGGCCTCTGATCCTGTACTCTATTCTTCCTGTTAAAGGGCATAATCTCACATTTTCCTACATTATATTCCACCTGACAAGTATTTGTCCACTTATTTAAAATTTCTATATCCACCTGCAGTCTCTTTGAGTCATCCTCACCACTTGCCTTCCTAATTATTTTTGTGTTATTCACAAACCCGTTTATAGTGCATTCACTTCCCTCATCCAATACATTAATATACTTCATCAATAATTGTGGCCCCAGCTCTTATCCCTCTGATACTCGAATGATAACAGGTTGCCATCCTGAGAATACCTCCCAGATCCGAACTCTATCTTTGCGATTAGTTAGCCAATCCTTTGTCCATATTAACAGACTACCTCCAACACCATGGGCTCTTATTTTATTAGGTAACCTGAAGTCTAGTACCTCCTCAAACACCCGATGGAAATCCAGTACTTCCCTTTATTTATTGTGCTTCTTATTTCCTCAAGTAATTCTAATGAATTTGTTAGACATGATCTCCCCTTCATGAATTTGTGCTGATGCTGTAGGATCGTATTATATATGTCTAAATGCTCTGCTATTATATCCTTTATAATGGATTCTACCATTTTACCAATGCCACATATTAGGTTAATAGGCCTATAGATACTTGTATTTTTGTCTCCTTTCTTTTCTGAATAAAAAGATTAATTTGGCAGTTTTCTAAACCTCTGGGACTTTTCTAGAATCTAAGCATTCTTGAACAATTACTGCCAGTGCATCCTTTATCTCTGTAGCTACTTATTTTAATATCTGAGGATACATCCCATCAACTCATGGGGACTTGTTCGTCTTTAGCCCTAATAGTTTCTTTGACACTTTTTTTTCCTGTGATAATTAATATATTTATTTTCACTCATTTTGTTCCAAGATTATTTAATAATTTTGGAATTTTATCGGTGTTTTCTACCCTAAAGACTGACGTAAAATGTTTATTCAACTGCCATTTCCTGATTCCCCATTATTATCTCCCAAATCTTGTTCTCTCAGGGACCTATGTTCACTTTGCCTCCCTTTTCCTTTTTATATATTCAAAGAAGCTCTTGCTGCTTGTCTCAATGTTACAGGTTTACCCTCAAAGTTTATTTTCTCCCTTTCCTAGTTGTCTTTTGTTTGTTTATTAAGCTAGCTTTGTTCCCTGTTTATCTTTAATCTTTGCCAAATTGTATATTTCTTTTTCTTTCAATCTGATGCTATCCTTAACTTCCCTGGTTGGCCTATCTCTTTCCAAGAATGCTTCTTTCATACTGGATTGTATCTTTGTTCTGAGTCATAAACTATTTTCTTACATACCTGTTATTTACTGCAATTGCCTTTGCCGCTAAACTCCTTTCCTAGTCCACTCCAGTTAACTTTGCCCTCCTTTCTTTGTAGCTGCCCTTATTAAGCCTAGCACATTATTTCTGACCCAAATTCCATCCACTCAAACTGAATGCTTAATCCACGGAGAAAGTGAGAACTGCAGATCCTAGAAATCAGAGTCGAAGAGTGTGTGGCTGGAAAAGCACAGCCAGTCATACAGCATCCGGAGGAACAGGAGAATCGACATTTCGATTACAAGCCTCATTCCTGATGAAGGGCTTATGCCCGAAATGTTGACTCTCCTGCTCCTTGGCTGCTGCCTGACGAGCTGTGCTTTTCCAGCACCACACTCTTTGACTCTGAATGCTAAATCCTTCCATGTTTTCCTAGGAGATCTTTTACTCTGTTATCATCTATTTAAAAGTGCCTCAGTACACATCACCTGATACAAAATAGCCTGATCCATGGTTTGAAACCATAACATGTTGCTCTAGGAAACTGTTCTGAATACAGTTCATGCATTCTTCTTTGTGGCTACCTCTGCCACTTTGACCATCCCAATCTACATGAAGATTACAGTTATCCATATTAATACATTGCCTTTGTTACCTCATTAGCTCCTGATTTTTTCTCTTATCCACCATATAGCCACTGTTATACATTACTCCTACCAGTGTTTTTTTCCCTCTTTTTATCTCTTACTTCTACACATATGGATTCTACATTTTCCAATTGAAGATAATTTTCTGTTATCGTATTCAGTCTATTTCATACCAACTATACTACCCACCAACCTTTTTGTTCTCCCTGCCCTTTCAAAAAATCACACACCCCTGACTTTTTAATTGCTAATTTTGACCTCCTTGTAGCCATCTCTCTAATAATGGCTATGGGATCGTACTGATTAACCTCTATTTGTTCTACTAATTCATTTGTTTCATTTTGAATACTACATACATGCAAATAAAGAATCACTAAGTTTGCAATTTTGGCTTTTTTCCCTCTGATGCTTTTCCCACTCTTAATATCGTTATCCAAATAATTGTCCTGTGTAAAATTCCAGGTCCTCTTGATTTGGAAACCAACATTTCCCCTCTCTCAAACCTTTCCCCCTCGAATTAGTTTAAAGCCCTCACTATAACCCGAACTATTTGACTTACCAGGACACAGGTCCCAGCATGTTTCAGGTGAAGCCTGTCTCACTGGAACAGTTCCCTTCTATCCCAAAGCTGGTGGCAGTGCCTCATGGACTTACTCTTAAGTTCTGAGGAAGGGTCATCAAACCGGAAATGTTAACTCTGATTTCTCTCCAAAGATGCTGCTGTTTTTGTGCCTCATAAACCTACACCCATTCCACCCACAATCTTTGAGCCAAGTATCAAACTCCTTGACTTTATTTACTCTGAGCCAGTTTGGCTACCCCTCGGGTGTTAATTCAGAGATTATTACCTTGGAGGTTCTGCATCTTAATTTAGCTCCTACATTTTTCAAATTTTAGCATTTTAACAGATATACAAATTGTAAATAGAGTTTAAAAGGTTGAATATGCATCTTCACAATGAAGACATTTATAACCACCTTTGTGTTTTGTCTTCCATGGGTTATAGGGTCCACCTTAAATCACATAATTTCCATCTTCATTAGCTTTGTTTCACTTGAATCAAGACTGGTAGGAGTATTGACATTTCTAGACAGTTGGGGAATGCTTTGGAGATATAGACAACCTTTGGAAATAAAAATAAATGTCAGTAAAGGATCAATGAAAGAAGACAGACATCTGCTAAACCTTGGTTGGGTCCAATTTATCAGCTAGTTTTCCAGAATACAACTGATAATTATAATCACAAAACAGTACAGAGAGAAGCTAAGGGAAATCACCATTAACACCCATAGACGCAAGGTTGGCTAAATTTGCAAAGAGTGCCATCTTTGCAAAGCGATGGCCTGGCGGTATTATTACCGGGCTGTTAATCCAGAGAAAGTGAGGACTGCAGATGCTGGAGATCAGAGCTGAAAATGTGTTGCTGGAAAAGCGCAGCAGGTCAGGCAGCATCCAAGGAACAGGAGAATCGACATTTCGGGCATGACCTGAAGAAGGGCTCATGCCCAAAACATCGATTCTCCTGCTCCTTGGATGCTGCCTGACCTGCTGCGCTTTTCCAGCAACACATTTTCAGCTCTGTTAATCCAGAGACCCAGGTAATATTCTGTCGAACCAGGCTTGAATCCCATTGTGACAGATGGTGGAATTTGAATTTAATAAAAATTTTGGATTAAGTGTCTGGTGATGACTGTGAATCCATTGTCAGGAAAATCTCATCTGCTTCACTAGCATCCTTTAAGGAAGGAAACTGCCATCCTTACCTGGTCTGGCCTACATGTGACTCCAGACCTACAGCAATGTGGTTGTGTTTTAACTAACCTCTGGGCAACTAGGGATAGACAATAATTGGTGACACACAGGGAGAGCACAGTAAGTCCACACAGACTGAAAGTGAATTCAGGCCTGTGGTGTTGTGTTGGAAACAATCCACTTGCTTCTAAAGTGAAAGAGAAGGGATCAAGTAGAGCTATTATATTTCTACCGAGACGCATAATTAATGCATTTCATGTTGTTATGGGAGAATGGCTCAAGAAACCACTTTTGAGATCGTGATGCAGTCTGTCCGACAAATCAATAAATACTGAAATGGTGGATGTGGGTACAATTGCAATATTTAAACGATATTTGGGTAAGTACATGAATAAGAAATGTTTGGAGAGTTATGGGCCAAGCATAGGAAGATGGAACTAGGTTAGTTGGCCTGAAGGGTCTGTTTCCGTGCTGTATGATTCTATGACTCTATGTATGACAATCACAGACTGGCACCTGATGTAGTCAATGAGAAGTGTATGCTCTTTGACGTTGTAAGCTACTACAGCCAGGCACAGGAAGGAAACCTTCTCTGGCCGAAAGGATGCATCCTGCAGCCTTCTATGGACTCTGGGAGATTTGTTTCGGAATGGCCGAGGCAAATAATAATGGTCAGAATAGGCCTTAATATTGATGGTGTACTTAACAAGTCTCTGTCAACTGAGGAAAGTGACTGGAGATGGTTTTTGAAAGCTATGATGAAACAGGAGTACAGGAATCCACTGTGGGCTCTTTGCTAAAAAGTATGCAATTGTGGAGAGAGTGATTGGTAATAAGTATTTAGGGAATACTACTTTATGTAGTTAAAATGTAAGTCACCTTCCAAAAAGATTACTTTTTGGAAGTAATCAGTAATTTCTTTTAATATTTGTTAAAGCAAACTCTATGACTTGATATTTTGTGTCTTTGCTGTCATCTGTTTGGAACTCCTTTCAAACAACATAGATCTTTGTAAGGATTGTAACAGGATGTAATATAAATGCAATTCTTTATGAAATACTTGATCTAAACATTATTGCTTAGATTACGTGAATTATCTGAGTCAGTCTATTTTCTAGGCACTTCTCAGCACGTAGTTCAACAGCTAAACTCCAGTTTAACTTGAATCTAAAACATTGGAGGCGTGTTTCAGGGATGAGTCTTACAAAACTTGTTGGAACCCTTTGGTTAATTCATATGGTTACGTTTTTACACAGTGCAGCGTCAGTTCAGAGGAACAATAAGAGGCAGTTTTGGTTGAATTGATAACAGGCAGGTGACTAGATCTTTGCAGATGCTGTCATTGATGTGTAATATAAAACTGAATGAGTATTAGGGCTAAAGGTTAAGGTGGTACTCTGATTAGTTTTTGGACACTCAGCAATGGAACCGTATCTGAGTGATCCCAATGGGATGACTGAGGAAAGCTGCTAAAGAAAGATGCTCAGGAAGCAATAAAGTATATTGAGAATTAAATGATCTCACTCATTCCAGCCATAACACTTTCATTATCAAAATGGAGGCTGGGGAATGCAACTCAAATCTTAAATTTCATTCCCTGAAATTTACCAAGTGTTGTCACCACCACTTACCTTCCAGTGGTCATTGGATGAGTCCATTGCTGATGACAATGACAGATAAACTCTGGTTTAGTTATGCAGCTTCAATTGCAGTTAAATACTCAAATCAAGCGAGAGCTCATCATTGTCAGCCATCTCTGCTATCCATGACAGTTTAAACAGCACTTCACATTTGGTCTCCCTGTCATTTGTCTGATGTGAAATATCAGCCTGTCACTTCCTCTGTGCTGATGTTTTAAGATCGCAAGGTAGTACAAAGTGAAAAACGCCAAACTGATAGATAAAATGACAGCTGGGAGATGGATCGGCCAATCCACTGAAAAGAAAATGATTTTTTTTTCCATATATGAATACGAGTAATGGTGTTAGAAAGGCTTCATGCTTTTACCTGTAGGCTATCATGAAATCCCAGCTGCAGCCTAAGGATTGATTTGACTAAAATCAATATAGTGTTGACAGGTCCAGAACTATTCATCATAGCAAACAGATAAAGAATGGACTGAGGGGATCAGTGGTCAGGCAAGTCACAAAGACATAGTGGAGAATAGAACCAAATCCTTTTCTTAATTGTATTCCGAAATGAGAAGACTCTGACCAGGCCAGTTTTCACTCTGGTACTGACAGTGATAACTGATGATGTGCAAATATAGCTGAAAGATATTCTCCCTCCCCATCACCACCATTCCTCTCGAATCTTTTCAGGCAGGGTGGTAAAACACAGGCCAAATGTGAAACTCAATGCCCAAAAGTGAGGCAATTATGTAATTTTCAGTCAGGAATGATGTCCTAAAGGAGCTTTGCTTTTAGTATTTTCATTAATGTGTAATGTTTGAGGGAATATTGCAAATTTGCAAATGAAATAAAGGACTGTGTAAGTTGAAACTTTTCGATCATGTATGATTACTCTAAACAGATCTCAAAATTGCAGAGTGATTGGTCCTGTTATTGCTAAATGATGTTTGACTTAGGCAGGTGTTGGGTCATCTACGTGGACATATAAAGTGTTAGGTTTACATGTACTCTGGACTAATGAAGCAGAGACATGCCTTGCAATCCCATCACAGGAGCAGTGGAATCTAAACTTGGTCAATTAAATAATATTGTAATAGGAAGATGAGTCTGACCAATTGTTATCATGGAATCCTCTAAGTGTTGTAGCACCCTATTTAGATCACTAATGGAAGGGAATAGCTGGTCTGGGTTACGTGAGATAGCAAAGCGATAACAATTGTAATTTCCTCTGAAGCATCCAATAGGATGTTGTAACAAATCAGTGTGAAAACCTAAAATAAGGAGAGCACCATTTGGATCCTCTGGGAAAGAGCTAGGCTTTGGATTCAGATGTGGTCGGAGAAAGTGAGGACTGCAGATGCTGGAGACCAGAGTTGAAAAGTGTGGAGCTGGAAAAGCACAGCAGGCCAGGCAGCATCCGAGGAGCAGGAGAATCGATGTTTTGGGCAGAAGCCCTTCTTCAGGAATGAGGCTGGTGTGCCAAACGGGCTGAGATAAAAGGAGGGGTGTGGGGGCGGGGGGTGGAATTTGGGGGAGGAGCGCTGGACTCAGATGTGACAGCCATGATACAGCTCAGTCTACTCTGCAAAGTCCTCCTCACTAACGTTTGCAAATTTGTACAAACGTTGCGAGCGCTGTTCCACAAACCAATTCAACAAAATCCTGAAAAGGACAGACTCACTTTGAATCACACCTTTAATGTATTATCACAGACTCCTCTATCACTGTGTTGTGCTGTGTTAACAGTGGTATCTAGTCAGGAAGGAGTGGCTCTGGTTGATCCCAGTATTGATTCTGGACTCCATAAAGTCTCATGGTATCAAATTGATCACAGACAATGAACCCTCCTGTTTGTTACTACCTAACTCCCTCCCTCAGCAGACGTATCAGGAATCCTCCATGTTAAACAGCACTAGGAAGAAGCATGGAGGGTAGCAAGTGTGGTAGGCTCCATTCCTGACCAACTGGGCTCATTCCTGAAGGATGAATCTACCAGATGGAACTGCAGCAGGTGGTGAGTGAATTAACGTGTGAAATACTCTACTTCATCTCATCCTCATGAAGCCACCTGTAATGTATCTGTTTGTTATTGTTGGTATTGGTAAGATTGACTAGGAGAAAGTGAGGACTGTAAATGCTGGAGATCAGAGTCGAAAAGTGTGGCACTGGAAAAACACACCAGCTCCAAAATTGGAGGCATAGTGGACAGCGAAGAGGATTACCTCAGATTACAACAGGATCTGGACCAGATGGGCCAATGGGCTGAGAAGTGATAGATGGAGTTTAATTCAGATAACTGCAAGGTGCTGCATTTTGGGAAAGCAAATCTTAACAGGACTTATACAGCCACTGATCCAGCCCAGTCAACTCTGCAAAGTCCTCCTCATTAGAATTTGCAAATTTGTAAGGTCCTAGGGAGTGTTGCTGAACAAAGAGACCTTGGAGTACAGGTTCATAGCTCCTTGAAAGTGGAGTCGCAGGTATATAGGATAGTGAGGAAGGCGTTTGGTATGCTTTCCTTTATTGGTCAGAGTATTGAGTACAGGAGTTGGGAAGTCATGTTGCGGCTGTACAGGACATTGGTTAGGCCACTGTTGGAATATTGCGTGCAATTGTGGTCTCCTTCCTATCGGAAAGATGT
>NC_057736.1:40734070-40827497 GCF_004010195.1 Chiloscyllium plagiosum | reverse complement strand
GGTGGAGGCTGGTACAATTGCAACATTTAAGAGGCATTTTGATGGGTATGTGAATAGGAAGGGTTTGAAGGGATATAGGCAGGGTACTGGCAGGTGGGACTAGATTGGGTTGATATATCTGGTCGGCATGGACGGGTTGGACCGAAGGGTCTGTTTCCATGCTGTACATCTCTATGAGTCTATGACTCTATGAGGTCAGGCAGCATCCGAGGAGCAGGAGAATCGACATATCAGGCATAAGCCCTTTGGGCCCTTTCCAGTGCCACACGTTTTAACATTGGTAAGAGCAACTAAAGCACTATCCTTGTGTAGATAAAGTCCTATTTTCATATGTTGTGTTATATCACCATCATGATAAATAGATTTCAATCAGGACAGGTCTGGCAACTCAAAACATGACGCCCACAAAATGCTGTGAACAGAATTGTGTTCCATCACAATCTTCTAGGAGAAAGTGAGGACTGCAGATGCTGGAGATCAGAGCTGAAAATGTGTTGCTGGAAAAGCGCAGCAGGTCAGGCAGCATCCAAGGAGCAGGAGAATCGACGTTTCGGGCATGAGCCCTTCTTCAGGGCTTCTTCTCCTGAAGAAGAGCTCATGCCCGAAACATCGATTCTCCTGCTCCTTGGATGCTGCCTGACCTGCTGCGCTTTTCCAGCAACACATTTTCAGCTTCCATCACAATCTGCCATTTCAAAATTTTGGCATAATTCTTTGCTCGGCAATTGCCATTAAAGAAAGGGGTCGACCCAGATTCAATAGGAAATGACTGAAACAATACCAGAGATACCTTAGAATTACGGCACTGGACTAATGCATGTTAAACAGCAGAAAATGCATGTGATGGAGGTAAGTAATGTTATAATCAAAGGAGCAAAGTTCCACAAATCTCATCAGTTAAGAGCAAACTGATGGAATATTTGTCATTGACAGTGCTGTCAAGTATTATTTCCTGCTCAATGATACAAGTTTGTGTTCAACCACTTGACTTCAGACCTCATTATATGGACAAAAAATGCTGAGCTCCAGAGATGAGATGAAAGTGATTGCCCTTGACATCAAGGCAGTATTTAATTGAGAATGGCATCGAGGAACCCCAGAAAAACTGAAGTCAATGAGAATCATGGAGAAATTGCTCTACTCTTTGGAGTCAAATTCAGTACAAAAGGAAGCTGAAACAAAAACAGAAATTGCTGGAAAAACTCAGGAAGTCTGGCAGCATCTGCGGAGAGAAAACCGAGTTAATGTTTCGGAATCAGTGACCCTTCTTCAGAAGAAAGGTCTTTTTGAGGAAGGGTCATTGAACCTGAAATATTAACTCTGTTTTCTCTCCACAGATGCTGCCAGTCCTGTTGAATTTTTCCAGCAATTTCTGTTTCTGTTTTTGATTTCCAGCATCTGCAGTTCTCTTTTTTTTCACAAAAGGTGATGGTTGTGGCTGTTAGAGGTCAATCATCTCAGCTCCAGGACATCTCTGCAGGAGTTCCTCAGGGTAGTGTCCTGGACCTAATTATCTTCAGCTGCTTCATCAATGACGTTCTCTCTTAAGATCAGAAGTGGAAATAAAAACAGAAATTGCAAGAAATTCCATAGGTCTGATAACATTTATGGAGAGAGAAACAGAGTTAGTGTTTCAGCTCAGTGACCTTTCATTTAAATGTTTGAGTAACCTGTTGAATATTCCTGTATTTCCTAATTTATTTCAGATTTCCAGTGTCCACAGCATTTTCCTTTTTTTATATCAATGATAGGGGATGCTAAATTGATGGTTGCAGTATTCAGTTCCATTCAGAACTTGTTTCTGCATGACACACTGCAGTGATGTGCTATGCTTTGCAAGTGTCAAAAATCTGAAACGTTTCCTGTGTCCATATTGCCTCTATGAAGGCCTACCTGCCTAAGGGTAAAAAAAAACCTAGCATTCTGCATTGAGGGCCATATTAAATAAGGAAGCAAATACTGTGTACACATGCTTGGACATTTTACTCATTTACCTTGCCATCCTAAGGGGATGGGAGATGGGGTTTGCTTTATTTCCCACCTCGTGGTTATTGCAACCTGTTGGAAAAAATGTTGAGGGTCTGGCCTGAATAGAGAATCCTCTTCTGGCTTTGGACTCATCTATCCTGGAGAAAAGACCTTGCATATTCTTCTGATCTATGCCCCTCATGGTTTTATAAACCTCTATTAGGTCACTGCTTAAGTTCTGATGCTCCAGGAAAAATAGCCCCAGACTTTTCAGCCCCTTCAATTTGATTTAGTTATTTATGCTTTAATTGAAATATGATAGCTGCGCATGATAGTGAAAATAGTTACGTTACTGAGCTGCTGGGAGTAGGATTTAAAACGAGCAAAGCCAATTCCCTCTCCTCACGTAGTCATACGAAGTGGAAGATATTGAGGATGTGCAAGATGTCTGAATTAGAATACCATAGAGCTGGAGGCTGAAGGGTGTGAGAGATTTAGGGAAGGGCAAGGTTCAGGTGGCTAAACGCCTCCTCTAGTGTTTCATCCAGTCTGATGTCTTTTACCCTGGACATCTTGCATTAACATAGACCCTATATGACTATTAAACAAGTGGTTTGTGTTTACCTTGAAAAGGAATTTATTTGAGTCAGTAACAGCAATGACTCTCATCTCCTACTTGCTTGCCATGTAAATCCTGTATGTGCCTTGTTCACAGCTCTTTATTTTCTATTCTTTCTATCCTTGAAATTCAATAAAGTAAAAATCATTGCAAAAGAAAGTTGAAAGAAACTCTTGAAAGGCAGAGCAAAGCAAATAAAAACAGTTTGCTGGTCATTACTGAAACAAATCTTATATCTTGGTAATTATTTATTGAGTTAACCAAATGCTCGTGAAATAATGTGACATGGTTATAAATTAGAGTCAACCAGATGCAAATATTTAACTTGTATGAATACAGAGAACAAGGTATGAATATTTTCAATGGAAATAGGCCAGAGATTGGCACTGTAAGTGAAACCAAGATGTGCAGGCAAGAATGGATTCCAGCAGTATTAGTAGACAGATAATCTTTTCAAAACAACACAGAGAAAGGTTCACATTCCTTTTTCTTCTTGTCTCAATCCTTCTACCTTAAATTTACTGCTAGACAAGGAACTGGTCCTGATTTTAACCCCCCAACTTATGGAAAGCATTGAATTGAAGATTTACTGACTCCTTGATCTGAACACCTGCAATTCTGTGCTGCCGGTGGAAAGGACACAGACCTTAAGGATCCTTCTTAAATATGCAGTTAATCCACTAGAACCTGATCTGAGATTTCAACAAGAGGCCAGAATGGGAGAGCTGTGCTGGTGTCCCTGTGGGGCAAAATCTGTTGGAATCTAGATTAGGAAATCCAGAGAGTTAAAAACGTGGAACAGCGGGGAGCAGGATTGACCTTGAGTCTCCCTTACCCTGAGCTTCTCCCCATCTGTCCACAAAAGCATATTGCTGCTCAACTAAAAACGGAGGCCAGTCTATTATAATAGTTGAGATGCTTGATTGTTTGATCTCCCGTAATTGATTTGTCATCAGCCATGGCCTGTAAGTTTTAAAATGTAGTGAAAAATGAATAAAATGAACAGAACCATTAGATATGGCACCACAATGGTATGCATTTGGAAGGTAGTTGCCTTGGCTTTCCTCAACACTGAGTTTGGATACGATGAGACCTCATGGTATCTGGTCAAATGAGGGCAAGGGAACACTCTATTTTGTTACTTTTGTTATGGGAGAAGACATTAGCCCTGCTGCATCAGTTAGCATTCCCTGGTGGAGGCAAAATTACATCACAGTAAACAATGGTGGTTGCCTTCAAATAATTCCAGGGTCTTGGTGGCAGATATTTGGAAAACTAACAGTAGGCCAACTGGACAAGTGCTTTGGATACCAGATTATTTAGACAAAGGAAGATTCTCATTCAGTAGAATCTGTTTCTATGCATACACACAGTTGTGCAAATCTACAGATAGAATATTGAATACCAAGACAACAGAGATAACTTCTTTTTAATTGGGTTGTAAGACCTCTCAAGATGCAAGGAATGTCTAAGTTTATCCTACAGAAAAATATAAAAAAGGCTTAAGTTACAAATGCAAATAGAATTAAAGGATACCGACATATACTGAAACACAGTGAGTGCTCAACCTCTCTTTCTTTACATGCAGGAAAGGCACAGCTAAAAAGAAATATAGTATAACCTCCAAAGGAAATACAGAATAACAAGACTAAAAGTTCTGTACGTTAAAAGGCTTTGCTTTGTCCAGATGTTGGTCAACTACATTTTCCTTTTCCAAAGTGATAAAACAATTTAAAAAAGTATGACATAATCTCTGCTTTACCACCTCCTACATGTAGCATCCTAATACTAAATAGGCATCTTCAAATCCTGAAAGGAGAAACAAGGAAAATAAAAGGGAAATAATGGGAAAAAAAGGATAAAGAAGCAAACCAGTAAAGGAAATAAATAACTATTGCACTGGGCTTTACGAAACATACCAGTTTTCTCAAAGTTCAAAGTAGCTGTCACCTTCACAGCCTCCTGGAGAGGATGATCTCCTACTCCTGTAGCCCTCAGCTATGGCTTTAGCAGTAGGCACAGTTTTTCATAGTGTCCCAGGATAGACTGACACTGCAACTTGCTGATCCCAAGGAAACAGAGTTAGGGCTGAAAATCTCCTCCTGTGGGACCCGACAGCAATGACCATCCCCTTGAACCCGTGCTTCACACCAACCTGCTGCTGCTGGCTCTGACCTTCCTGCCTTCTTCACCTTCTGAAGAAAGCAAACACAATTATTAAAGTTCAATCAGTGAATGGATGCAGGACCCTTGCTAGAGTGACCAATGCTGGGAAGAAAAAGAGTGAAAAAGATTTTTAGCTCCAAGATCAGAAAGAGATGGCATATCCTGCAAATAATAGATGCATGCACTTCTCTGTACAACGAGTGATGCTGCATTCTGATAACTCAGGCTTGATCAGTCCATGAGCTGGGTGGCTGTCATTGTGTGTAAAGTGTCCTTGCAGCAGCCTTTCAACCCAGTTGTTGACACATCCTGCAATGCAAGTCTGCACTTCCTAAGTGGCCAACAAGTGAACCAGAGAGGTGTCATGTTAGTTGTGAGAGCTTTGTAGATGTCTGATGAGGAGCGCCTGTGGCTGGAGCCCATAGATTGTGCCCTGAGTTGTTGTTTGATGCTGAATAATGTGAGGCCTCTTTCAGCCAGCGCTGAGCTGAAGTTGCCAGTTACCCATTCAATATCGAGATTTATCAATGGTGAGCTTTCTTAGAATGTTTGGTACATTAGGGAGTATTAATGATGTGAGTTGCTGCATCAATAATCCATTTAACAAACTATAATTTCCCTTAACATGCAACTCTTTGCTGCTTTGCCACTCGAGAAAAGCATAAAAGATGTAGTGAGTTCATTCTGATGTTGAGGTAGGCCTTGCTGGACATTCCATCAAATTATTACCACAAATCCCACCATCACCCATATCACTCAGACTCATAAAAAAATTCTCTTCACACCTTTTAAGGCCCTAGGATGAAGTTCACTAGCACATGGCAACATATTAGCCTTTATTTCCAATAATCTTCTCAATACCTTTTCCATGATGATTGTAAATATTTAAAATTCCAACTCCCCTCTCCTTTTACTTTGTGATACAGATTCATTTCTAGGATGTTACTTGTAGGATCTACAGTCAAGACAGGTGCAAAATGTTTGTTCAATTCATCTATTGTGTGCTTACTTTCCATTATTAATTAAACAGACTCACATTCAATAGGTCCTGAATGCCATAGAACCTCTTACTATTTATTTTTATACTTCTAGCCAGCTTTCTTTTCTACTCAAATTTCTCTCCTACTCTAATTTCTCCCTCTTTTTTTGTTCAATCATTCTTTGTTGCTTTTTTGTATATTGTCTAATCCCCTGACTTGCCACTAATCTTTGGAGAATTCTTATGCTTTTCCTTTCAGTTTGAAGTAACTTCATTTGTTAGTCATGGATGGCAGATCTTTTCCCTAATGTCTCTCTTTTTCACTACTATGTACTTTACTGAGTGTTATGAAATATTTTCTTTCATTTTATCTCTACTACCTACCTTTTTACCCAATTGCCCAGTCATTTCAAGTCCTCATAATTGCCCTTATTTAAGTTTGAAACACTAGTCTCAGGCCCATTCTTCTTTCTATCAAACTCAATGCAAAATTCAATCATGTTATGTTCACTGTCACTGGCATCTTTGCTATGAGATGATTCATTAGTTTTGTTTCATTGCATGCCTTTGTGAGACTCCTAGTTACCTGTCAACTTGAAAATGTCATGTATGTTCCTGCTCTGTTTCTTGTCAGTTAACTAATCATCTTTCCATATATCATTCCCTCTCCTATTCACATACAAAGTAGCCTTTTGCATGGTGTCTTGAATGCTATTTTAAATCTAAGCATACAACTACCAGCTACTATTTATTCCTACTCAAAAAGTGTGATGTGATTCATTTTGGAATGTTGAATTTGAATGCAGATTGCAGGGTTAAAGGCAGGATTCTTGCAATCTGGAGGAACAGAAGGATCTTGGGATTCATGTCCATAGATCCCTCAAGTTGCCACCCAAGTTGATAGGTTGTTAAGAAGGCGTATGGTGTGTTGGCTTTCATTAGCAGGGGGATTGAATTTAAGAGCCACGAGGTTATGCTGCAGCTCTATAGACCCCTGGTTAGACCACATTTGAAATATTGTATTTAATTCTGGTTGCCTCATTATAGGAAAGATGTGCAAGCTTTTGAGAGGGTGCAGATGAGATTTACCAGGGTGCTGCCTAGGCTGGAGTGTATGTCTTATGAAGAGAGGTTGAGGGAGCTCGGGCTTTTCTCTTTAGAGCGAAGAAGGGTGAGAGGCGACTTGATAGAGGGCTACAAGATGATGAGAGGCATAGATAGAGTGAATAGTCAGAGACATTTTCCCAAGGCAGAAATATCTATTATAAGGGGGCATAATTTCAAGGTGATTGGAGGAAGGTTTAGGGGAGATGTCAGAGGTCAGTTCTTTATACAAAGAGTGATGGGTGTGTGGAATGCACTGCCAGCAGTGGTGGTAGAGTCAGATACATTAGAGACATTTAAGCTACTCTTGGATAGGCACATGGATGATAGAAAACTGAAGAGTATGTAGGCTACTTTGATCTTAGCATAGGGTAGAAGGTCAGCATGTTGGCTCAGTGGTTAGCACTGCTGCCTTACAGTGCCTGGGATCTGGGTTCAATCCCAGCCTCGGGTGACTGTGTGGAGTTTGCATATTCTCCCAGTGTTAGTGTGGGTTTCCTCCCACAATCCAAAGATATGCAGGTTAGATGAATTTGCCATGCTATTTGCCCATAGTGTTCAGAGATGTGTGTGTTAGGTGCATTAGTCAGGGGTAAATGTAGAATAATAAGGTAGGGAAATGGGTGTGGGTGGGATAATCTTTGGAGAGTTGATGTGGACTTGTTGGGCCAAATGGCTTGTTTCCACACTGTAGGGATTGTATGCTTCTATGACACCATCAAGGGCCTGTATTATGCTGTACTGTTTTATGTTCTAAATAAAGCAGGGTCTCATGTTCAGTAGTTTAATTAATCTGTGTTAAATGATCTATGTTCACTATACTTGATTGCTGAAGTACTTAATACTACATTAAAACCGTTGTATCAGAAAGCAGAACTAACAGCATATGCATAGAAACACTACAGGTGTTGAAATATTTTAAAGCTCTTTTAATAACCATGTTGTAGGCTTAAGAATTAGTGCTATCTCTGAATAACTCTGAGATAAATCATATATATAAGATATTTAAAACTGACGAATGCAGAGCAATGATTCTCCCTTGGGAATGTTGTGGAGGCAGGGAAGATAGGTGGCATGAGTAGAATTAAATGCAAGGATGAAAAATGTAAATTTGAAGTACTGAAGGATTGGCAACCAATGTCAGCCACCCAGCACAGGAGCAATGTGTAATAATGTAATGAAAGATGTGACAGAGTGTTGGAAGATCTAAAATTTATAAGAGGTGGAGAACAGAAAATTAATAAAGAGAGCATTAGAGTAATGGACTTAGGAGTTGCCAATGGCAGGGATAAGGATTTCATCGCAGTTTGGTTGAGGCAGTGACAGAAGTGGAGCTGAAGGTTTGTGATTCCAACAATAAAGAATACATACAATTTATAGGTTAAGCTTGGGTCAGGTAGAACTACTCATGTTTGTGACGAGTCTGATATAACTGAGGTAAATGACTGTCAGGAGAATAGAATTGGTAGTGAGGATACAATGGTTGTGGTAAAGTCGAGCTAAAGATGCTGGCTTCAGTCATTGCAATTTGCTTGGGAGAGGAATGGGTTAACGTTTTAGAGGTCCAAGTGGATTCTGTTTGCTCATTACTTATTGAGAGGAGCAGAGACATAAAATTGCACTAATTGCACAAAACAAAAGTGGCAGAGCAAACAGAACTAAAGGTTAATGTTGTCCTGGAGGAATCTTGTTCATTTTGATATGATGTGTAGCTTCATGCTGGAAGAAACTTTTAAGCTGTAATTGCTCATCTGCAGCTTCTCATGTCAGAGATGATTACATAAAAAAAAACCACGCTTTGCCAAACATCTGATTCCATTATGAGCTTTGCAGGTGAACTCAGGTGGCTCAGCTGAATTTCGATTTGGAAGTGTTGTGTTCTCCCCTCTCTGTGCTTGGCTCTTTGTTTGATAAGAACAATCAGTGTAGAATTTGTTTATAATTGCTATTTATCAAAAACACATGTAGGCAAGAAAGCTAATTATTTGCACAATATGTTGACAAAATTCATCGCTGAATTCAAAATGCATTCTGAAGTCTTTGAAACATATTCATTTCCCTCAAAGGATTGAAAGAAAGACTTCAGTAATTTGAAGTGAACAAATCACCATGCTTCTAAGGCAAACACAAAGCTCTGCCACTGTGTACAGACCACCATGTTATGTTGCTAATATTAACAAATGTCAATTCATGTGCAGAAAGTGAGTGTAAAGTTCTTTTCTTCAGTAGTACTATCCAAAGCTGTGATTTTCATCACCTGGAAAGACAAGTGTAGTCATTGCAGAAAAGCATAAGTATTTTCAAGTTAGTTGCACACTGTTTTCACTTTGACATGTATTATTGATTCTTCATTATCGCTGGATGAATACCTGACTATCCCAGAGCGTCTATCCTAGCCTGTGTGGGCACCGTCACTTCATGAACTGCTTGTGCACACAGTGCCTCTAGACAAGGGCTTTTCAGAGGTACAGAGCTGAAGGAAAGGAGGTAATGAATTCTAGTCTTGCCAGAGAACTCATTGGCAAAACTAAAGCACATGGGATTAACTAGTCAATGACAATATGGATTCCAAATTGGCCATGGAACTGAAGGCAGAGATTCGTGGTGTGTTTTTCCAACTTGGATGGGGGGGAATGGGGAACACAATGGTGTTACATAGGGATCAATCTTAGAATCATTGCTGTTTTTGATCTGCATTAATCCTGAACTTGGGTGTCTTAAGCATAATTTCAAAGTTTTCTATTGATACAATACTCAGAAGTGTATCAAAGAATCTGAAGAATAATAACAAGCTTACAGAAGGCATATGAAGACAGGTAAAATGTTTGAAAACTTGCCACCTTGTCACCTTTTAAGATTTGGATCAAATAAGACAGCATTTATTGCATGCTTTGGAATAATATGCACCATTTAGATTGTGTGGAACTGCATGTTCCAAGTGAAACAATGCAGTGATTGTGTGGAGCACTCTTTCTCACATCACTGAAATCAGGATGACACCGGTTTGGTGTAAAGGGACACATCACGTCACCTTCCTCTAAAATGGTTTTGACTCAACGTTGGAAGACTGTGTCTGAGATGGTTGTTATGGATCACCACAAAATATATTAAGAAGGTAGCCTAGACCCTAACCTTTTCTTATTTTAAAGGTAAATGTAAGGTGTTGTATTCCTGATGCAACTCAATTCGTCAAACTACTTGCTCTTAAGCAAAACACAATGTATTTATACATTATAGTTAAAATACAACAAAAGAAAGAAGAAAGAAATGAATTGGTTTAGCAGTAACTCTATTGGAATGCTTAACAAAATAATAGATGCAGTAACTATTACTAATTAACTATTCCATTATAATAACGTCCCATAAACACACCCTTGACAAAAGGCAAATTCAGAAAATGGATTGTCTCCCATGCAGTTCTTCAATCCTGGAGAAAAGAACATCAAAAGATAATTCTGGGAGAGAGAGAGGGAACTCCAGTTTTCAGCTGTAGCATCATCAATCTACCTGACGTGCACATCTTTGGACTGTGGATGGAAACTGGGGCACCTGAAGGAAACCAATGCAGACACAGTGAGAATGTGCAAACTCCTCAAACATGGTCACCTGAGGCAGAAATCTAACCCATATACTTGGCGCTGTGAGGCAGCAGTGCTAACCACTGAGCTCTGTGCCGCCCTTAATCAGAGAGTAAATAGATAGATGAAGTTCTCTGAATAAATTTGAAATCCTGTGAGGGCAAGTGAAAAAAATTTAAAATGGTTCAGATTACTCGGCTTGGAAAGTAAAATGTAAGAGAAGTACTTACAGCTCTGTGGGCCAAAGTCTCTTGCACACAAAAGGTGATGTGTTATTTACTCCTGTATTGCATTAATCAATTTGATTCATGTAATTGTTCTATTTTTCATATTAATGACTGCAAGCTCATGCTGGTGGAGTTCTGAGTGCTGACCTGTCTCATAGAAACATAGAAAATAGGAGCAGGAGTTGGCCATTCGGCCTGTCAAGCCTACTCTGCCATTCATTTTGATCATCCAACTCAAATGGCGATGAAATGCACCATTGAAGATGACATTTGTACCTTGCCCAAAGAGCAGCATTTTACATTTGCGAACAGGAAGGCAGGTTGGGAAATATTGGTCAAGGTACAGATTTGTTAGTCTCTTAAATGGTGCTTGAGTTATAAGGGGACTGCAACCCCACTCTTTCTGTGACCATAAGAATACCTCTTTCATTCCAGCGCAAATTGATAAAGATATTGGAGAAAGCACCGGTAAGGGTTAAACTGCATGAGTTAAACAGCTCTTTGGACAGGAGTACCCTATAGTATTCAATGCATGAGGGAAATGCAACACTGAAAACAGCATCATATTAAAGAAAGATGCCAAACCATGATGCTGTGACACATCCAGAAAGATTCCATCTCTTTTAATGAAACAAGTTGAAAAACAATTTGAAGAGATGATCTGAATGGACATAATTTTCCTTGTAATGCAACCTAGTAAGTGGTGTTTGGGCATAATTACTGCACGAAGACTTAATGGGTCCATCTGATTTTTTGTTGATCAAAAACAGCTCACAAGGCAGTGGCAAGAGAAACCTATTGTCTGTCTATGATTGGAGACAATTCAGCTGTATTATCTAAAAGTAGAGTTTTAATAAAACTCAATGCAAATAGGTGTTCTGGGAGGTGTCATTGGATAATAATGAGGATTATTTCTCTCATTTATAATTCCAAGTTTGGAGGTTTCACTGATACAAACTTCCCCTTGAGATCACCTTGGTCCTGGATGTTATTCGACAAACTGTGTTCAATATTCTGCAAGTTCTTCAAGGTATCATATGCTACATAGATGTAAAGGCAGAGGAGCATGATCAGAGGGCGTATGTGGTTTTAAAGCACCTATAGGCTGAAGCAACAAAGATGCAATCAATTCACTTCCTGAAACATGTTGTCAACAGTAAGGAAAATTGGCAGATCCACAGAAAACGAAGGCCATTAAGCAGTTTCCCCACTGTGACATGAGTTGATGATCTGCAAAGCTTTAAAGCAATGGTAAAACAACTAGTAAAACTTTGCCTTATTTGGCAATGGCAACAGAATCCTTGAGACAACTCCTCAAGAAGATGCAAGGGTGATGTTGGATTGCATACTGAGAGTGGTGAAGAAACTTTGATTTGTTCCTTTAATCATGTTTCCTCCTGCAATCTTCTTTGACTTCATCCTGTATTGACCATACATTTCATCCCATCCTGTCACATCTTGATGTCATGACCCCATATTGCTACCCTGTTCTGTTGCCTTGATGTTTCTTATCAACATTCTGAACCTTCACCCTTTTTCTTCAATTGTTTAAAGACATGCTGACATCCACAGATGTCAACTACTAGTCATTCTTTTCAACCATTATAGCTTCTGATGCTCCAGTTTCAGGGCTTAGGTGCATTGCTCTTTCAGAATCAATTAAACATGTTTTAATAGGTTATTTACTATGCATAAGGGCATTGTCATATATCAAGGCATGGCATGCAGTCATAGAGACGGAGGCTCTCTTGATCAGATGAGGTTGAGAGAGATTTTAGCAATACATTCTTGGTCTGACTGTGTTCATAAAGACTGACCATAAACCTACTAGGTGGGAACGGGTTAGCAAGGATTTGTCCTCCAATACAGAGTTGCCAAACTTGCCTTATAAGATTTACCTACAAATGGTAGATGCACAGGGGAAACTGCAGACAAAGGCAGATGCACATTTCTCAGCGAAGGTCAACAGGTTCCGCCAGGTATAATACTGAATTTGTTTATGACACTGAATCACATAGTGCACGGCTGTATGTGGTGACCAGCAAGTCACAATAGATTCATACAAATATGACAGGCGCAGGAAAGTCACCATTTGTTAGTAACGTGTCAAAGACTGACCAGGGAAATGGTCCCGTGGGTCAATATAGAAACCTATGTGAACTGTTCATGATGATGAAAAATCGATTTTTTCAGCTTCACTTCAGGAAAATATCCTAGACAAGATATATGAGGGACACTCAAATATCCCCAAATGCAGAGCTAGAGCTAAAATCTCCAAAGGAATTAAAGTTCTCAAAGCCAACTGCGAAAATGGTACTATTCACAAGTCAGAGTAATGGGAGCCCCAATATCCACTACTTACCCCAGTAGTCCATAGGAATGTATGAGCACTGATCTATTCATTTCTGATGGGAAGTCTTAGCTTATTGCTGATGACTATTCATTGGGTTGAACAGAGGTGAGAAAGTTATATGCCATCACAACAAATTACATAAATATAATTGTCAGGGTCTTGCATACAATAAGGGAGCTGATAGTGCAGTGATAATATCACTGAACTAATAATCTGGTAAACCTAGGTTAATAATCTGGGGATGTGGATTCAAATCCCAACAAACACACTCAAAAAACAAACAAAATGAATGTACGAAGGAGCGTTCCTATTGGACATAGCAGTCCATATACAATAATAGGCATCATCATGCAAGATGGTTGACACATTTGGGGTAAGGGCAATGTGTTCGGATATGGGACCTCAACAGGAAGGATACAATCATTCGAAGAGTTGTAAATTACCGTCAATTGTTAGTGTTCATACAACTGAAAGGGTTGTACAAAGGAACTGCCAGATCTCACCCCGGAGCAGATCAATTGTCCACCACTGCTTCATTGGGATAAACCTCTGAGGCCATTCATAAAAACAATTGGTCACAAGCCTCAAAGTATTAGGAAGAAAATGATATTAACATTTATCAACTGTGAGACCGACTAATCCTTCAAATCTGAAAAGACGATATTTTTTGGAAGAATTATGAAATGTCCAAGATTTCTTACATGGGGAGTAAACTTGGGGGAGAAATGTTTTACAATGTTGTAAAGCTATGAAAGGGTTAACGCTGAGGTGTGTCTTAAGCACACCTATTATGATGATATCTCATAAGCTTTGTGGGAGAACAGCTCAGAATCTCGAAGGAGTAGGAGTACCATTTGACTCTATACCATGGTCTCTGTAACACTGTTTACCACGTGGATATAAGTTATATTTAGTTGCTATCGTGCAGCAAATTATATCTTGTTCAGGACAAGCACTTCTCCTACTTGGACTACCAAGTGGCTTTCCTCTATCACACTCGACTAAATGGACCCTGTAATTCACTATCTTGAAATGAGCTCTTACTACATGAGGAGCAATGTTACAGATTGTATATATAATACTTAATGACTTGCCTGTTAGAGGAATAGTGCCTTCCTACCTACTCTGTCTAGGTCCCTTCAATTTTATGCATTTCAATCAAATTTCCCTCGACTTCATATATTTCAAAGAAAATGATCCTAGCTCTTCAATCTCTCCATATAATTAAGATTTTCCAATCCTGACAACAGCCGTATAAATCTCCTTTGTACCCTCTCTTGTGCAATCATATCCTGTGTTGTAATATGGTGACTGGAAATGTTTGCTGTATTTTAACTGTGCCCTGAATTTCATTTTATACAGTTGTAGCATAAACATGACTAATAAAAGAAGGCATCCAATGTGCCTCCCAAACCATGTTATCTGTGCTGCTGCCTTCAATGATCAGAGCAGTTCTCTATACCTCTCAATATTCCAGCATTTATTGAGTATTAATTGCCTCGTGTGCCCTCTGTAAATGCATTACTTCAGAATTTCCCAGACTGAATCTCGTTTGCCACAATTCTGCCCAGTCAATTGATATATTGGTATCTTCTACAGTCTATCGCTTCCTCCCTTTATCAACACAACAAATTATTGTGTTACCTGCAAACTTCTTAAACTCCTCTGTTACATTGAAGTCTCATTCACTGATGTATTCCAAAAACAGCATGGGACCTAGTGCTGAGCTCTACTTGCAGAATCCAAATGGGAATAGTCTTCCAGTAACTAAAGCGCCCGTTGGAAATTACCCTTTGCTTCCTAATATGAAGCCAAGTTTTTATCTAACTCACCACCTTCCCTTCAATCCCAAATGGCATTTGCTTTTCTGACCATTTTGCCACATGAGACCTCATCAAATGCTTCACTAAAATGCATGCAGGGTATATTAAACAGACCTTTCTCATTGATTCTCCTTGATAGCTCCTCAAAACGCTGAATTAAGTTAGTCGAGGGTTGACTCTGCCATAACAAATCCATGCTGATTGCCCTTCACTAACTTGTGCCTGTCTAAATAATGCTGTCTCTGTCAGGGACTCGGAACCTTCTCCCTAATGTGGGAGTGAGTTCAACTGATCTGAACTAACTCCTAACCTCCATAAATTTTGGGCAGCCTTATTCTCCAGTGAATTTTGCGTCCATTTAAAATTGTGTTGGAAATATCCCACACATATTGCAGAGAAAGGAAACTTTCACTACAGCTGGATTCAGGCGCTTTATCAGTTATGAAACCAGAAGATGGAATACTTGTTATTGGTTGGGGGGAGGGTGCTGCTAACCCCAGGTTAATGTTCTTGGGACATGCATTTGGATGCTCCTATGGTGGATGGGAAAGTTTGAATTCAATAAAGATCTGGAATAAAGGCCTGGTCTAATGGCACCATAAAAGTATTGTTGATTATCTTACAAACTATGGTCCTACAGGGAAGGAAATTTGTCATCCTTACATGGTCAGGCCTCCATGTGACTCTGACCTGTAGCAACATGCTTGACTTTGAACTGCCCTCTGGGCAATTAGGGATGGACAATAAATGCTGGTCAAGCCAGTGATGCCCTCATCCCTTGAAAAAACCCCTCACTGAAGCTGTAGCCCTCCACAAAAATGGTCTTGTTGGTGTCATTGGAGACTTTTTTAAGCATATGTAATATGATCAGAGTGTGCTGCAAGATGGAGATGCCCAGTGCTCCGCCCCCAACAGTGGCAGTGCCAATGCCAGTTCTTTCGAAGACTGTCACTTTCTTGTTGAAACTGAGGGACCTGCCTGCTGTACTGGAGTAGGATAATCTCCCAAGTAGGTGCGCTAACAGCTAAAGCAGTGTCAGGTCCTGAGAATGGTCCGGAAGAATGCTCGTATTAAAGGCCAAAGTTTCTGCCCAACTAAACCTGATGGAGCATCAAATACTTACTTCAAATAATTTTGAACATGAGAAAGAATGAATGAAAGAATGAATGAATAAGTGGGAAATAAATCCCAGCACATTCCAAACTACTTACAGTCAATGTCATATGATTGATGTGTAGTGCAATGGGAGAGAAATAATCTATTCAGTGGGGATTGATGGCACTCTGATAGATAGTCAAGTGGACCAGGTAGAATAGCTTATTGATTTGTTTGCTCTCAAGATATTAAAATAGAAAATAGAAAAATGCAGGTAGGATAGAGCCTGAAGATATTACAGTTGGAGCCTTTTTCTCAGAGCTCCACTGCGTCACCTTTCACTTACTGTTGGATCTGCTGTGCATTTCAAACGATTTCTGTTGTTATTTTCCATTTTTTTCATATTTCAAGCCATTTTCATTTCCTTTAATGCGTTAGTGAGTTCTTCGATCTAGCATCTTGCAGTAATTCATTTTCCTGACTGACAAGTACTTATACATATAAACAGCATTATCTTTTACAATAGGTGACGTTCATATTTTGATTCTATTTTCATGGCATTCAGAAAGTGTGCAATCAGGTGCAAGTGCATCACTGCACACAAGTCAACCAAATGCCAAATCAACGTAAAACGTTCCAGTTTTAACAAATCTTCACCAATTTCCTCTCAGCTATAACTTGAACGTACGGCCTCAGGATTCTTGAACTCAGTACAGAATCGCTGTGGCAATCTCTCTGTCCAGTGCTGCAGTCTCTTGGTCTGACATGGCAATGTCTCAGCCTGACATGGTAATGTCTCGGCCTGGCATGGCGATCTCTCAGCCTGACATGGTAATGTCTCTCCCCCCTGGAGGTTTCCTGCCTCTGTTCCTGCTGAAGGGCTATGGCCCGAAACGTTGATTTTCCTGCTCCTCAGATGCTGCCTGACCTGCTGTGCTTTTCCAGCACCGCTCTGATCTAAACTCTGGCTTCCAGCATCAGCAGTCCTCACTTTTGCCTATGGTAATGTCTCGGCCTGGCATGGCGATCTCTCAACCTGGCGTGGTGGTCTTTCAGCCAAGCGTGGCAGTCTCCCGGGCTGTCGTGGTGGCTCTTGGCAGCCAGGCGCTACAATCCTTTGGCCCAATGTGGCGTCAGTATAGACCTCTGGCCTTAAGGTGATTCTAGATCAGTCGCACAGTCTGGAGAGCCAGGAGGTGAAGCCTGGCACGGTCTGGAGCTGAAGTGTGGTGCGAACGACTGCTACTCTGACCTTATTTATTTTTCTGATTTATTCTTATGACTTGTAATGCTGGACTTTACTTTCTTTAATTTTTAAATCTGTTTTCCCATGAAGAATTTGTACTTAAAAATCTGTACCTCGGTACTTTTGTGTCTAAGATGGCACTGAAATGACAACTTGTGAAATTTTCACTGTATTTATTTGAGTACATGTGACAATAAAGATAATTCTAATTCGATTTATGAAAATTCAGATTCAAGCAAGCTGTTTTTATAATAACATCCAACTCTCCATGGTTTCATCTTTTTGTGTATGGGATTACTTGAGTATTAGTGTGTGTTTGCATATGTATGTACACACGTGTGCTTGATGGTACGTTCTCTCTCAATGTACGTAAAGTAATAAATAGCCAACTAAGTTATTCCACCTTTACATTTTGTTGGTTCTTCTGCGACTGAACTGGAAGGATATCTGATGGATGTTAGGATTCCTTTACTATTCCTCCTGAAATTCTTGAGGAAGGGTTTATGCTTGAAACTACGACTTTCCTGCTCCTCAGATGCCGCCTGAGCTATTGTGCTTTTTCGACTCTTAATCTCCAGCATCTGCAGTCCTCATTTTCTCCTGTTGTCTGATGGATATTTATACACCACAGACTTTCTGTTCTTGTAAGTCAATGATATTTAACTCTATAAAAATTAATTTAATAATTGAAGGATTGAACTGCAAAAAAAGACAACTGCCCACTTTCCTGAATTATTTCTATTTCCCTTCTCAAATGCTTCAAGGCTCATTTCTCCAAGTTTTTGTTGTAGCTCATCCCTTTACCCAAGGCAAGAAGGTTACCTAGAATATTTCTGTGCTCTAATTAAAGTCACAGTTTTGATTTGAGTTAATTTGATTTATTATTGTCACACGTACCAAAGTACAGTGAAGGGTTTTGTTTTGTGCGCAATATAGTCAGACCTTAACGTAAAAAGAACATAGAGTGACTGAACAGAGTCCAGAATACAAAGTTATGATTGCAAGGAAGGTTCACGAAAAAGAAGATCAACATTAGATTTGAAATTTGAGAGGTCCATTCAGAAACCTAATAACAGTGGGGAAGAAGATGTACTTGAACCTGTTAGTATGTTTGTTTAAGCTTTTGTATCTTCTGCCTGACTGAAGAGGTTGGGTGAGATTATAACCGGGATGGGAGGAGTCTTTGATGATGTTGGCTGCCTTTCCAGACTATCACAAAGTGTAGACAGATGGAGGGTTGGCTTGTGTGACAGTCTGGGCTGTGTTTACAACTCTCTATAGTTTCTTATTGTTTTCAAGATTGTACAAGGTTTGGAAGATGCTAATTGACTTTTGACAAGTGTTCTTGAGAAGGACTTCATTATACAAAGCTGAGGCTGTATAAGGCTCTGGTCAGACTGCATTTTGAATATTATGAGCAGTTCTGGACCTTGAATTGAAGGAAAAATGTTCTGGCATTGGAGAGCGCCGAGAGGAGGTTTGCAAGAATGTTCCCAGGGTTGAAGGACTTGTCATACGTACTCTGGGTCTGTACTTGATGGAGTTTAGATGGATCACAGGTGATCTCACTGAAACTTAGAGAATACTGAGAGGCCTGAATAGAGTGCGCGTGGAGAAAATGTTTCAACTAGGAGAGACATGGAGATTAGGACCCGAGGACACAGTCTCAGAGTGAAGGGACAACCCTTTATAAATAAGATAAGGAAGAATTTCTTCAACCAGACAATGGTGAATCTGTGGAACTTGTTGCTGCAGAGGGCTGTGGAGGTCAAGTCACTAAGTGTATGTAAGACAGACATAGACACGTTCTTGATTAGTAAGCGGATCAAGGAAAAAGGCAGAAGAATGGGATTAAGAGAAATATCGGCCATAATTGAACAGTGGCGCAGACTTGATGGGCTGAATGGCCTAATCTGTTCCTCAGTATTACAGTTATATGGTACATGCAAGTGTGCAATTCTTCAGCAGTACGATGTCCAATAAAAGCTCATCTAACTCACCTGTTGATGTTGGGAGCTTATTGCCATTTATGGCTAGAGATTAACCAAACCTTTCTGCAAATTGTGTTGAACGGCCTCTCCCGAACCTTTGACAATGTTCACCTCAATACACCATTTGGAACACCACAATCTGATGTTGGGGTGCCAGGACGCAATTTTCTTACTTAGTTATTTTTTTCTTGCAGGATACTCTTTGGTCAGAGAATGATAAGTGTTGCATTGTGCAACACAGATTAAATTGTACATGACCATCCTTTAAAAGCACTTTCTCGGCTCCAACTTAGATTAGATTAGATTCCCTACAGTGTGGAAACAGGCCCTTCGGGCCAACCAGTTCACACCGACCCTCTGAAAAGTAACCCACCCAGACTCATTTCCTCTGACTAATGCACCTAACGCTACGGGCAATTTAGCTTGGCCAATTCACACTAACCTGCACATCTTTGGACTGTGGGAGGAAACCAGAGCACCCGGAGGAAACCCACGCAGAATATGCAAACTCCACAAAGACAGGCTGGAATCAAACCTGGGATCCTGGTGTTGTGAGACAGCAGTGCTAACCACTGAGCCACCGTGCCGCCCTAAGAATTCATTTCTTCATTTCAGTTTTTGAATCATTTCATGCAATGTGTAAGAGTTAGTTAAATTATTGAGTGAGCAAGAGAACAAATTAGATGAGGTTCAGTTTGTCTCTTATGCCTTTTCCTCCCTCTATCCTCAGACAGTGGTTTACCTCCAATTGGTACCTCATATCAGAGACGTGACTTATAACCCACCTGCATAAGGGAACCAACCTGCACTCCTATGCAGAAGTTTCCATTCTGTTTAATTAAAATAACACTCAATTTATGTTGGAAAACTGTGGGTTCATATGCAACCTAATCTCGATACTGATGGAGTCCTGCAATGTTGGAGATTTCGCATTTAAAAATAATATTCTTGCATAGACTGTGAATGCCACTGGTAAGGCCAATTGGTTGTCTATCTCTAATCACCTTTGAAATGGGTGGTTTGCTGGACCATTTCAGAGGAAAGGTTAAAAATGACCACATCGCTGTGAGTGTGGAGTCACATGTAGACCACACCATATAAGGATGGCACATTTCCTTCCCTAAAATAATCATATGGGTTTTTCCAATAATTGATGATAGTTTCACAGTCATCATTAGCTCTGAATTCCAAATGCGATTAAGTGATCTTAAATTCCAGTTGTTGTTGTGCCCGAATTTGATCTTGTCTCCAGACATTTAGCCTAGACCTCTGGATTCCTACTAATATTACCACTATATCTCCATGTCTGAATGCGATGCTATGCCAAGTCCCTGTCTTCCTTCTCAGGTGAATGCAAGAGTTTCCATGTAGGTACTTTGCAGAAAAATGGTGAAGTGGACTCCTCGCTAATATGTATTTCTCACTAAAACAGATTTGGCTATTACCACATCGTGAGAGCTTGCTGTGTGAAGATTGGCTGCTGCATTCATCCCTCATAACACAATGCTTTAAAAGTATCTCATTGTCCATGAGGTAATTTGAGACATTCTGAGGATCTAAAAGGCACGATATAAGCATGCATGTTTCTTACTTTCTGCATTATGGAATTTTGCACATTGCTGAAAACTCCTTCAAACTACTTTCAGATTCCTGCTATTACAACTTTGCCAGTGTAACTAGTCAGTAAGAAGGTAAAATGGCCATAGTCCCATAAAGCTGCGCTCTCATTAGAGAGAGAGACAGCTGGTGGTAGTTTAACCAGAAGATCACCACACCTCGGGTGAGGGGTGAAGTTGAGAAGGAGAGTCCTTCACGATAACCTCAGCCAGTGCAGGAATTGAACCTCCGCAAACTGCTGTTCATCCAACTGAGCTAACTGATTACCCACTTTACGAATTACTGTGATAATGAAAAACCATTGGCAATAAAAATAAACGGCGTTAATAATTACTGTTAGAATCTTGTTCAAAGAAGTTGAGAAACTGGCTGCATAGTCACTGAGGAAAAGAACTACAGTCATTCTCTGCATAGAAAACCCTAAGGCTGATGCTTGACATGCATCAGACCTAACTGTGCTAACTCCTGAGATCCAGCAGAATTGCAAGTGGCCTTTTTCCTATTAAGAATGAATCCTGGTGAGACCCATGACTCTCCAGAGATAGATAGATTGCTTGATGGGTAATTACTGAGATACTGCAGTTGTTGACAGTCATTAAGATTCTAAAACCATGTTCAATAGCAGCTCATGTGCAATGACTTTTCCAGTCTGCTCTCTCATATCTCTTAAATGTAGTGTAAATGTCAAAGGAAAACTTCAACTTAGAAATGAAGCTGAGGGCTCCAATATGAAACATTGAGACCATATAAATCCATACTGGATGGATTTTAATGCTGAACAATTTCTTCTTGGAATAGTCAGCAACTGCAACATCGAATTTCTGAATCTTGATGTTCATAGATGGGTGAATTTTTTTTAATGGTGTATTTGTGGAATACTAGCTTGAATCAGGTCAGATTTTAAAGTGTGCAATTCGTCACATTGAAGCCCTTCCTGAGCAATCAAAAATATTAAATGTGCGTCAAGTCTGATATCCAAAAGAAGATTGGGAAGAACATTTCAATGTCAGTGGCAATCTCCACATGCACACAATAAAAACTGCATTTAGATGGATACTAAAATGTAGAAAAACACCCCAAGGTGATTGAGATGTAATTACACTGAGGTGCAATCAGATAAAAATAGAAGGGAAGCCAGACAAAAAGGTGTCAAAATAGGTTACTGGATGCTTAGTTAAGGAGGTGATTCTTTTTTTTTAACCATAAATGAGGATGGAGACAGGTAGAGAGCTTAAGGTGGGGGGGTGGGGGGGCGGAGGAGGGGCACTTGGCACCTGAAGGCATGTCTATCAAATGTTGGGACAGTGAGGGGGAATACATGATAGGCCAGAATTAGTAGGAAGCAGTGTTCTGGAAGCAGTGGGAATGAAAATTGTAAAACGAGAGGAGATTACTAAAATGAGAAGGGGTGAGATTATGAAGACTTTTAACATTTCTTAGTACTGTAGACCTTCTGTACTTGCAGTGTTCACCTTTGCAACTACAAGCCTCAGTATTGGTAAGCATTCACATGATGAGTAGATCTCTGTACATTTTCTAGGTGTTTGGGCAGTCCAGCAATGCGAATGTGAGAGGCACTGTAAAAATGCGCAGATTTTCCTTGTGATTTAGTGGGAGATCAAGGGGTGCAAGGTGCCACACAGGCTAAATGTTCATATAGATACTGCATGAGATGTTTCTGTGAGTTATCCAGCTGAGTGGTTAGAAAAAGTCACAGAACATTAAATATGTTGTTAAAACGCTGAGATAATTCCGTACATTGTGCAGAATCATCTTTTTAGGGACTAAATGTAGAATCGGGCCTAAAAGTGTGGGTGACCTCTGAATGCTGGTGAGTCAGGTTTTCTTACACACTTGTGTTCTTCTCAGTTAATTGCATATTCGTAAACAGGTCAAACACCAGATTTGATAAGCAGAAAGTACTAAAGGCCACTGGGACCTTCTACACTCCAAAATCAAGGGGCCATATTGGAGAGATCTCTGGACAGCATTTTACAGTCGGCAACCCATGAAGATCATTCAATTTCTGCTCCTCAACCATCCACCCACCCCTGGCCATGTAAGATTCTGGGTGATAAACACTGTTTCGCTTTAGGAATACCTCCCTTAGAAGTTCCCCTGAAGGATGTCCAGGAGAGAAGGGAAGTCCTTTTCCCTTTGGATGTCAAGCGACAGGGACCCATCTTGACTGACAAAGGTGGCCTGGGCAGAGGTGACCACACAAGTCAGCTCTCATGGGCAGCTCAAGAGAGACTGCCTCCTGTGCTGCAAGACAATGAATGGTCTGCTGTGGTATGGACCACAATTTTAATGCTTCATGCCCCAATGAGTAGGAGCTAGCATTACAACATTGCCACTGCAGTGGTCTACCATGTCAGAGGTTTTGTCCCAGCCGTCTCCACTAGATGTGTTGTGTGCAATCGCTGCCTGCCACTTCATTGCAGCTACTAAAGTAGCATTGGTGACACCATAGTGGTACTGCCTCTTCATCAATGCGGAGGTCTCATCTAAGGTTGACATTGAGGATGAGATTCATCACTGCATCCAATCATCGGACACCTAAGGATGACTCTTTTCAATGACTGTATCATCAGCGCAGATACCAAGATCCTTGTTAATAAGGCAGTCATCCTTTCAACTCTTCTACATGGCTCCAAAACTTGGAATATGTGTGAATGCCACCTCTAGGCACTTGGGAAGTACCAGGAATGCTGTTTGGGATGGATTCTACACACCAGCTGGGGGACAGGCGGACTAATATCGGTATCCTTGAATCAACCAATAGCACCAGCACTGAGACTATTATCATCCAAAAGCAACTCTGCTGGGCTGGGCACATGCTTAGGATGTTTGAGTTCTGACCCTTAAAGCAAATCTTCTCTATCCAGCTCCATGAAGATACTCGAATGAGATGAGGATGAAGGAAGTGTTTCAAAGTCTCCCTGAAGACTTCCCTCAAGAAATGCAACATCAATGACACTGCACAGGAGATCGGTTGAGAATAAACTGACTTGGAAGAACCTCCCATTTTCTTTAAGACCGCCCATCGGCAAGAGGAATTATGAAAAGGAACTAGAGAAAGGATTGTCAACAATTAAAGTTACAGGCCATGCCCACCTCCCAAATGCAGTGCAGATCTGGGATGGACTCATCAGCTGCACAAGGATTCACAATATCCATGATCGTTAACATGGAGTTTCCTACTGAGTGCTTGTCAACGACTACCTCTTTAATATTTGTTAAGGTTCACCCCTAAAATACTTAAAGTATCTACATACATAGCAGTTCTTGAGCCATCAGCTCAGTGACCCTCCCTCACAATGAGGAGAACATACATAGCTGACAGGTTTCACCAAACAGCTATATGGAGCAAGGACACTACCACAAAACGATTATATATCGGAGGTGTGTAGCTAGCAAAATGGATCTCTTCCTCCAGGCTCTTATGTCTACAAAACTCTTCAGTAACTTAGCTCCTTCATAACCAAGGCATTTCTTTGAGCTAGTGTTTACACTGAAGCTTGACCAGGGTCAACAAGCCTTTGAGTTAAGCCCCACTTTCTGTGCCAGTCAGGTTTATTGGCACCAACTAGAGAGCTGCCTCACTTCGGCAAGCTTGTTGGCCTGGTGAGGCTTCACTACTCATCCCGCAAACGTTTAACAGTTGCACACCAGACTGCGTATGCCCGAGACATCTCATGAGCTTGTTGACCCTGGTCAAGCTTCAGTGTAAACACTAGCTCAAAGAAATGCCTTGGTTATGAAGGAGCTAAGTTACTGAAGAGTTTTGTAGACATAAGAGCCTGGAGGAAGAGATCCATTTTGCTAGCTACACACCTCCGATATATAATCGTGTTAGTGAACACAGGAGTATCCAATACGTCCTAAAGACAGTTGGGTGGTAATGAGTAATTATGACGTAAATAAATTATAAAAGGAAAATCCGCCCTTCCACAGGGCTTTGAGAAATTAATAGCAAAACTTATTTCTGTCTCAGTTCAGTTGCCCCTCCTGTTCTTCTTAAAAACTCTGAACTGGCCTGGGAAATTCAACCCTCGGCTGTAAGCATTTGTCATCATTTGGGGTGAAGTCTGCCCCCAAGCTCTCAGTTGGAAATGTATTTATGCAGCAGGATGTGAAGGCTTAGCATCTAGTCCTTGTATTATTCCACTGTGAAATATCTTACAGTGTTCTACTGTGTTAAATATACAGCGTAGTTGCAAGCTTTTGCTGCTGTACGTTGAGGGAGAGTTAGATGTACAAGTTACTATTTCAACACGAGATAGTCTTAATCCTATGTTAATGTTTCCTGAATGGATGCTACTCAGAAAGCTCCAGAGTTAATGGGAAATGAAGAAAGCTCCCTTAATTTCTTTATTTATCTTCCCTATTAGATCTGAAGAAGTGTCATTGGACCTGACATGTTAAATCTATGTTCTCTCTGCTGCCAGACCTGCTGAGCTTTTCCAGCAACTTCAGTTTTGTTTCTGATTTACAGCATCTGTAGTTCTTTGGTTTTTTTGCTCTCTCTGTTTGTCTTTTTTTTAGATTATTTGGCATGACGAATATTTTTTCCCCTGACATTATAACCTTGCTTACAGATGGATATCTCGTTTTAAATATAACTTTCTGATTTGAATGCTTTCTGAAACACTTGAGTGATCATGATCCATGTAGAAATCTTTTCTGCTTATGATTTTCAACTTCTGCTAACAATGGGTTTCACTTACTCTGTCTTTTGCTGTCTGCATACTCTGCAGATTTAAGGTGACCCTGCAGCCTTCAGACTAATACGCATTTTACAAAAGGAATGACAAAGCATGCATCTTATTACCCAGTGGTCCAAAATGCTGGGGTCAGCGATTTCCTTTGTGGTGCCCACTAGGTGTAGTCCTTGCCCGACTGAGGGAGGGTCACCTTTGTTTCTGAATGGCATAGGTTCCAAGTGGTGTTGAATGGCTGTGCTGGTGGGTAGTCATGGAATTGGCTATTAGCATTTGACTAGTTTGAGCTCAGGGTTTGAGTGAGCTGCTCAGAAATTTAAACAAGGACACCAAAGGACAATGGCTGCTAGGTGCGGCTCTGCAGTGCCGGCAGCTGTATATATAGGAAAGTGCCAAGCACACCAGTTCTGATGGCCAGTGTAGGGGCATTGCGCTTGGCAGGACACCAGCATGGACAAGCCTAATGGGTACCAGAAGCCTCAGAATGGACTGATCAGAATGTCAACAGCATCTAACATAATTTCAGTGCTCTGTCTGCCACCTTCAACATTGCAGGCACTGTTGGCACCCTTTCTTAAAAAAAATCATGAGGGGCTTACGTAAGGTGACTGGCAGGTGCATTTTCTTGAGGATGGTGGATTTCAAGACTGGGGGCATATTCTTAAGGCGAGTGGAGAAAGATTTAATAAAGACACAAGGGACAATATTTTTTGCATACAGAGTGGTTCGGGTGTGGAATGAACTTCCAGAGGAAGTGATGGATGAGGACACAGTTACAACATTTAAAAGACATTTTGATAAGTATCTGAATAGGAAATGTTTGGAGGGGTACGGGCAAAGCACAGGCGGGTGGGATGAGTTTAGTTTGGGATTATGGTCGATGTGGAATGGTTGGACTGCAGGGTTTGTTTCCATGCTGTATGATTCTATGACTGTAATCACAGCTGAACATGTGGGCAGCCAAGACTGGGACTTTGTCCCATTTGTGCCTCTTAATGGGATCAGCATCAGATTTGTAGGTGAAAGGCTTTTGATTTGCCCCTTGTTGCTGCAGATTTTGTGGGAATATTAGGAGAAAGTGAGGACTGCAGATGCTGGAGATCGGAGTCAAAAAGCGTGATGCTGGAAAAACATTCCTGATGAAGAGCTTATGCTCGAAATGTTGACTCTCCTGCTCCTCGGATGCTGCCTGACTGGCTGTGCTTTCATAGCACCACACTTTTTGATTTTGTTGGAATATTGTCTTTGAGGTGCTGGATGAGTGCTGCAAAGCTTTTCTCTGCTGGCTTTTTCCAAGGGGTTCCAGGGAGTTTGGATCCCTGCCTGGTGAGAGTCTGTTAGCAGAATGTCACTTCTGGGCTTGCAGTACACCAGGGGCATGAGTACGGGGGAGCAGAGTGGAAGCTGTGGGCACAGGCAGGCAAAGAAGAAGAGACAGTAACCTCCCAGTATCCCTCCCAGGCGTATTTCTCTGTACCCAGCCTGAGGCCAACACAAGTTTCACCACCTGTGCCACTCCTTCAACTAGTCCTAGTGCCAAATCACAAATGGATTCTTCCAGATGGGAAATGGGGCATTGATTCCAACATTTCTGTAACAGAGAGCTGATGGAAGTTCTGTATAAAAGGAAGGGGATTTCATTCTCTTCTCTGAAAAGAAAGGGCTGATATGGTGGGTCAGTGCTTAACGCTGCTTTCTCACAGCACTAGGAGTTTGCACATTCTCCCTGTGTCTGTGTGCATTTCCTCTGGGTGCTCGGGTTTCCTGCCACAGCCCAAAGTTGTGCAGGTTGGGTGGATTGGCCATGCTAAATTGCCCATAGTGTCTAGGGATGTGCAGGCTAGTGGATTAGCTACGGGAAATGCAGGGTTACAGTAGGGTCTGAGTCAGAGTGGGAGGATCTTCAGAGGGTCAGTATGGATTTAAAGGGCCAAATGACCTGCTTCCACACTCTAGGGATTCTATGGTTCTCTGAATGGATGGTTAAGAATTAAGCTTTTATTGTCACATGTACAGGAGAACTGTGAATGGTGTACAAAGTCACCATTCTCTGGCACCACCTTTAGGTACAAAGAAACAGAATTAACATAAACAGCCACCTTAGGTGCAAAACCAAAACAACCATCTTCAATACAAAAACAGAATTAAAAAATAACAAAAGCGGAAATACAAGAAACAGAGCCAAGAAGAAAGGGAACAAGGGGATTTGCCTGCATATTAAAGTCTTATCTCCATAAGGTAACTGGGTCTCCCTGACTGAAACCATGGGTTACTGCTAACTCACCGCCCCAACGAACCTCAGCTCTGAGATCGAAGGGAGCCACATCTGTTGCTGCCTTCTGGAACACACTGCCCTGGGTCTCGTCGCTGTGGTGAGTGGGATTCCCATGTTTCAATGAGCCATCGAGCATTTGGTCCCCCCAAAATCTTCCATATATGGTAGAATCGAACGATACTATTCCATAACGACTTTATCCAACAATAATTCTGATAAAATTGAACTATTTTCTGCTAGTGTATTCTTGTAATGCAAGTCTGGTGGGTGATTTTCACAGTGCTAGAGGGTCTATTCAGTGGGCATAGGTGAAAACTGGTGCCTTGCAGCTGGGGGTGTAGCCTTGCTATTTGGCCAGCAGCTGTGGGTCATGATGGCCATCATTAGGACTGCAGCCATGTTGGAAATATGGTCATAGGAAAGGCATTGGAGGAATAGCAGTTTTGGCCATGTGGAAACTGCCAGTCTAGAGATGACAGGATATGATGCAACCTCTCATTGCTGGATGGCTACAAGTTCCTTTGAGCATTGATGTCCTTGATCTGCATCGTGAGCTCATATGGCATGACAACGGACAAGACTTCAGGAGCTGAGACCAAACTGCCATGACAGCACTCCATTTTGGATGCCGTCTGGGCTACAATGGAAGCTGCATCATAGCTGCGGCTATAAACACCCTCATGAGTTTGACCATCAATTCCATGTTGGAAAGATTAGACTTCAATCTGTTTGCAAACTGGAAGGTGTGCTATTCTTTCCCCCCAGCCTTACTGCAATCGCCTCATGTCCAGTGACTCACCAAGTGCTGATCCTGCCTCTGTATGGTCATGTCAGTGCTTTGGAGCCTGGATCAACCTTGTGATGATGTTATGGAACTACACCTCACAGGGCAGTAATACAACGGCTAAGGCAAATTTATAAAAGAGAACGAGAAACACGTGGAGAGCCTGAAGTCACGACATACTAAAGTTAGAAACATGTGCAGAGGAGCAGGAAGAGCAGATTGACTAACATAGGCAGTAGAGTTATACAAAAGTCTATGTACATGGAAGATTCTGGTGTATTACTGAGCACTATATGCTGTAGTGTTTAGTATTAATATGCAATAAAGAGTGTTACAAAGAACCTTAAGCCTAAAGACAGTTCTTGACCTCACCTTCTCCTTAAGTTATCTTGAATCCAAACTCTTGAATTAAACCACACAACAACCAACAACCAGCCCGTATTTGTACAATTTGCCAGTGTCTGAACTTATAGTTTTGAACCTCAGATCAAATGATGCTTTGTTATCAGTGGATTGCCCCCTTCGTGATGGGGCTCCAATGGCAGGAGGTTGGGTGGAATATGAGAAATACGAGGGTATATGCTCTGCAGCTTGCAGTTCATCTCAGATGGCAGGATGGGGGAAAAGAGTAATTTAAGACATCTCATTCTTACCCCGATGTTCTAATTCATGCTAGGTGCAGTAATCTCAGTGACTGCTGGCACTTTAGTGCAAAGAACCATCGAAGAGGGTCAGGTGATGCACATTTGCTTGTCCCCCAGCAATTCTCTGGTGCTCCTGGAAATTATAGGTGATCTTGTCCTGCAGGAGAGAAAGATGAAAGGAGGCGGCTGCGCTGCAATGTGTACCTGTCGTAATAGCTGGGTTTATGTGGAAGCTCTGAGATAAAGGTGGAGCACCAGGAATAGTATCAGGAGGAAAATCTCTTTCCCTGCCTTCTCTTGGGCTCGGTCACCTGGTCCCAGCATCCAACACCTGTCCTTCAGGGGGAAGCCAGCGACCAGCGGTCTGGTGTGGAGTGGAGGTAGTGGCTCGGTGGCAGCTAGCAGTCAGATCACCTGGAGATCCCCTGTGCTGGTCTGCTGCGGACAGCCCTTGGAAAAGGTCTGTGACGTTTGTCTTTTTAACTTCTTGATGTTCTGACCTATGGCGATGCTGTGCATAGCTGCAATGTAACTTATTTTCTTCATTTCTCTACTCTGTAGCTAAGGATCATACCTCAATACTCTGTACATAAGATGGCATCATGTGTTGGTGACATTGTTACACTGTAACTAATCTTATAAGGGAAGAGGCTGTACCTAGGTACCCTTGTGCTTACGATGGTGCTGCAAGTGGCAATTTATGAACATTTCACTGTACATACTTCAGTATTTGTGACAATAAAGCTACTTCAATTTAATTCAATTCATAAACAGACCCCAAGCCTGGATCTCAATCTTCCCCACCCAGTCTTTAACAATGCCTACAGTTTTAAAAACAAACAAAAGGAGATATTCACTTTGTGCACAGTAAGACCCCACAAACAGTTTTCGGTAATCTGCTTAAGTGATGTGTGAGGGTTCAATGTTGGATGGGATCCTTGGACGACTCCATAAAATAATATCACAGAATCGTTATGTTCCAGAGACAGGAACTTGATTTAACGGCTGGTCAGAAAGTTGTTGCCTCTGAACTATGTGTTCAAGAATCCAGTGGGAGTCCTGAATTCACAATCTTCTGATTCAGGGGTGAGAGTTACTCACCAAACCACAGCTGCCACCACTCGATGGTAATTGTGGCTCTGAAAATAAAGCTTGAGAAATTATTAAGGGATTCTGATTAAAAGATGACTGCTCCACAGAGCAAAGTTGAAGAGTACTTACTGGACCATTTAGAGATTGAGGCATATAGACCAGCTAAGTGTAATTACAGTGCATTTAGACACCATGTCCTCTGTATAATTTGTCAATTTCATAGCTAAGTGCAACTCAAACCAGCAGATTGCAAAGCAGCTTACACAAGCACTACGCTACACAATCTTGTCTCAGGTAGATTACAAAGTCAGCTTGGCTCTTAAAGCTGAATCTTCAAGAGGTTCCATATCACAACCCATGTCCTCCTTGCTCCTTTGACACTGTCCACTCTTTTCATATACATGTGAAAAAAGCACAAATTCATGAAATTGCTTGGATTTTCTGAGTAAAGATCAGGAAACGCATTGGGCCAGATTTTTTATAAAAGAAAGGAGCTCCACATTTATGAAAATATTCAGAACTCTCCAAAAATGGAGGGGCCTGAAGTTCCATTTTGATTTTGACTCATTTGTAGCAGAGAACTGTCAGGGGAAAGTGGACCACCTTTTCCCAGAAGTCAGCAGCTGTTATATTCTGGCATCTAAAGGTCAAGATAGACACTTTGACAGCTGCTGTCAAAGGGTAGGTACATCTGGTCTATGTGATGTGTGGGTGCTGGAAGGGTAAGGTGTTTGTTGGGGAGGGGCCGTGATGTCAAGTATGTTAGGGCCCAATAGGGAAGAGATCGAATGTCACGTAGTAGGATACCAGATGGGTAGGGGCTAGCATGCCAAGTATATAGATTGCCAGGTGGATATGCTGCCAGGGTGTCATTGTGATGACCTATATAAAAAGCCACAGGAATCAATAGATCAATTTGCCAGTGCATGCTATAACAAGGGCAATGAAAGTGATTTTTTTTCAGAGGCTGAATTGTCAGAGTCAATAATGGTTGATGATTGCAATACTTACCGAAGTATTCCAAAAAGACTTTTTAGAAAAAGATCACAGAGTTAATTCAATGCAATTCTGTCCTATGTATGATAGTTTAGCTCTAAACAAAATCTACGTAACTTAATTGTATTACATTTAGCTAACAGAGGAACATTATTGCAATGGGATTTCTGTATTTTCTGTTTGTATTTCACTAAAATTGCATGCCCATATATCTCATGTCTGCTTGTCCAAGCTTACCTTGCACAAATTGGCTGCTATTTGATTAGATTAAATTACTTACAGTGTGGAAACAGGCCTTTCGGCCCAACAAGTCCACACCAGCCCTCTGAAGAGCAACCCAACCATACCCATTCCCCTACATTTACCCCTTCACCTAATACTACAGGCAATTTAGCATGGCCAATTCACCTAACCTGCACATCTTTGGACTGGGGGAGGAAACGGAGCAAACCCGTGCAAACCCGGGGAGAATGTGCAAACTCTACACAGACAGTTGCCTGAGTCAGGAATTGAACTCGGGTCTCTGGCACTGTGAGGCAGCAGTGCTAACCACTGTGCCACCATGCTGCCCATAAATGTGATGTGTGGGTGTTGGGAGAGTAAGGTGTTTGTTGGGTAGGGGCTGTGATGTCAAGTATGTTAGGGCCCAATAGGGAAGAGATCAGATGCCACGTAATAGGATACCAGATGGGTAGGGGCTAGCATGCCAAGTATATAGACTGCCAGGTGGATATGCTGCCAGGGTGTCATTGTGATGACCTATATAAAAAGCCACAGGAATCAATAACTATGTTCCCTACATTACATTTGTAATTATATATCAACAGTAATTCAATGCCTGAGAATTGCATTGTGATGCTCTGAGATCAAGAAAGACTCTGCACAAATGCAAGATGGATATAAAAGAGCCAGTAAACATCAGCAAGCTTTCCTGATGTCTATCAATAGATTCTTCGACTCTATCAAAGGACAGATTCGCTGGCCATCTCTGATTTGCTGTTACATTTGCCTCCATAACAAATGACTGCACTTCAAAAGTAATTAACTGGATATGAAGCACTTCTAGATTTATAATGTGCTCCATAAGTGAAAGCTTTTCTTTTATGTATTCCAACTTACGTATAATAGAATCATAGAACCTCCACATTGTGGAAGACCCCATTCAGCCCATCAAGTCTTGGGGTATACTTAAATGCGCAGTTTACTTAATACGTGGTTGGGTAGCTCGAAAGTTAAAGGACCACAAATTACTCAATGCTGTTTGGCAGCTGCATTCTTGACGAATTTATGGAGCTCGTCCGGGAAAACCGCCATTGAAAGTGAAAGCGATTAAGAGACAGAAGTCCTTGATAACCCTAAAGGTTGGGGTAAGTTCAGAATCCATCCAAAGGAGGACAAAAAAGATAATAAAGAGAGACAATAAATGAAGCCAAACTAGTGAGGAATATAAGACCTGCTGGTAAGAGCTTCTTTAAAAATGAAAAGGAAGAGAGAGTTCAAAACGAACATAAACCCCTTAGAAATGAATCTGGGAAAATAGTTATGGGAACAAGGAAAAGCAGAGGAGTTAATTAGATATTTTGCATTAATCTTTACGGTGGAAGATGCTTTGAACTTCCCATGAATACTAAAGAATACTGGAGAGAAATTAAGTACCATCGCCATCTTTAGAGAAATACAAAACAACCTCGATTATCCGAATGAGACAGGTGGGTAATATTTTGTTCGTTTAACCGATTGTTCGGATTACTGATCTGATCACAAACAAAGGAAGCCGTACTGAATGTAATTAAATAAAAAAGCATGTTTACAGAGTTTTTATTTCATTCATCTGATAAAATATGTACAAACACTGGATATAGCTTAAACATTCATGGTATTTTACAAATAAAATCACTTTTTGACTAGAGTTTGACTGAAGTCTGTGAAATTTTTCACTGACATTTTCCTCGGTTTTATCCCAGTCCTCGACAGCAGCCGACATCTTTTGGTTCGGTGTTTTCCCTTCGTCCAGACTAACCAAGTATTGTCCTTCCCTCCTCAGTGACCGCTGATGCCTTAGAGAGAGGCACAAAATATAGGGGGAACACGAGAGAGAGAGGGAAGACTTTTCTGCTGACTTCAGTTTCTGTCCTGTCATCAATTTTTTTTGGGGTGTTCATGTTTTCCTCGTGTTTCCTCCCATCAGGTTTTCCTCCTATTTATTTTCACATGTGCTAACTCACTACGATGTGCTCTCCCCCATCAAAAAGAAGTTACATTAAATTTTCTTGTCAGCTAAAAGGTATTGAACTACGTTTTGTTTGCAAAAAAAGAGTCGTCATGGGATTACAGGAGGAAAAAGCAACGGAAATGAAATGTACGAGTCCATTTTTTAACTTAACTCTCTGGGAATTGAACTGAGGAAAGAAAATTGTTGGTCTTGCAAAATAGAGGGAGTCAATGTTGAGAGGGAATCTTGCTATTAAAATGCACAGCTCGGGCTTACATATTTATTGTTCTTGTGTGTTCACAGTCACAAACCTTTATCCTCGGGGACAATAGGTGTCAGACAGACTTTTTATAAGAAGTGTAAAACTTAACTCTAACATCACGTCTCAAGTATACATTTGAAGTTAATTATTTATTAAAGCATATTTGCATTTATGTTTCTGTTCAAATTTATACAATGGTGCATTAAAGGGGTGAGGAATAGAATTTTCCTACTTCATTTGAAATGCATGTACCGTACAGGGACCTTGAGATCTTGTTCGGATAATCCAAAATTCAGATAATTGATGTTCGGATAACCGAGGTTGTCCTGTAGTATTAAACAAACTAATGGGATTAAAGTCAAATAAGTCCCCGGCCCTGATGGCTTGCATCCTAGGATCCTAAATGAAGTAGCTATGGAGGTAACGGATTCAATAGTATTTTTCCAAAAATCTTGGATTTCGGACACATACCAGAGGATTGGAAAACTGCCAATGTGACACTCTTACTCAAAAAGGGATGGAAATGAAAAGTTTAGCTGTAGGCTGATTAGTCCAACATCTGTTGCTGGAAAAGTATGAGAATCAATTATTAAGGAAGTAATAGCAGCACATTTGGAAAATCATGATCTAATCCAGCAGAGTCAGGCATGACTTCATGAAAGGGAAATCATGCCTGACTAACTTATTAAGGTTTTTTGAGAAAGTTTCAACCAGAGACGATAGAGGGGAACGATTAGATGTGCTCTATTTTGCCTTCCAGAGTGCATTTGACAAAGCACTCCACAAAAGGTTGTCACAAAGTAAGAGGTCATAGTGTTGGTAAGTAGTATATTGGTGTGAAAAGGAAATTGGCTAATGGGCAGGAGATAGCGAGTGGGGATAAGGGCTCTTTTTCAGGCTGATGATCTGTGATCAGTGCTAGGTCTGCAACTGCATCCAATATATATTAATGACTTGGAGAAAGGAAGCAAATGTATTGTAGCCAAATTTTCAAACAACACAAAAATAGATGGAAAGGTAAGTTACAAGAGGGGATTACACACAGTTTACAGAGACATAGTGATACGTTAAGCAAATTGTGAAAAAGTTGGCAAATAGAGTATAATGTGGCAAAATTTGAAGTTCATTTTGGGAGAGAGAATAAAAGAATGAAATATTATGTAAATACAGAAAAACTGCAGAAAGCTGTAAGAGAAAGGGGCTTGGGGAAAAAGATGGAAAGAAAAGCAGAAAGTTAGCACATGGATGCAGCAGGTGATCAGGAAGGCTAATAGAATGTTGGCTCTTATTTCAAGGGATTTGGAGTTTAAGAGGAGGAAAGTCTCACTGCAACTGTCTAAGGTGCTGGTGACACTACATCTGGAGTACCGTGAGAAGATTTTGTTCCCTTATTTAAGGAAAGATATTATTTTATTGAAGGCACTTCAGAGAATGTTCACAAGGATAATCCCTGGTATGGAGGGACTATCTTATGAGCAAAGATTAAACAGGTTGGGACCCTGCTCAATGGAATTTAGAAGAATGAGAGGTGAACTAATTAAAACATAAGACTCTTAAGGGGCAGGACAGGGTAAATGCTGAGAGGATTTTTTTCCTCATGGGGGAGAGTCTTGGACCAGAGGGCAAAGTCTCAGAATAAAGAGGTATCAATTCAGGACTAGGGTAAGAGGGCACATCTTCTCTCTAAATGTTGTGAGCTTTTGGAATTCTTTGCCACAGAGAATTGTGGGACAGAATACTTGTGCATATTTAAGGTTGAAATCGATTGATTCTTGATCAGCAACAAGAAATATGGGGAAAAATCCGGAAAGTGAACGTGAGAGCTGTTGGATCGGCCATGATCCTACTTAATTGGGGGGTGGGGGAGGTATGCAAATGGCCTCTTTCTGTTTTTGTTTCTTGTGTTCTTATGGTAATATAAGGGTTCACATATTCTTCCTTTTTGTGACTGTTAGATGAAATGGAAGTTGGTTGCTGCAGAGATGAAGTATCTGGAGCACTTTGCAAAAAAGCAAGAGGTGCATATTTTTATCTGTGCAAGACAATGTTGCTTTTGAAGTGTTGAAATAATTACTTCAAAACTGAATGTCAAGAAGAATCTTTGAGTTAAGGGAAGTCTGCCTGAGGAAAAACATTGGATTGGTTCAGCTGCACGTTTGCAACAAATCTGTGGGGTCAGGGCAGCCAGAGACATCCAGAGTATATGAAGTGAAAATCTCCCTCTCTCCCCCACTTTCTTCATGTGAATGAACAGACAACAAAATAAAAAATAAAAATCTGAGCATGAAAAGATTTAGGTTCAGTAGATCAACTATTGATGTGAAGAATGATCATCTCCCTGCAGAAAACAGTATGTCATCAGTGCTAACAATCAAATGAAACTGTGGGAGGCAATTTTAACCCATCCTTTTGATTTATGAATATTTGATCTTTAGAAATTGTTCCCTGTATATATATTTTCCAACCGTAGTATGTGTCAAACTGTTTGTCTTTCATTTGATTTGATTGTGAGTGATTGTCTATACATTTCAGATTTTTAAAACTGTATAGTTTAAGTCACATCGTAGTTGTTTAGAAATCTTTCTTTTCTCTACCATTTGTTAAATTTAAGTGTTTCAATAAATAAAGTTATTTTCTGTTAATGGTACAACATGGTGTGAATCATATTGTCCTGAAACAAAATGGCCATCTTGATGGTGTAATTGGAATTGGGATATTTGGGGCATTATATGGATCTTGCCAGTTACATTTCGGCAACATCTTTGTTAAACAGAAATCGATCCATCTCATGGTTGAAAGTTGCCGTAACAACATGGCACCCAATCACATTTGTCCATCCTCAAGCATCTGCAGCCTTTTGCGGGCATTGAGACAGATATGCATTATGCTATATGTGAAACAATGGTTCCCAATTTCACTCTTCAATGTCCTGGCTGCAATCTTTGACATTATGCCCATTCATTTTTGATTCTCCATCAGAAGAAATATTTCCTCTGCATCTCCCTTATCAATCAACTCAATGGCATCACCCTTTAATTTTTCAGAATTACATTTTAAAATGAGATACCTTGTTTATTTTGAAATTGTGCAGCCATGCACAATGTGTTTTTAATCTTCATTCAGCCAGGAGTTGAAGGAGATTTGAAGGCTGTGATTGAAAGCTGCAAAAATGTCACGAAGCAAATATACATATTATGAGCCAGAGTGGACCATTCAGCCCCTCAAGCCTGCTCTGCCTCTTGATAGTGGCCATGGCTGATATGATTGTGGCTTCAACTCTACATATCTGTCTACCCCAATAACCAAGAACTCTTTTCGACCAAGTAACTATCTATCTCTGACTTAAAAGTATTCAATAAGCTTGCCTCCATTGTTACATGGGAAAGGATATTCCAGGGATTAATATCTGTGTTGGAACCATCTGAGAAAAAAAAAGACACCTCATCTCCATTTTAAATTGGGGACATTTTATTTTAAAACTGTATCCCCTACATGGGAGAGCCTCATTCCTGAAGAAGGGCTCATGCCCGAAACGTCGATTCTCCTGCTCCTTGGATGCTGCCTGATCTGCTGCGCTTTTCCAGCAACACATTTTCATCTCCCATCAGGGGAAACATCCTCTAAGCATTCACCCAGTGGAGTCTCTTCCGTATCTTAAATATTTCAAGAAGATCTTATCTCATTGTTTATACCCTAAATAATACAGGTCTAATTTGTCCAACTGTTCCTCAAAGAAAACCTTCTCATTCCAGGAATCAGTTGAGCAAACCATCACTGAACTGCTTCTATACAAGGAGATCAAAACCATACACAGTACTCCTGGCCTAGTCTCACCAATGCCCCTATATTTCATTCCCATTGCAAGAAATACCAACATTTCAGCTGCCTTCCAAATCCCTTTCTCTACCGGCATACTAACCTTCATTGATTCATGTATCTCTATTTAAATAATATGCAGTTTTTCTCTTCTTCTTGCCAAAGTGGACAATTCATAATTTCCCACATTATACTCCACCTGACAAATTTCTGCCCTACTTTCCCATTTACAAATCTTTGCAGACTCCTTATTATGAGCCTGATTATGCTGAACAGAAAGTAATAATCCTTTGATAGTCACTTACATAGATTTAATTGCTACCCAAAGATAATCATTTCATATACATTTCAGGAACTTTATTTGAAGTATTCTGTGATTAGACAATTCTGGAGGCAATTTGTAGATGAGGAATAATTGAAATTTGGGGGCATGGCTCAGTGTCAAGCCTAATTTGGAGATATTTAGATAACCATGAATTAAATAAAAACATTTAAGTCAACTGTCCTAAAGATTAAAGTGACTTGAATACAGGGGAAGCAGCTGATTGAGAGTAGCTCGCAAATCAGCTTTTGTTTAATTCTTACGTTTAATTCTGTTACGTTATGGTTTTCCTCCAGTTTTCTTGCCAATATATTTTCATGCTTTCCTAATTTTCTTTTAAGTTCTACCTCTATTCTCCTCTAGGCTTTTCACAATATTGAACCTTCAGTACCTGTCTTAAGCTTTCCTTTTTATATATCCCTCTTTTAAGCCATTTGATATCCTGGGCACTGGACTGTTCCCATTTTTCATAAGGGAACAAATTTTCTTTGACCTTTCATTATCTCTTCATTGAATATTTTCCATTGATTCCACCTTCAAGTAATTTCAGTCTGCTTGAGCTCAATTCGTCCATTAAAATTAACTTTTCCACAACTGAGAACTTGTAGTTTTGGCTCCCATGTTTATTTTCTAAGGCTAATTTATATGCAACTGCACTGTGATCATTTCTGCTAAATTGCTCCCCAGCTGACAGTCCTTCCACTTGCCCACTGCATTCCTTAAGTCTAAGAGCTGTACACTCTTATACCTAAAATATATATACCTGAATGAATTTTGGGATGTTGATCTGTATGTGCCTTTCATGTCACTCTCTTGCAATGACGTTTCAGCTATGATCTTATTTTATATCAATGACAAAGATAGAAAGAAGGATGAGATCTTCCAGGCAGGTTGTTAAGGCATGAGAAAGGGTGTAAAATAGATTAATGTGAATGTTTCCAGGGTTGGGGCAACTTCAGTTAATGGATAGTTTGGAGACATTGGTGTTGCTTTCCTCAGGAAGTGAAGGTTGAGAGGATATTCAATAATGGTGTTTAAAGTGATCAGATGACTGGACAGAGTAGATAACGAAAACCTGCTAGTGGCGTGGTCACAAACCAATTTACCAAGATTGACAAAAGAACCAAAATGGCATGAGGAAAAGTTTTTTTTTTGCACAGTGAATGACTAATCTGTGGAATGCAACTCTCTAAGAAAGCCGTGGAGGTTAGGGTTAGGGTTAGGGTTAGGGTTAGGGTTAGAGTTAGGGTTAGGGTTAGGATTAGGGTTTTCAAAAGGAAATTGGATAATTATCTGAAGAGAACACATTTGAAGGACTGTAGGGAGAGAATGGAGGAGCTTCAAGACAGCCACCATGGATCTGAGATGTTTAATGGTTTCATTTTGTACTGTAGTCAAGCTTTGTTCAGAGTCGAGAGTGTGGTGCTGGAAAAGCACAGCAGGTCAGGCAGCATCTGAGAAGCAGGAGAATCGACGTTTCGGCAAAAGCCCTTCATCTTTGATCATGTCTAGTTCATAAAACTGAAAGATCTCTACAGGTAGGTTGTTCAGCTTAATTATCCTTTTACTTCATTGTCCTACTTCTACACAGTAAATGTACGCATGTTGCAGTCTCTTCCTGGGGAATACTGCCAGCAATGACCTAGAGAAGCTGTAAAGACATACAGTGTGTGAGCAACAAAAGGACAGGTAGGATATAAAGTGAGAAGGTATAAGGTTATTCCCTCACATTATAAAAATGGAAAAGCAGAGTAATTTTTAAAAATTATTGAACTTGTAAACATTGCTACTCAAAGAGACTTTGATGTGCTCATTGAAGGAATTCAGAAAGTCAATATGCAGGTGCAGCAAGCAATTATAAAGGCAAATTGAATGTTCCTTCTGATACTCATTCAGGAATTCCAGGATTTTGACCCAGCAACATTGAAAGAATGGTGATATAGTTCTAAGCCAGGATGGCATGTGGTTTTCAGGACTACTTTCAGACAGTGGTGTTCCTGAGGAACATCTGCAGTATGTCTTAGATAGGGACTTTTTTCCCATGGTGAAACTGTCTATCATGAGACAGCATAATTTTAAGTTTCACCATTGGAAAAAAGTCCCTATCTATCCACTCTACCTATGCCTGTCAACTTCTTGTATATCTCTATTGAGTAACCTCTCATCCTTCTTTGCTCCAATGGGTAAAGCCCTAGCTCCCTCAACCTTTCTTCAGAAGACATATCCTCCAGCCTAGGCAGCATACTGGTAAGTCTCCTCTGCACCCTCTCCAAAGCTTCCACACCTTTCCTATAATGAGGCGACCAGAACTGAACATAATATTCCAAGTGTGGTCTAATAAGAGCTTCATAGAACTGCAACATAACCTTGTGGTTCTTAAACTTTATCCCCCTGCTAGTGAAAGCTTACCCACCATACACCTTGTTAAAACCCTATCAACTTTGGTGGCAACTTTGAGGGATCTACGCACATGAACCCAAAGATCCCTCAGTTCCTCCACACTGCCAAGAATCCTGCCTTTAACCCTGTATTCTGCATTCAAATTCGACCTTCCAAAGTAAACGACTTCACACTTTTCCAGGCTGAAGTCCATCTGCCACTTATCAGCCACTTATCAGCTCAGTTCTGCATCCTGACAATATCCTGTTGCAACCTACAATAGCCCTCCACACTATGCACAACTCCACCAACCTTTGTGTCATCGGCAAACTTACTAATCCACCCTTCCACTTCCTCATCCAAGTCATTTATAAAAATCACAAAGAGCAGAGGTCCCAGAACCGATCCCTACGGAACACCACTTGTCACCAAGCTCCAGTCTGAATACTTTCCATCTACCACCACCCTCTGTCTTCTATGAGCCAACCAAATCTGTAGGGGGAGTCTTATTAAATGCCTTGCTAAAATCCATGTATACCACATCCATTGTTCTACGTTCATCGATGTGTTTTGTCACATCTTCAAAGAATTCAATAAGGTTTGTGAGGTACGACCTGTCCCTCACAAAGCCATGCTGATTATTTCTAAGTAAACTATGGTTTTCCAAGTAATCATAAAACTTGTCTCTCAGAATCCTCTCCAATACTTTGCTCACCACTGAAGTAAGACTGACTGGTCTGTAATTCCCAGAATTATCCCTATTCCTCTTCTTGAACAAGGGAATAACATTTGCCACCCTCCAATCATCTGGCACAACTCCAGATGCAAAGATCATCACCAAAGGCTCAACAATCTCTTCCCTCGCTTCCTGCAGTAACATAAGGTACATCCTGTCTGGCCCAGGAGATTTATCTGTCCTTATATTTTTCAAACTTTTCAGCACATCCTCCTTCTTAACATCAACCTGTTTGAACATATCAGTCTGTTTTGCGTTGTCCTCAGAAATGTCAAGGTCCCTCTCAGTAGTGAATACTGAAGCAAAGTATAATTAAGGACCTCCCCGACCTGTTGTGACTCCAGGCACATGTTCCCTCCACTCTCCTTGATTGGCCCTACCTTCACTCTGATCATCCTCTTGTTCCTCACATAAGTGTAGAACACCTTAGGGTTTTCCTTAATCCTACTTGCCAAAGCTTTTTCATGCCCACTTCTAGCTCTCCTAAGTCCATTCTTCAGTTCCTTGTAATCATCCTTCTTCCTCTTGACTAGATGTTCCATATCCCTTGTCACCCAAGGTTCCTTCACCCTACCATCCCTTCCTTTCCTCAGTGGGACAAACCAATGCTGCACTATCAGCATGTGCTTCCCAACATCAACATTAATCCCAACAAAATCATTTTCCTTTGTGCCATATTGGACTTCAACCAATTTACCCCTGATGCCGATTGAATCTAATTCTTTTTAAGGCTAGTTTATGTCACATTAGATCAAATGTGATCTTGATGTCAAGGATAGTTACTCTAACCTCACATCAGAAGTTCAACTCTTTTGTATACATTTAAATCAATGCTGTTGGGGGACCAGGGACTCAGATTTGATTCCAGCCTCAGGCGACTGTCGGTGTGGAGTTTGCACATTCTCCCCGTGTCTGTGTGGGTTTCCTCTGGGTGCTCCGATTTCCTCCCACAATCCAAAGATGTGCGGGTTAGGTGAATTGGCCATGCTAAATTGCCCGTAGTGTCCAGGGATATGTAGGTTGGGTGCATTAGTCAGGGGTAAATGTAGAGTAATAGGGTAGGGGAATGGTTCTGGGTGGGTTCCTCTTCGGAGGGTCGGTGTTGACTTGTTGGGCCAAATAGCCTGTTTCCACACTGGAGGGATTCTATAATCTATGATCTGTAATGAGATCAAGAGCAGAGTGACACTGGTGGAACCCTAATGTAAGCATCAGTGAGCTTTTTATTCCCATGTTGGTGCTGTTTGATAGCACTGTTGATTATCTCTTCAATCACTATGCTGATGATTAAAAGTAGACTAAGGTGGTAATGGTCGGGTTGGATTTATACTGCTTTTTATGTACAGGAAATTTTCCACCATGTCAGGTAGATGCCAGTGCTGTGATTATACTAGAACAACTTGGCACATCTAGTTCTGGAGCGCAAGTCTTAAATACAATTGCCCGAATGTTCACTGGATCTATAGCTTTGCAATTTTCAGGGTCTTCAGCTGTGTTGACATATGCTATAACGGCATTGGCGTACAGGAATGAGTTCTGTTCTCCCCATTTTCAAAAGGATATACAGGTTTGGAGGGTACTATAGCAAATTTTCACTCAACTGGTCACTGAAATGCAGGGTATTTCCTATACTGAAAGGCTGAGTATATTGTGCCTATATTGTCTGAATGTTAGAAGTATGAGAGATGATCTCACTGAAACATAGAAACCTCTGAAGCAACTTGAGACAGTAGATGCTGAGATGGCCTTCACTGATCAGGAATCTAGAATACTGGGGCCAATCATTTAGGACTCAGAGTATGAGAAATTACTTTAATTATGAATCTAAGGAATTCTGCACTGAATGAATTTAAGGCTAGGCTAAGTGGATTCACACTGAATCAAGGGATGTAGGGAGTGGTCAAAATGTGATGCCAAGATCAGTCGTGATCATGTTAACTGGTGGAGCAGGATCTATAGGTCATAAGGTCTATTTAGAGTCATAGAGATGTACAGCATGGAAACAGACCCTTCGGTCCAACCCGTCCATGCCGACCAGATACCCGACCCATACCCCTCCATACCCTTCTTCCTATTCATATACCCATCCAAATGCCTCTTAAATGTTGCAATTGTGCCAGTCTCCACCATTTCTTCTGGTAGCTCATTCCATGCACATACCACTCTCTGTGTGAAAAAGTTGCCCCTTAAGTCTCTTTTATATCTTTCCCCTCTCACCGTAAATCTATGCCCTCGAGTTGTGAACTCTCCCACCCCAGGGAAAAGACGTTGTCTATTTATCCTATCCATGCCCCTCATAATTTTGTAAACCTCTATAAAGTCACCCCTCAGCCTCCGGTGGGCGGCACGGTGGCACAGTGGTTAGCACTGCTGCCTCACAGCGCCTGAGACCCGGGTTCAAATCCCGCCTCAGGCGACTGACTGTGTGGAGTTTGCACGTTCTCCCCGTGTCTGCGTGGGTTTCCTCCGGGTGCTCCGGTTTCCTCCCACAGTCCAAAAGATGTGCAGGGTCAGGTGAATTGGCCATGCTAAATTGCCCGTAGTGTTAGGTAAGGGGTAAATGTAGGGGTATGGGTGGGTTTCGCTTCGGCGGGTCGGTGTGGACTTGTTGGGCCGAAGGACCTGTTTCCACACTGTAATGTAATCTAATCAATCTAATCTAATCATGTTCCAGGGAAAACAGCCCCAGCCTGTTCAGCCTCTCCATGTAACTCAAATCTTCCAACCCTGGCAACATCCTTGTAAATTTCTGCTTTTAAGTTTTGCATTCTTGGGTTAACTTTGAATACTGGATGGAGCTAGCGCTTCAAGTTAGAAACCACATTATTATAATTCATAGTGACCTCTCTCTGCTCTCTCTATTTGCATTGCATTTGCAATATCTAAATGCATACATCATGGCAACAATTGCCCTGTTTGCGATCCCTCATAACACCCAATTTGGAAACATCGCTCACTATATTAACATATCAGTTTTGGTCTTAGAATAAGACATCAGTCATTTAGGATTGGGTTGAGGACAAGCTTCTTGATTGAGCATGTTGTGTATCTTTGGAATTTTCTTCCACAGGAAAATGTAGATGTTCATTTATAGAGTACACACAAAACATAGATTGATAAATGTTGGAATTCATGGGAGTTCAGGAATACATTAATGGGGCAGCAAGGTGGATTTGAGCAGATCGAACATAATCTAAATAAATGGCAGAGCAAGTTGCGAGATACAAAAGACCTATGCCTTCATTTATTTTTTCAGATGGATTTCACTGAGCATTTCTTAAGAGACAGTGCTGGAGATCAGAGTCAAGAGTGTGTTGCTGGAAAAGCACAGCAGGTCAGGCAGCATCCGTGGAGCAGGAGAATTGACATTTCGGGCCAGAGTCAATGAAGGACTCTGACCTGAAACATCGCTTCTCCTGCTCCTCGGTTCCTGCCTTACCTACTGTGCTTTTCCAGCAACACACTCTTGACTCAGCATTTCATAACTCATTCCTGTTTGCCTTAAATTCCAGCTCAACAAGCAAACCTACATCCAGATTTGCTCAGCCATTACAAAGAGCAGTCGCAAGTCAATCAAACTGCTGTGGGTCTGGATTCCCATGTTGTTCAGATCAGGTAAGGACAGCAGATTTCCTTCTAATTCCATTTTTAATAACTGAAATTAGTTTCATGTTTCAGACTTATTGATTGAATTTGAATTGTCAATTTTCATGAAAAAAATATGATTTGGTTCACCAATGGCCTTGTGGGAAAGAAATCTGTCCTATTTATCTGATCTGACCTAGACGTGACTCCAGACTAACAGCAACATGTTTGATCTGCTGAGAATAAATGTTATTCTAGCCAGCGATGCCTGCATCCTGTGAATAAATAAATAAAAGCCCACTCCATTTGCTTGGGCCTTTAAATTGCTATGTCATCATGTCCTGTCCCTTTTCAAAATGTTACCTTATGTACCCATGTTTTATTGCAGCATTTCCTTCTCATCGATTTATCTCCTTGATTTACTTCAGGAATTCAGTTTATTCAAGGCTGAGGTACTCATTCTGACTGTTCGTCTTTAAACATGTTTTGTTCTTGAAGTTTAAAATCAGAGCTGCTTTAATGTAGTTTAATTGGAAGTGACCTGGTTCTGGCTTTATAAGATTAAAGTTAATTCCCAATCTTCGCTCAGAGTCTTTCTGTATTGGCCAGCAAGGTGATTGTATTGAAGGTCACCTTGTGAGAGATGGAGGCAAGAAATCTGGCTGATTCTCTTCTTCCTAGCAAGAGGCTATTCACCCCTCACGAAACCATCCTTAAAACTATTGTAAGAATTGAATTAGATAGTAAATAAGTCTGACAAACTGCTTTTTCTGTTTTGAAAAGTGTTGGCAAACTGTCCCTTGAGTCTCATTGGAATACATCTTCTAACATCTCACTCAGCAGGCAGTGTTCCTCCTAATTGCATCTTCTGGCCTGCAGCGTTTATATAATTGGGTCCATTTGACTGATGGAGGTCAAGTCGTAGCTAGTCTCAAAAAGCTGTTCCAAAAGACCTCAACTGATTTATTAACTGCTTGGTTGGGAACTTGTCAAGTTGCCAGAAAGCTGCCGTGAATGCCAGTTTGACACAGGCAGTTGTACTCTCGCCTCTGAGTGTTGAAGGTTGTGGCTTTCCGCTCTCAATGCCAATACAAAGTTTGACGGCTCAATGCTGTATGCATTTTGTGCTACTCTGTCAGACGTGGAGACTTTGGAGGAAGTATTAAACCAATGCCTTGTCTACTTATCCAGAAGATGAGAGTATTGGGAGATTTGTTAGCGATTATCAAAATCATGAGGCGTCTGGGCAGAGTAGAAACTGTTCCCATTGGTGGAAGGATCAAGAACCAGAGGTTGCATTTGTATGGGGTGCTGGTGAAGCCAAACCTGGAGTACTGTGTACAGTTTTGGACTCCTTACTTGAGAAAGTATGTACTGGCACTGGAGGGGGTGCAGAGGAGGTTCATAGGTTGATTCCAGAGTTGAAGGGGTTGGCTTATGAGGAGAGATTGAGTAAACTGGGACTATAGTCATCAGAATTTAGAAGAATGTGGGAGATCTTATAGAAGCATATAAAATTATGAAGCGAGTAGATACGATAGAAGCAGGAAGGTTGTTTCCACTGGTGGATGAAACTAAAACTAGGGGGGCATAGACTCAAAATAAGGGGGGAGTAGATTTTGGACTGAGTTAAGGTGGAACTTCTTCACCCAAAGAGTTGTGAATCCCTTCCCCTAAAGCAGTTGAGGCTACCTCATTAAATGTTTTTAAGGCAAAGATAAATTTTTGAATAGTAAAGGATTTAGAGTTATGGTGAGAGAATGGGTAAGTGGAGCTGAGTCCATGAATAGATCAGCCATGATATTATTGGCAGACCAGGCTTGATGGGCCAAATGGCCTACTCCTGCTCCTGTTTCTTATGTCGCAGATTTAAAGAGTTTGGAACAGAAGAAGGTTATTATTGGTCTCAAAATGTTAACCTGGCTTCTTTCTCCACAGATGCTGCCAAATCTGCTGAGTTTCTCCTGCATTTTCTGTCTCATTTACCAGCTACATGGGTTTGTGCTTTTGGGATTCAAGAGGGAATTGGATAATTATCTGAAGAGGAAGAATGAGCAGGGACACAGGAGAAGGCAGGGAAATGGCAGTAAGTGCACATCTCTCAGGGAGATCCAGCAAATAAATGCAGGACTGAATGGCTTCCATTTGCATTGTGAGCATTTTATAAAAATTAAAGAGGCCATGGTATTCCAGGATCGTCTGATACATGGGGCGGTGGGCTGAAGGGCAGCTGTTGATCTAACCCTCCTTTGAGAAACTGAGGTGATAAGGTGAAGGGGAGGAAAATCAGCATTTCTCCATCTTCCTGCTGAACATTTTATGTTAAAATTTCTCTCCTTGAATTTGAATCCATTTGCACCTCCCTTTTCCCTTTCTTAGCTGACAGCAAATCCTAGGGAAATTCAGCAGGTCTGGCAGCACCTGAGGAGAGAGAAACAGGGTAAATATTTAGAGTCCAGTACAACTCTTCTTCACAAAGAACTGAGGAAAAATCACACTGGACTTGAAACGTTAGCTCTGTTTCTCTTTCCACAGATGCTGCCAGACCTTCGGAGTTTCTCTAGTATTCTCTGCGCTTGTTTCAGATTTCCTGCATCCAGCAGTATTTTGCTTTCATTACACTAAATCCTGCTCACTCATAATTCCCACAGCCGCTGATGTGTTTTTATTTCCAATTTAACATTGCCTTAATTTTTAAATTCGTGTCAGCATGGACGAGTTGAACTGAAGGATCTATTTCCGTGCTGTACAACTCTGGCTCTGAGTCCCTGTTTCCAAATCCCTCCACTGTCTCATTCCTTTCACCTTTGTAACTTCCTGTGACCTTCCGACCGTCAAAGATTCCTGTGTTCCTTCAAATCTGGCCACTTGCGCATTCGTGCATTTGATCCGTCCACTGTTTCCAGCACTGTGTTCAACTGACCAGACCCTAACATTTCCATAACCCACCTCTTTAACCTTCTTACCCCCTGTGAAACACTTTTCAAAATGTACTTCCTTGACTAAGCCTTTGATGACTTGTTTAAAAATCTTATGTGGCTCGCAGTCAAATATTTTTGTTGAGGTTCCTGTCAAATGATGTGGAATATTTTTGCTACATTCAAAGCACCATATAAATGCAAATTTATGCCGCAATTTAACATTTTAATGGATCATGCATCATACCGGTCCTACATCATAAAGCAAGTATATTCAATGTATCGGAAAGTAACATACTAACAATACAACTTCTCAGTATATTACAAAAATTAAGAAAATGCCATTTATCTTATTTTGAAATTCATCATCCAAGGTACTGAATCAAATGAATTTATGAAATCCTAATCCAGCAGTGTCCTCTCTAAACTGCACGGTTGTGCACATGCACAGCTGCTCCAAGGGGTTGCATTGCATTCCAGTTCAGGATGTCACTGCCACACACAGATCTCAGAGGTCCATGCAGAAGAGAAGAGATTTAGCAGGAACACTGAATGCAGGGGCCTACCTTTTACCCTGCCAAGATATTGTCATTTACATGACGAGGTCTCTTCAGCTGTTTGGTCTCTGGCCTGACTATGTATCCCACTTCTTTATAATATTTGGGATGTCCCATAATGCAACCTAATTGTTCAAAAATATCTGAACAGTCATATCAGACTTATAGAGCTGTACAGCACAGAAACAGACCCTTCAGTCCAACTCGTCCATGCAGACCAGATATTCTAAATTAATCTAGTCCCAATTGGCCCATATCCCTCTAAATCCTTCCCATTCATATACACATCCAGATGCCTTTAAAATGTTGTAATTGTACCAGCCTCCACCACCTCCACTGGCAGCTCATTCCATAAACGTACCATCCTCTGCATGAAGAAGTTGCCCCTTAGGTCCCTTTTAAATCTTTTTCCTTTCCCCTTAAACCTATGTCCTCTAGTTTTGCACTCCCTTACCCTGGGAAAAAGATATTGGCCATTCACCATATCCATGCCCCTTGTGATTTTATAAACCTCTATAAGGTCACCCCTCAGCTGCTGATGTTCCAAGTAAAATTGCCCCAGCCTATTCAGCTTCTTCTGAAAGCTGGAACCCACTAACCCCAGCAACATCCTTATAAATGTTTTCTGAACCCTTTCAAGTTATAGAACATCTTCCCTTTAGCAGGGAGACTATCCACACTGTAAGTAATCTAATCTAATCTGAAAAACTGAATGCAGTATTCCAAAGTGACCTAATCAAAGTCATGAACAGCCATCGCATGACCTCCCAACTCTAATACTGAATGCATTGACTTGAAATATTAAGTCTTTTTCACTCACACAGATGCTTCTGAGCTTCTCTAGCACCTTCCAATCTACAGAATCTGACATGAAACATTTTGTCTAACAATTAACAATCAATGGAGAATTACAAAGGTCAATCTTAGACGCATTTACTGTTACGAACATTAGATACTATTTTCTTGTCATTCCAATAAGACTATAAGATGTTGGAGCAGAAATGAGGCAATTCAGCCCATCAATTCTGCTCCGCTATTCAATCATGGTCAACAGGTTTCTCATCCCCATTCTCCCGCCTTCTCCCCATAGCCCTTGATCCCTTGGCAATCAAGAACCTATCTATCTTAGTCTTAAATATACTCTGGCCTCCACAGCCTTCTGTAGCAATGAATTCCATTCACCACTCACAGAATCACAGAGTCACAGAGATGCACAGCACGGAAACAGACCCCCTTGGTCCAATCTGTCAACGTTGACCAGATATCCTAAATTAATCTGTTCCCTTTGCCACTATTTGGCCCATATCCCTCTTAATCCTTCCAATTCGTATACCTATCCAGATGCCTTTTAAATGTTGTACTTGTACCAGCCTCCACAACTTCCTCTTGCAGCTCATTCCATATATGCACTACCCTCTGCATGAAAAACTTGTCCCTTAGGTCTCTTTTATATGTTTCCCCTCTCACCCTAAACCTATGCCCTCTAGTTCTGGACTCCCCCACCCCAGGGAAACTACCTTGTCTATTTACCCTATCCATATCCCTCATGATTTTATAAACCTCTATAAGGTCACCCCTCAGCCTCCGACACTCCAGGGAAAACAGCCCCAGCCAAGTCAACCTCTCACTGTAGCTCAAATCCTCCAACTCTGGCAACATCCGTGTAAATCCTTTCTGAACCCTTTCAAGTTTCACAACATCTTTCCATTGGGAAGTAGACCAGAATTGCACGCAATATTCCAAAAGTGGCCTAACCAATGTTCTGTACAGCCGCAACATGACCTCCCAGCTCCTATACTCAATACTCTGACCAATACATGAAAGCATACCAAACACCACCTTCACTATCCTATCTACCAACTTTCAAGGAACTATGAACCTGCACTCCAAGGTCACTTTGTTCAGCAACACTCCCTCGGACCGTACTATTAAGTGTATAAGTCCTGCTAAGTTTTGCTCTCCCAAGATGCAACTTCTCACATTTATCTAAATTAAACCCCATCTGCCACTCCTCAGCCCATTGGCCCATCTGATCACGAACCATTGTAATCTGAGGTAACCTTCTTCACTGTCCACTACACCTCCAACTTTCTCTGGTGGAAGAAGTTTTGTCTTATTTCTGCTCTGAAAGATCTTCCCTTTACTCTCAGGCTGTGTCTAGTCCTCATCTCTCCTACCAATGGAAACGTCTTCTCAATGTCTACTCTGTCCAGGCCATTCAGTATTCTGTAAGTTTTATTAGATCGCCCCTCATTCTTCTAAACTCCACCAAGTATAGACCCAGAGCCCTCAAACGTTCCTCATATGTTAAGCTTTTCATTCCTGGGGCCATTCTTGTAAACCTCCTCTGAACACATCCCAGGGCCAATACATCCTTCTTGAGATATGGGGCTCAAAACTGTGCACAATACTCCATATGTGGCCTGACCATAGCCTTATACAGCCTCAGAAGTACATCCCTTCTTTTATATTCAAGTCCTCTCAAAATACATGCCAACATTGCATGCTCAGACATAGATTAGGTACGCTTGTATTTCAGTGTATATATTGCAATTTAGTTTAACCATGTATCAAATGATTTGCTGTGATCACATTTGGAGGTGGCATGTTGCAGTTTGCTCAGTGTCTTGATTGCAGTGACAATATGCACTTGTATTGTAGACTGGAGCTCTGATTAGTGGTGGTAAACACTCCATTGGTCTTTCCATCATATGATTGATAATTAGCCCAGGTGGATGGGTCATAAACAGTAGTCATCAAATCCTGGAGGACAACTTGAACCATAAGACCATAAGAAGTAGAACGAGGAATAGGCCTTTTTGTCCCTCAAGCCTTCTCCAAACCAGATCCCAGATCCCAGATCCCAGATTCCAGATCCCAGATCCCAGATCCCAGATCTGTTGCCCTGGAAGCAAGGACACCACAGACATATTTTTTCTCTCTATTTCCATTTCTATGGAAAGACTAGTAATCAGATTATCGGCATTATATCAAATTGCTCTCTCTGTTTGGCTAGATATTAAATTACCATCTTGTATTTTGGAATTACCTTCTGTAAATATTTTGGTCAAGAATATTGACTAGAATAATTGTGTTCATGCCTTTCTGGTCCTTTGGGGCCTGTGATTTTAAATAAGAGTTTACAAGAAATCCTGATTGATCCAACTTCTGAATTTTCTTTCACCTGTTGAATTATTGACAAAATATTTCTGTCGCCATGATGAGAAAAATACAGAGATTTCTGGAATGATAGAGCATTTTAATGTAGAAATTGAGGGCTATGAATTGCCAGATCTTTGTCAAATGTTGCAGGAAGGGCTGTTCATGTACTATCAGCCTTTTTTAGCATTATATTCTGGAATGTTCTCCAACATTAGCAGCATTTGATGAAGAAGATCACTTCTTTTCTCAGAGCATCCCCAGCTTTGCAGCAAGACACCACATCGAAAGGCTTGACTCCAGTGAGTTCTGCAGAAGGTGGGTTAATGGGTTATTCAGTGGTTTTATCATACAGAGTACTGAGGCTGTAAGTGCTACAATCTGTGATAATGGAATGCATCCACCCATTGAATTGCAGCAAGGAATATGCAGAGTATTGACAGCAAGTGTTCATTTTCTAACAAGCTGACATCCAACAGTGCCAATACATAATGACAGCCGTCAGGTTGCTGTGCAGACGACATCTGAAAGATGGCCATAGTTTAGTCAGAAAATTCAGTTGGTACAAGTAAATGCAGTAACGTGAATGGAATTTGCTTATGGCTCACATTATTAAAAACACTTCTTTTTCATAAACTTATGGACTCTCTGGGAAATCAACCATGAAGAGCTGATTGTAGAAGGAATAGAAAATCTGAGTTGCAAATAATGAAACCACCTTGTTTGGAGGTCACCGTGCCAATCAATTGCATCTTTTTCAGCAACAAAATAACCAACAAGGAGTTTAGGTTTGGATTGCACAAACTGTTGAGTGTTCAGACATAATAGATGTCCTTATAGCAGAAGGGTAAAGGGACTGATGTAATAGGATCCTTTTTTATTACATTGCATGTCTTATGATCACCAGCAAGAGTTATTTCAGTTCCTGATGAACATTGTTCCTCAAGTAACACTAATAAAATGGATTATTCAGTCATATTGCTCTTTTTTTGTGTTTCATAAGTTGACTGTCTTTCCTACATCAGAATAATAGTTGTAACTTCACAAGTAATGAATTGGCTGTTGAAAAGTCTTGAGGCTGTTAAAAACATTGTGTAAATACAAGGCCTTCATTCTCTCTATCTTTTTTAAAGGAAAGTCAGGTGTGCATTGACAACTCATTTTATAATTGCATCACCCATTGTGGAATGGAGCCACTGGGAAGACTCGAGGTTCACTTTCTGGTTTATCTGCTTTGTGTTGATGCAATGATTCTCACCTTCCTTAGCTTAAAGAAAAAATGGAAACAGCCAGGTTTGCTGATCCTGATCACTACCGTGCACTGCCTGTGAGAAGACCTCAGCAATAGATATCAAACCAATACAGGATTTTGATTCGTGAGGTTCATCTCTTTCCACCAGCCCTAGACTTCACCTCTATGTCAGAGCATACATGTCAAGAATGTTTGGACACCATGGTTTGCCATATTTGCGTGACCTCTGCTTGCAGTTTAGAAAGAGAAAACATTAAAACTTCCATGTAGATCATGGAGTCGAAAGTGAGCAGCTGAAGTGGTGTTGCCTTTGAGCCAGCTACTGTCAAAAACAGTAATGAATACCCAAATACAGTCTGCAACTCCTTGGTATTGAGTGAATTCAGATGGCCTTGGATTTTCCAGGGCAAAATCCTGTGAAAGGTGATATGAGGCAGAATTGGAGCTTGTTACAGTCTCATTGGCAAAATAAGGAGTTGGTCATAATGTTGACCAAAAATACTTAACCGTTAAGAGTGACAACGCTGTTATCAATGCTGGAAAAGAGAGCTATAAGTTACTTATGCATCACTAAGGAAAAAAGGAAAGCTAAACTGGAGAAATTTTGAAGGCCTTGAAGACTCCTTTTAAACCCCCTACTAATGCTATTTATGAACAGTATAAGGCTAACTTCAGAACCCAAGAACAGAGGGAAAATACTGACCAGCAAGTGACTGGAATGAAACATGTAGGTAAACCTTGTGAGCTTGGACCACTAAAGATGTTCTTGTCAGGGGTAAAATTGTCTCAGGAATGAGAGAAGGAAACCTTTACTCAGTCACCAGCTAGAGAGCACCATCTGGAAGATAGATGAGCCATTGTATTATGCTGGGAAACAGTCCAAGTTTAACAGGAAAAGCACAGTGGAACAAGGGAATGAAGTATTTGCAGAAGGGCAGAAAAAAGATCAAAGCCAGAATACAGAATGTAAAGAACAGAAAAATATTCAACCTGGGGGAAGCAGTGCTTCAACGACATGGAAAGGAACTACCTCAGATATAAGTGTTTTGTTGCAATAAAGTGAAGCAAATCTGTGAAGGTGGCTGCTGCAGAGATGTTCAGTGCTGATTCTGATGAATCACTTTTGGTATAGAACAGGTTGGAACTTTTCCAAACTCTACTCAGCAAAATGGTTAGATGGAGAACATCAAGTAAATGTGAAGCCTCGGGTCGACACACTGGGGGCTTTGTGGGCCTGTGTAAAGAGGCTCACCATATTCCCCCAAATGAAGCCATCAGTTGTAATTGGAGCAATATAATGGAATGAAACTCAACCTAGAAACCAAAGCTAAGCTGAAAGCAATGTCCAATGGGAAGAAAGCTGAGCTACAGCTTCAGATAGTAGACATTAAGCAAATTCGACTCACCTCAACTGAAGCAAGTCTAAAGCTTGTCTATGTGTGTCAGAAAAGATTTACAAAGTTTCCTAGTTCACCAAAGCCATTGATTGCTGACAGATTGTTTTAAAAAATACACAAAGGTGTTTTAATAGGTAATGGATGACTTCCTGGTGAATATCATCTCAAAGTGAATGAAAATGTGAGGCTATCAGAGGAGAGTTCCAGCTACCCTCAAGTCCAGCCTGAAAGACAAGGTAGAAAATGGAAAAGAAAGAGTAATCACAAAATTTACAATTTCGAAACACTGGGTTAGCAGGGTGGTAACAGTGAATAAACATAGAAAGCTGAGCACAGGCATTGATCCAAAAGAACTTAATAAAGCTCTGATGAAGAGTCATACTGAACTTGAAATGTTAACTATTTTTCTTTCTCTTTCTCTCTCTCTATCTATCTCGCTCTCTCCACAGATGCTGCCAGACATGCTGAGCTTCTCCAGAATTCTCTGTGGTTCTTCTCAATAAAGCTTTGAAGGCATCTCACCACTCCATGCCACCCATGGAAATTTTGCCAGGATTTGCCAGGATTTGCTGTGGTAAAAATCTTTGCTAATCATGATGCAAAGGATTGGTTTTGGAGGATGAAACTGGAGGAAAGTGTCAGTTTTTCTCATTATATTCTTAACACCATTTAGGAGATACAGAGGTTGTGTGAGCCATTTGGTATTTCTATTGCACTGGAAGGATATCAGTGCAGACATCCTGAGATAGTGATCTTTTAGGAGTGGAAATATCGTGGATGATCTGCTAATCTCTGGGTTTGAAGTTAAGATGGGATTCAGCCATCAGAGACTATGATCAGAACCTCAGAACCAGTTCTGAAGAAGGGTCACTTGACCTGTAACATTAACTCTGATTGTTTTCCACTGATGCTGCCAGATCTGTTGAGTTTTTCCAGCAATTTCTTTTTTGGTTAATGATCAGAACTGTGTGTAACTGCTAGAGCTTGCCAGATGAACCTAAAGCTGAACAAGAAAAATATATAATTGAAATGCCCAAAATTAAGTACATAGATCATATATTGACAGCAAAATGACTTCACCTTGATCCTGACAGGGCATGAACTGAAAGAGAGATGGAGCACCCAACAGATGTGAAAGCGGTGCAACAATTTGTTGGGTTCTTGAACCAAAGAGCAAGACTCTTGCCTAATTTATGGTTGTATGGATGGTAATGTAAATATGACTTGCTATATTCACATGGTCACTGCAGTATACACTTGCAGTTTAGAAAGCGAAGCTGCTAAATACTTCACAAGAAATCACCAGTGGGTAGTACTGGATGGTGACCAACAACCAAAAAACCATAGTTAGTATGAGCTAAAGCTTAGAGGAGGGGAATAAAATGATAGGAACAATAAAAGATGAAAAGACATGTTCCTTGATTTTTGGTTATTTTCAAATCAGTCATTGGACTTTTGCAACATTGTGATATAGGATGGCTGACGTGGCGATTTTGTGAAACCGCAGTTGTGCTATGGAACCTTTACTTGCCCTACCCCTGACTCCAGTGAATAGCAGACTGCTGGACACCAAGCATCACCATGTGAATTTATTTACTCAAATCCTGACGTTCATAACCTGCAAATATGTCTTTACATGATGAGCGCTATTTTGTAAAGTTACTGGTTTTTAGCACAACAATTCCTCTGAGGCAATCCTCGAGTCAATGACAACTTTCTTCAGCTCTGGCTTGGGAGTCATGAGGAGAATAAATTCTGGATCTGCACATCCTGCCTGAGGTGGGGCAGGGGGGGATTGGCTGATCTAGATGAGTGGGCCACTCTGGATTCTGCCCACACTGTCCACTTTTTGTGCTTGTCCTCCATCTGGGCCTTTCAGGGATGTTCAAAATGATCGGCTCCTTCTTAGAGGCTTCCTCCTTTCTTTGGGTGATCTTGGCCTAGAGATTCCCATGAGTCGGTGGAGGGAATGCATTTTCTCATGGAGATTTTGAGGCCAAGTTTGGAGCATTCTCTCTGCACTTCTGATAATGGCTTACCGTGACAATATTCAGAGTACAGAGTTGTTCTGGGTGCATTGTATCAGGCATACAGAAGATATGTCTGCCCAACCCAATTGATTGGCAGTAACAATATCTCAATTCTCGGGATGTTGTCCTAAAAGGGGGCATTGATATTTCAATGCCTATCTGACCAGTAGATTTGCAGAATCTTGCAGAGGCATCACTGGTGATGTCGCAAGGGATTTGAAATATTGGCTGTATATTGTCCATGTCTCTGCAACATACAGGAGCATTGGCAACACTGCTGCCCCATAGACCAATGATCCCAATGTTATCAAACACTTTTTTTCCTCAGATGACCAGTGCTGGAAAATTAGAGGTGATGTTCAACTTAATTGCTGCCCTTGCTAAGAGGAGGGACTTGAAGATCAGAAGTTTTCACCTTTTTATCTTTGGGATGTGCACGATCCTGCTAACTATGTATTAATTGTAATCTGTAAATAAACCCTCAGCTGCTGGTAATGCATCCTTTGACTTGAGATGCTTCAGCCATTTGGCTGCGGTGTTCCTGTAATATGGGGAATTTTGACTCAATGCCAAGGAAGTATTGATTTATGTTGTCCAGTGGCTCACCATGGACCATAATAGTTGGTGGGGAGTAGGGGTTGGTGTTACATGCACAGAGCAAACAATAGAATACATTTGCCTTCTGGATGTTTAGGATTCAAATGCCTACATAAATAAATTGTGGATGATTTGGAGCTTCATCTCTGAATCTGCTCAAGTGTTGTTCTGCACAATATAGATGGATGATATAGATGGATGATGAAGGCAGGCATTGTCTAGGTTCTGGACTAGAATTGATGTAGGTTGAATAAATTCCTGCTTGTTCTGTAGATTAGCTCCACTCCTATGGAATGTTGCACGAATAATGGATGGTGTGTTGTGGTGAGGAGGAGCATTGATATGATGACACAGCCTTACGTAACCTGAATTTACACTGGCATTGGGTTTGTGGAGGATCTATTGGTATGGATCACAGCTTGGTGATGAATTTCTAAAGGCAGCAAACTTGAGGAGGATACTCCATAATCCTTCCAGTTGACAGAGTTGAAAGGATTTGTGAGGTCAATGAAAGCTTTGTCTAGAGGTTTCTGCTGATCTCCGCACTTTTCTTGAATTCGTCTTGTTTGTGAAGATCACTGTGGCTCTGGATGGGCAGAATCCACATTGTGGTATCTGGGAGGAGATTGTCAGCCTCTAGAAAGAGATGATTGAGGAAGAATGTTACAATTATTTTCCCTGTGGCAGACCACTGTAGTTACTGCAATTGGTCGTAAATCCTTTTTTTTAGATTAGATTACTTACAGTGTGGAAACAGGCCCTTTGGCCCAACAAATCCACACTGATCCGCCGAAGAGCAATCCACCCAGACCCATTGCCCTATTCCTAACACTATGGGCAATTTAGCATGGTCAATTCACCTAACCTGCACATCTTTGGACTGTGGGAGGAAACCCACGCAGACACTGGGAGAATGTGCAAACTCCGCACAGACAGTTGCCCGAGGTGGCAATTGAACCCGGGTCTCTGGTGCTGTGAGGCAGCAGTGCTAACCACTGTGCCACCGTGCTGTCATCTTCTTTATTGAAGATGGTCTCAATCATGGCGTTTCGGGAATCCCCGGCATGCTCGCTTTGTTCCAGACTAGGTCAGGGATTCATGCCAAGAGTACTTCTGTCCCCTATTTCAGAGCACAGCGATGCTTTGGATGTGTTACTTGCCAGCATGTACCTTCATTCCCAACTAATCATATGTTATGGACCAGGCCAGATAACCTCAAAATATTTTAAGAAAGTAGTCGAGACCTTAACTTTTTCTTATTTTAGACATAATGGGGAAGTGCTGGTGCTGGACTGGGGTGGACAAAGTTAAAAATCACACAACACTACGTTATAGTCCAACAGGTTTAATTGGAAGTATTAGCTTTCGAAGCATTGCTCCTTCATCAGGTAGCTGTGGATCAGGATCATACGACACAGAATTTGTAGCGAAAGATTATAGTGTCATGCAACTGAAACGATAAATTGAACAAACCTAGATTGTTGTTAAGTCTTCCATCTTTTAAAATGGGTTGCAGGTTTCGGTCATTAATATGTAAATCCAAGAACTTCTTTTAAGTCACACTCTCGAGATAACTTAAGGCTTTATAAAAAAATGTGACATCTCAGCTCAGACAACACATTAAAGGTGTGAAGTTAGAGTCTGTATGTATCCCAATTTTTTTTTTAGATTACTTTACAGTGTGGAAACAGGCCCTTCGGCCCAACAAGTCCACACCGACCCGCCGAAGCGCAACCCACCCATACCTCTACATTTACCCCTTATCTAACACTACAGGCAATTTAGCATGGCCAATTCACCTGACCTGCACATCTTTGGACTGTGGGAGGAAACCGGAGCACCCGGAGGTAATCCACGCAGACACGGGGAGAACGTGCAAATTCCACACAGTCAGTCGCCTGAGGCGGGAATTGAACCCAGGTCTCCGCGCTGTGAGGCAGCAGTGCTAAACACTGTGCCACCGTGCCGCCCACTAATCTTGAGTCAGACTGGTTCTATTTCCAAAGTTGGAATTTATAGAATGTTATATGGATTGATTGCCTGCATTGACTGCCTGCAGATTATATGTTTTTTGAGCAAAATAGAATGTAACTGTAAATAAAATTCTGCAAATGCAAATTCACCCCATAGACTTCTATGTGTGTGTATATGCACAAGAGAGAGTGAGTGAGTGTGTGCATGTGAGTGTGAGTGCTCATGAGAGAGTGTGTCTTTGTGTTTGTGAGCGTGCTTGCTTGGTAGAGTGTTTGCATGCGTGTGATGGAATGTAAGCCTATAAGAGGATGTGTGCATGAGTGTAAGTGTGGGGGGTGTATGTCTGTGTGTATGAGAGAGAGCATGTGTATGAGAGAGGGTCTGCATGACTGCGTGAGTATGTAAGAATGTGTGTGTGTGAGAGAGTATATAGTGTAGTGGGGTCACTTGTCGTGTGACATGAACCCAAGGTCCCAGTTGAGGCCATCCCCATGGGTACTGAACTTGGCTATCAACCTCTTCCCGGCCACTCTGCGTTGTAGAATTTCCTGAAGTCTGCCTTGGAGGACGGTCTTATTTTAAAGGCAGGTGTGAAGTGGGTGTTCCAGTGTGATGCAGCTGGTCAAATCACTTGGCTTTAAGCAAAACAGAATTTATTTAAATGCTACCATTGAAAGAAAGCGGAATTTGGAATAACTTAACTCCTGGAAAATTTAACCAATCTGATATAGTAACTATTACTAATTAATTATTCCAGTAACATCCCATAAACAGAAAGGAAAATTCAAACACAGATTCTTACAGGCAGGAGGAATAACTTCCATAGAGATATTTCAGAGGCAGGTCAGGGGAATTCTCTACTGAAGCTTGCAACTCCCCTGGACTCACACATCTTGTGACTGCTACAGCTAAAACAAACTAGAGAAAACTGGAAATGGGAGAACTGGCCTCTCCTCTTCCATTATTAAACTAGACCTTCGGGACCTGCCTTTACAACCTCTCTTCAAAAAAAAAGGACAAAATAACTCTTTTAAAGTGACAGCATTATCACACATATGAGATAGAGAAACAGGTGAAGAAACAGAGACAGGGAAACAGAGGCGGAGAAACAGATCTTAATCATCGAGCAAGTGAGCGTATAACCTTATTCTCTATCACTTTTCCCTAAAATAACAACTAATTGCCTACCTGAATAAAAATCTGCCTTGACTAGACTTAATGACGCAGCCCTCAGTGGTAAAGAATTCCACAGATTCACTATTCACTGAATGAAGAAATTTCTCCTCAACTCTATCTTAAACTAACAATGTATACGCCCTGTTGTCTTAGACTCTCCCACAAGGGGAACAAAACACTTTCTGCATCTACTTTGTTGGGTCTGCTACGAAATTTGTAGGTTCCAATGAGATTTCCTCTCATTCTTCTAAATTCCAATGAGTATACGCCCAACCTACTCAACATTTCCTCATAAGACATTGCCTCCATACCAGGGACCAGCCTAGTGCACCTTCTCTGATTTTGTTGTTAGCTTTGGGAAATGAGTTAAACATAGGTAGCTCAAGGCAGCATTTTCCATCAAAGGAACAAGGAGGATTCTTTGAGGTTATTCCTGTTTTGAACCTGATCACCACCAGTACACAGGTAGCCATCAGAACCATTACAAACGATGGCTTGCTAAACTGATCATTTGTCAGGTAACTCGAGTGGCCAGTGATGACATTTCACCACAAAACAGCACAGAACTTGAATCAGTCAAGACGTGCTTGAAGTACAAAGACTATTTGGCCTTAGGTTCAACTGATTCTGAAACGGTCAGCTGTTTGAAACAACATTTTAGACACAAAGGTTTTAAAGCTTTTGTCCTTGAGATGTACATGATTCTTTGACTTGAGTTGTGGTAGCCATTTGTCAATGGTGCCCCTGAGATGCTGTTAAGTGGGGAATACCAGAATCTTGACTCAGTGCCAAAGAAATGTCTCCGACAGAAAGCAAGAACAAAAGGTGCTGGAGATATGACAGCATCTGTGGAGAGAGAGAGAGTTAACGTTTCAAGCTTGTGCTGTTAGGATGAGCTGCTTACAGTTAGACTGTATCACTTAAAGGTGCCTGTTCCCCTTAAAGCTACTGAAAACTAGACTGCATTGTTTAAAGCTGGACTGTGGTGCTTAAAGCTAGCCTGTATTTCTTACAGCTAGACTGCACCAGTTAAAGCTAAAATGTATCACTGAAAGATAGCTTATACTTCTTAAAGCTAGACTGCACTGCTCACAACTGGACTGCACTGCTATGTGAGACTGCACTGCTTAAGGATAGACTGTAATCTTAAAGCTAACCTCCACTGCTTAAAGCGAGACTGCACTGCTTAGGGTTAGTCTGTATATTTGAAAGCTAACCTGTGGTGCTTAAAGCTGGACAGCACCTTTTAAAGGGGAGTTGCATTGTTGGATGGAGCAAGTATTGGGAATTGTGGTTGAAGAGAACCTAACTTGAGAAAAATTAAGGACTTGCACCACAAATCTAACCTTACACTTTTCACCTTTCTAATGTTCAAGAACAGCGGAGCAATGTGAAGAAGTGAGTGATGATGAGGACCCCCACTATCACTGAATTGACACTTTGAGTGATCATCTCAAGTTCTGACATGTTGCGTACATTAGAGGACAGGTTAGAGGCATTATCTGTATATGGCGAGTCACTGAGCATGAGTGCGCAGTGGCCAGGGCAGAGGGCCATAACAGCATAAATGTCAGCTTGCTAGAAGACAAGGTTGGACGTGTGTTCCACTGAAGAGAAAGCAGCTGAGGACTTCAATGGGTCTGCCTGCAGGAGAGCACTGATGAATACAGACAATAAAATACTCAGGGCTTCATGAAGTCTGCAGTCAATATCAAGAGCCTGTAGGAGTCCATCACCAGACTGACCCAAGGATTTATAAAGAGCTTGATATTCCATATGAAAGGAATTATTGGTGGCCAGCTCTGTTTACAGACTTGTGGATCTAACCATGGTGCTGCATCTGATAACCAATGGTGCATGTTCTCTTGCAGCACATGGAGCAGACACCCAAACCCTCTGTATTGCTATTCCAGCTTGTTTGTTCTGGCTTTACAATGCGCCAGCAGTACGACAATCTGAGCTCTGACAGGTTACTGAGGTTGCTGTGGCATATTCGTCCAGTGGCAGGTCAGTCTGAGGTATGGACAGGTAGGAAGCAAGTTATGGTCTAAATTGCTTCTCAAATATTGTGTTGCTGCTCCTCAGCTGCTTTTCCTTATGCTGGGGTCAAAGGCTGACCTCTCACAATGCCATGCAGCAAACCAGTTTCAATCTGTGATAGGATAAGGGTGAGGATCAGGGTGAGGATTAGGGTCAGGGTTTCTCCTCAGCTGCTTTTCCTTATGCTGGGGTCAAAGGCTGACCTCTCACAATGCCATGCAGCAAACCAGTTTCAACCTGTGATAGGATAAGGGTGAGGATCAGGGTGAGGATTAGTGTCAGGGTTAGAGTTAGATTTAGAGTTGGTGTTAAGGTCCGGGTCAGGATCAGGATCAGGGTTGGGGTCAGGGTTAGTTTTAGGGTCAGGGTCAGAGTTAGAGTTAGCATTAGGATTAGGGTTAGGGTTAAGGTTAATGCTATAGTTGGGTTAGGGCTAAAGTTAAGGTTAGGTTTAGGCTGTTCAGGGTTAGGGTTGGGCAAGGGTTAAGAGTTATAGTTGGGATTAGGGGTACGGTTAGAGTTAGAATTAGATTTAGGGTTAGGTTTAGAGTTAGAGTTAGGCCTAGATGTAGGGGTAGAGTTAGAGTTTGGATTCAGCTTAGCATAAAGGTTAGATATGGGTTTAGGGTTAGGCTTATGTTTATGCTTAGGGTTAGGTTTATGGTTAGGGTTAGTGTTATGGCTTGAATTTGGATTAGTGCTTGGGTTAGGATTATGGTTAGAGGTATGGTTAGAATTAGCTCCAGGGTTTTGACTTAGGTTTAGAGTTAAAGTTAGGGTTAGTGTTAGACATAGGAGTAGAGTTAAAGTTTGGGTTCAACTTAGGGTGAGGATTAGAATTAGGTTTAGGGTTAGGGTTAGTTTTATGGTTAGGGCTAAATTTAGTGTTATGATTAGCACCACGGTTAGGACTCAGGTTTGGATTAGGGCTAGGTTTAGGGTTAGGGTTAAGGTTAGGGTTAGGATTTGGATTAAGGTTAGGGTTAAGGTTAGGGTTAGGATTTGGGTTAGGGTTAGAATTAGGTGTTGTAACTGCCACACAATGTGTTTAAATTCTTATATTCAGCAAAAGACTCAATAGACAATAATATTCGTTTGTTGAACACAATTAATGTTAAAACAATAAAGTATCCTATAAGCTAATGAGAAAACACTACAAATTATCTTAAGCTTTAACTTAACATTGTATGATCGTATACCATCGCTAGAACTTGACTGGGCTCCATGTGGTGAACTCTTCTTCTCCCGATGGTCTTGGAGGTGTCTTCTTTTTCGTTGGTTATTCTCAAGTTACTGCCCTGAGTGGGGTTTTGTGGTGTATCTTATCCATCCAAGTCTTCACGCTCTTTTGGGAGGGTCTTGAGGATCTGCCAATGGATTGATCAGATGCGATTACCTTGATCAATCAGACCCAACCAGCTGTTGGCACATTGATGGCATGATGGCCTTCAGGTATCCATATTGGTAGGTGCTGGGTGCATGTAGCCTCCTCCAAATAAGGGTGCTTGGTGCCTCCGTCTCTAGCGAATGACTCACTGCTCCCGATTGTCCCAAGGGCAACATTCCATTGTCCCATTCAAGTTCAACTTCAGGTGCATCTTGCTGAGCCTGCAGCTGTCAGGTTAGTTTGCATGTGGATTAGCATAGTCATTTTAGTCAAAGTCAGGTTCTATTTCCCAGCATGCTTTAATCAGTGTCCATCTTTTGTAACTCCATGGTAAGATTATTATTATCCATCATAAGTTCATGAATTTGGGTGGCCCGTTCGGACATATAGGTTTAGGCTTAGAGTTAGCGTTCAGATTACGATTAGGTTTAAGGTTAGGATATTCAAGGGCTCCTCTTGGGTGACCCAGACAGTGGAAAGCATTGCTTCAATGTGACAATGGTCTGAAAATCATATTTAATGAGAAGATGGCTTTCATTGTAGCCAAGCTATATGTATGATTAGATTAGATTACTTACAGTGTGGAAACAGGCCCTGCGGTCCAACAAGTCCACACCGACCCTCCAAAGGGCAACCCACCCAGATCCACTCCCCTACATTTACCCCTTCACCTAACACTACAGGCAATTTAGCATGGCCAATTCACCTGACCTGCACATTTTTGGACTGTGGGAGGAAACTGGAGCACCCGGAGGGGACCCACGCAGACACAAGGAGAATGTGCAACCTCCACACAGACGGTTGCCTGAGGCGGGAATTGAACCCGGATCTCTGGCGCTGTGAAGCAGCAGTGCTAACCACTGTGCCACCATGCTGCAACAATGTGTGCGTATGTTGCAGGTTGAAGTCATCAGTCTTCAGGTCAGCAGATAGCCCTTGTTGTATAGGAGACACTGCTCCCACCTATTTAGGTTCTCCATGATTTAAATACAGCTGGCACAGTGGACCTCCATTGAATCATAACTCATGACAGGGCACAGTAGGTTATTATACCACTCCAACATACCTCCCCTACCCTAAGCTTGTAACCGTGCATTTCCCATAGCTAACCCACCTAACTTACACATCCATGGACACCATGGCTAATTTAACATGGCTAATCCACCCAACTTGCACACCTTTGGACTGTGGGAGGAAACCAGAGCACCCAGAGGAAACCCACACAGACACGGGGAGAATGTGCAAACTCTGTACAGACGGTTGTCTGAGGGTGGAATCGAACCTGGGCCCCTTGCACTGTGAGGCAGCAGTGCTAACCACCGTGCCACCGTGCAACACTTTGAAGACAAAATCCAGTATTACTAAAAGCACCATTCTCATAATTCTGTGCTGCACTTAAATTGTTAATCCTTGAATTGCTGCTTCTGAAAAGTTGTTGTTTTGGTTCTTGCCATTCTATTTACTTTTAATTTTAATCCCATTTCAATCTGTGCAAACAAAATAGCCAAAGAATTGTGAATGCTGGAAATCAGAAAGTAAATCCGAAATTGCTGGCAAAAACCAGCAGATCTGGTAGCATGTGTGAAGAGAAAGCAGAGTTAATGTTTTGGGGTGAGTGACCTTTCCTCAAAACAATTTTACTCTGTCTGATTCTATGGCTAAGCTTAATTTCTTGAGTAGAAAAATAAGTTACATATAAAATATTATCTTATTTTCTGAGAGTTTTTTTACCATGCAGTGTTGCCATTGATTTCTTTGTAGATTTTCCTCTTCCTAGCTTCAGCTGTTCCTGCTCCTACTATCTGCTTGTGCTGTTGCTACTGATAGAAATCATGGTACAAAGATTACCACAAAACCCCTTCCTAAACCTGTGTCTTCTTACAAATTGTAGCAATTTCAGTATAGTTAATTCCCTCAAAAAGGTGACTTCAATTAGTTACCATATCTGATAGGTTTTACTTTCATCGAAAAGTTCAGGGATTAGCATTTACAAAGAATCTGGGGACATATTCAGTCACAGTGGCTTCCCATCTGTGGGTTTCATTAATAATTCCAGTTTGTAGACATATATCCAATGCATGGCCTGACAGCCTTTTCTCGATTATGCTTCTGAAACATATTAGCGTATATGTGGTGGACTGTCAAAGGTGGATGAGGGCAGCATGGTGGCTCAGTGGTTAGCACTGTTGCCTCACATTGCTGGGGATCCGGGTTCAATTCCACCCTCGGGTAACTGTCTGTGTGGAGTTTGTACATTCTCCCTGTGTCTGCGTGGGTTTCCTCCAGATGCTCTGGTTTCCTCTCACAGTCCAAAGATGTGCAGGTTAAGGGAATTGGCTATGCTAAATTGCCCATAGTGTGCAGGTTAGGTGCATTATTCAGGGGTCAAATGTAGGGAAATGGGTCTGGATGGGTTACTCTTTGGAGGGTCAGCGTGGACTTGTTGAGCCAAAGGGCCTGTTTCCCCACTGTAGGGATTCTGTTAAAAAAAGTCTCATGGAATGCAGGGAGATAGAGTTCAGCTCTGAAAACTATTTTTTATCAACAAACTTCTTGCAGTACCATTTTTTGTTGGCTTTTAAATGTTAGCTTTTTAAAGTTAAATGCATTCTTGCTGAAGGACTTTCTTGCCCCAATTTTAAATTCCCCCACATTGCAGAAACTGGGCACGGTGCCAGATAAAATAAGGACAGTCATTTACTCATACTGAGCTTGGAGACTTCCAGTCCAATGTCTATCTGCTCTTTTTTTTATTTTCCTTTCAGTCTGTTGAAAAGGGCACTGATCTTAAATCATTTAGCATTCACAAACAATAACTCTTTTGTAATTTTTCCATTATTATATAGAATTGCAGAAAGGTATGGGGCCATTGAACATGTTTGCAGCTCATGATAATATCTGAAGGGCTAAAATAATTGGATGTTATATCCTTTCACTTTACTTTGCAGATATTGTGCTTGAAGGATTCAATTATGTTCGAACAGTGTTGGTAAAAGGAAACTTTTTTTCTAAAATACAATACATTTGGAACGTGCGGAGAGAGTGATGGACTATCTGAGTTGTTTCTGCTTGGCTACAAATGATTTTTAGACTTTCTCATTGATAATTTGAACTCTGCCTGTGGACATAAGAAAAATCCAATTTCACTTCTGGTCTCCAGTGTATGGGATTACATGTTTACATGCAATTTAAAATAAAGATCCCTCCTGCAAATTCTGGCCATCAGAATTATAATGCTGGAGGTAATTAAATAGAAATGGATGGGAACCAACAGTAAAATGATTTACCAGCCAAATAAACAGAATATCAATGCAGATTTTAATTAGGATATTATTAAATCAAGGGAGAGCCTAGCATATTTATAGAATAGAGGAGATTTATCAGAATGCCACAAGAAATGAGGGACTTCAGTATTATGGAAATAATGGAGAAACAGGTTTGTTTTCTTAGAAACATAAGAAATGGAAGCAGGAGTAAGCTATTCAGCCCCTCAGATTTGTTCTGCCGTCTATCTATCCCATGGCTAAGCATCTATTTCAATGCTATTCACCTAAGCTATCACCATATCCTTGATGCTATTAGTATCCAGAAACCTATCCATCCCTGAATTAAACTATTCATTGACTGACCTACCACAGCCCTGCAGGAGAGAGAGTCCCAACAAATTATTACCATCTGAGAAACAAAATTGCCCCTCAACCCTGATCTAAATGGTTTTCCCCTTATTCTGACTCTGTATCCTTGGTTCAAGATCTCTTCCCCTACTCAGTCAGAAGAAACAATTCCTCTGCATTCACTCAGTGCAGTCACTTCTCATTCTTCAAAACTCTAGAGAATACGGGTCCAGTCTCCTCAATGTACCCCTCATAGGATCATCCCACCATTCCAGGAATCAGTCTGGCCAATCTTTGCTGTACTGACTTCTTTGGGTAAGGAGACCAAAACTGCATGCTCTGCAGGTCCAGTTTAATCAATGCACTATGCAGGTCAAGGCTGCAACTGGAAAGGATGGTGAAGGCTGAGGGTATCAGACAAGTGTTTTGTTTGCTGAGGGGATGGCTTCTGGGGCTGGGGACCGTGAGGAGGTTTGGAGAGGTAGGGAGTGAGGTGTTTTGGGGAGGATGGTTGGTGCAGGTGTCTTTGAAACAAGGATGGGGGTGGGGATTGACTCTCAGCAGCCACTTCTGTATGAAGTATATTCCCTCAAACACGCACAAATTATACCAAAGGTGGGAGTCCTCTCTCACTAACTGGCACTGCTCTGGTTTACCAATTGGTTGGGACTCCTCTTCTTTGTCCTGGTTAGAATTGAGACAATTGCAGCTCAGGTGGAAATAGGCCTTTCAAAGGCCATTATTGGATAGTGAACACAATTAGCAGCAGGGGCGGACAGGTCACACAACTTAATTCCAGGGGAAGCAGGAAGGCTGTGATGTTCTGGTACATCACCCCTAACCCCTCCCCAATATGTTGACTTATGGCCTTGAGTTTGATACCTTATTCGAAAGAATGTCCTCTCAGGACAGCAGCACTCCCTCAGCACTGCACTGGGGTGTCAGCCTAGATTATGTGGGGAAATCCCTGAACTTTCTCACTCGGAAATGAGAGCACTCCCAAACTCGGAGCGGTAACTTGCTCTGTGTTCCAAGCCGTGGAGTTACTGAAGAGTTAATAGCTCGCAGCAGTGAAGGGATTTCCATTCTCTTTGTGAGTGTGACTTCGGACTGGTGCTGTGAGCCCAAATAAATAAAGTAAGCAGCATGATGCCGACCTGCCAGAGTAATTGAGTGCTGTATATATGTCACATGGTCAAATTGGACCAGTGTCATTCAGTCTTCCTTTTGGACAAAGTGGCCACTTTGAAAAGAAGAAAAAAATCTCCTGCAAAGTAATGGCTTCACGCCGTCAAGATCAATTCTACATTTTCAGCAAATATTAAGTCTTACTTTGAACATAGTTTGCAATTATCGCATCAAAGAAAGTGCAAGGAATTGTAACATAACTTATTTGACACTAACATTATCGCACTTTGATTTAAAATTTATATATTGGAGGCAAAGTCACCATGTTTCTCATAAACCTATTAAGGGCACAGTTGGAGCTATGAGCTGATGGACACTAGAGGCTAATGATTTGGATACTTTAAAAAGCTCCTATTCATGCAGAAGCAAAACTGATGCTTACAGCTGTATAGTCATACTTCCAGACAGGCTAATTAGCAATTCATCGAACCCTGAAAAAATCCACTTCCTTTCCCACTTTTGTACTGTAATTAAAATGTGCACCATCTTCAGGGTATATTGCAGCCAGTTGCCAAGTCTTCTTCAGTAGCTGATTTACTATGTCTTAGCTGTGGAACAGCTGATAGCATTCAGAACTGGAGTCAATGTGGCTTCTAGAATAAGACTCTTTCTTTCTCTCCTGTCCCAGTCTCTGTCTGATTATCTTCTGATTATCAGAAGATATTGAGATCGTCGCTGGATTGTGATCGTGAACAGACTGGGAGGAAATTCAGTTGAGTTGAGCTGCACTTGGTGGATCTTTATGTTGGCTTTGGCATAACATCAATTCAGTGACCAGCCAATTAGAGCTATGGCCTCTACTAGTGCCTGCATCCCAGGCCAGGGGATCCACAATATAGACAGGGTGACTGTGAAGAAGGTGGAGGAAGGATCGCAGGCTGACCAGACCACCACCTTCATGAGAAGAGTCCTCTTTGATTGCTGTGGGTTCCAAACAGCAGATATTTTCTGGGGGCTACGTCAATGTGGTCTTCAGGAGCGTTATGCAATGTGAATGTCTCCTGAAGATGTTCGAGGAGAAAGGAGGTGATCATCCCCTCTCCATCCTGTCTGCAGCACCATTGTTCATTCTCCTGGCGCAGAGGAGCAAGGATGTTATAGTCTACTTGTACAATCTCCAACGTGCCACCAGCAAATGTCCTGACCTTGCTGGAAAGGGACAGATAGCACCGATGTAGTGGGCCCCTTCAGAATCTGGACTAGCAAGTGGCAGGTCAAGGTGACCCTGAAGGTAGATGCTGATGGGAACATCATCCACCCACTCTCCAGCTTTACAATCAGAGGGAACTGATGCTATCTGACATATGCAGGGCAGCCTAGAATGTGCCGAATCTGCAGGAGGTCAGGACACATGGCAGCAGACTTCAAAGTGACACTCTGTAGGAACTGCCAACAGGAGGGGTAACTCTTTGGTCTGCCTAAAACTTGTTGGTCTTCCAGAGCAAGGTGTTGACCCCAACAGAATGTTGCAGACTGGCAAATTCCAAGATCTAGGACTACGTGCTAAGGGATGCACTGAAGTTTAGGGCAGCTGCTGCCAAGGCGCAGTGGGGAAAGACCACTGTCTGAGGTCTTCCTGCCAAAGTTAAATGGTGGTTTGTTCAGTTATCAGACCCTCCCAATGCCTCAAATATAGCTAAATATGGTCTTGCACAAGTATGAAATGCCTTTGGTCTGTTTGTTGGATAGAGCTACTGTACAGAACCAAACTGCTTTAGTGACTATGTATATATTTAAAGATTTTTTAATGAATAAAGTATATTTTTGAAATTTAAAAAAAATTAACATTTGGGACAATGTACTGTGAGGCAGCTGCTGCCAAGGAGCAGTGGGGAAAGAACATTGACTGAGGTCTTTCTGCTGAGGTACAATGGGAGTCCGATCAGTTATTGGACTCTCCCGTTGCCTCAAATACATGTAAATAGTACTTTGCATAATTAAGAAATGCCTTTGGGTTTGTTATAATTGAACAGAAAGTCAAATCCCCAATGTTTGTTGTTATATATATGAAAGTAATTTATAGAACTGAACTTAAGTAACAGTGTATGTGTGTAAAGAATTTTTTATGAATAAAATATACTTTTGAATTTAAGAAAAAAGTTAGTATTCACACCTCTACATTAGGAAAGTTACAGGTTCAAATTTCATTAGGTCTTGAGGTTAACAAACTCAGTGGCTGATGGTGGAGTGCTACACTGTTGGAGGTGCAGTCTTGCAGTTGGAATGTAAAACCAAGGCCTTGTCTGTCCTTTCTGGGGAATATAAAAGATTATAGAACATTACTTTGAAGAAAATTTGTGGCGTTATTCTCAGTAAATGGCTATTGTTTAGAAGTTTGCTGTGCGTGTATTAGCTCCTACATTATAATAGTGACTATACTTCAAAAATATTTATTGCTTTAATTTTTTTCCAAATATCCTGTACCTGTGAAAGGCACTATTTAAATGCAAATCTTTAGTTTAGCAATAAAGGAGAGCAACAACATGACATTACAAGAAGAGAATGTACTGGAGAAACTCAACAAGTCTGTGCAGACAGAAACAGAATTCATGTTTCAAAATCAGTGCCTCTTCATTGGAATTGATTCCAAAAAAAGGAAACATATTGAACTTGAATCTTTAATGCTGTTTCTGTCTCCACAGTTGTTGCCAGATCTGGTAAAGTTTTCAAGTGCTATTTCAGATCTTCACCATCGCGATGTTTTATGTTTATAATCCTGGATAATTATCTCTCTTCCCAACACAGAGATACTGCAGTCAGTTGTGGCACCTTTAGTGCTGTAATATTTGTGATCAGTCAACACAATGGAGATTGGAGAATGAATTTCAGACCTCTATGGTACAGTACAAAGCACGTCAATAAGTAGATGATATATAAAGTGATAATTTACTGACAGACTAGTCACACAGCCACCATTTACCAGACTCTGAGGATGGAATGACCTGTACTATATTACAGATAGAGGAATTCTATACATTAGTAATGAAATGAAGGGGTTTATTGGAGGTCATGAGATTGTGACAATATTTGCAATGAGATAATGCAGTCACAGAGATGCAGCAGATTCAGATTAGAAACCAAGAGAGCAGCCACTAAATAATGTAGGACTGAATCCTAATCCCCAAACCTTCATGGTCCGCAGATCCAGGAGGACTGATCAATGAAGAGTTCTCGAAATGGTACCATATGATGCACTTATACAGTGTATTAAAGCTTTTGAGGCAGGAAGAGAAACAATTGCTATTGTTTATACATATGGCTGTACTTATGGACTGATCTAATGTGAAACAACGTACTGTAATGATACATGCTCAAAATTAATGGCAGCCAATTATGTTGCTGCTTAACTCTTCTCTGATAAAAGAATTTAAGAAATCTTGGAATCTCATAGATCCAAAGAGATAGAGTAACAATGTGATCAATATGTGTGAATTTTTTATTTTTCTACTGGATTGGGACATTGCTGGCAAGGCCAGAATTTGTTGTCCATCCTAATAACCCTTTAAACTGATTGACTGGCTAGGAGACTTCAGAGGGCGGTTAGGAATCACCCACATTTGTGTGGGTCTGGTGTCACATGTAGACCAGATCACATAAGGACAGCAGACTTGGTTTCCTAAAGGGCATGAATGAATGAGATGAATTTTAGTAACAATCTGTGTCAGTTTTATGTTCACCATTGCCGTGACTAGCTTTAAGTTCCAGATTTCATTCACTAAGTTTAAATTCCACCAGTTGCCATGTGGAATGAACCCTGTGTCCCTGGAGCAATAGCCTGAGTCTCTGGTTTGCTAATTCAGCAACTACTATGCTCCCAAACCAATGACGTACAGTGTGTACTGATGTATATAGTATCCTGATTTATATCGTATGATGTAAACTGATATATTTATCTGCTTTACAAATTTCGGGAGAAACCATCTCAAGGTGATCAAACAGTCCTCAAAGCAGGAGTAAGCAAATACATTTTTCAAGCTTTGCCTACACCTCTCTGTCACAATCCATATAAACTCCACTCCACAAAACCGTGTGACTTAAGAAAGTTTAACACCCACATAAAATACCTCATCAATTTCAGGAAATTGGTGTCAAAAATGCCTCTCTAATCACCATTCCCATATTGATTAGAGATCAGTTTGAATGTGGTAAGAATGGAGGAAAGGGTCAACTGTACCAATACAGTTGATATTTCTCTGTCATACCTATCCTTTCTAACAGGTGATCTCCATCCCAACCAGGAATAGGCTGAACTCTCGCTGGTAGGAATGCAGTAAAACAGTGTTCCACAAGAGGTAGGAGCCAATTCTAGAGATTTACCCTTCTCTTGGAAAAGAACGAGATCTTGAAACCCAAGGTGGACCTGACCTTACAAATTGACATTGTGTCTGCTTAGTCTCCCTTAACTTACTTAATTACAATAAACTTTCTACTCAAATATAGTCTTGTCCCTTCATTGTCTCCAGATTGTAATGTTTTTAGTCCACCTTGATAAATAAGCGTTAAACTGGAATTTAAGCTAATAATTATCCTCTGCAACATATGTAAACGTTTACAGCATATTCAACGATGTGAGGAGATCAAAACTGAGCACAATATTCCAAAGTGTAGCTTTATCAAGTTCTAGAAGAAGAATAAAACATTGTTTTATAGTCAATTGCCCTCTGGGTGAACCTATTTATTGTAGACATTGCAGTCCCTCAGGATTAAGGACAGTTTCTTTCCACTCTGGTCAACAGATCAATGTTGAATTGGCACATTCTCTCATGCAGTTGGGAATGGGGGCTTAAGGCATCTCTATATCCAAAGGTGAGTTAGCTTGATAGATGTAAGACCAAAGGATGGTGTAGGGGGTGGGGGCATGGGTTGACATGAGTTGGCACTAAGCTAGACATAGATTTAATAAAGGTTCATATTGGGATGTAGAGGGGCCTAAATTTTCATGGAGGTAATGAGTGCAGGATTGTAGGTTGTCACGGTGAGTATGCATGTTAATGCAAGGCATTAGGAATGGATTGGCATAGGTGGCACAATGGGAGATTGTGATACAGGGCTGAGCTTTGAGGCCAGATTGCATTAGTAATGGTGCATGGAAGCCAGAATTTGCACCCGTCATCTTCCATTCTCGTTCCAGATCACTTGACCTGACACCTACAGTGGCCACCCAACTCCTCAACCCCATATTAAAAGACAGGCTAATGAATCCTGACTCACAGAAGGTAATACAGGCCATGTACAAAGACACACATACACACGCAGACACATACACACACCACACACACACACAAAGTGTAAGTCTAGTGTTTCGATATACTTTCACGTCACAGTGCTTTCTGCGCGGAACATCCTTGGCTTGGAAGCCCTTTCATAAAAATATCTTTTTTATTAAATTCAACCATGCCCGCATGCAAACTCAGTGCTCATTTCAGTCCATCACAAAGCTGCTTCCATCATCATTGGACTTGCCAGCAGTCCCCTGCATTCCAGAAAATTATATCTACAGCGGATTCAATCCAGCATTTAAGAGGGATGGCAAATGTGACTAAAATGTGACAAATGCTTCTAGCAACCTCCTAACAGGCATTCAGTTCTATTGGGAGCTGCATCTGTGCATTTGGGTCACCAGGGTTAGGTCTCTAATTCCTTACAGCAGAGAAAGTTAAGGGAAGATTTAATAGCTGTGCTCTAAACTTTGAAGGGCTTTGATAGAGTGGCGAGGGAAAAACCATTTCTGCTGGCAGTAGGATTGACAACTAGAGGATTGACAACCAGAGGGTTGACAACCAGAGGATACAAATTTAAAGTAATTGGAAGAATCTCCAAGAAAAGGTTGAGAATTTTTTTTTAACTCGGGCAAATGTTATGATCTGGAATGCAATACCGGAAAGATATGGAATCAGATTCAGTAACAGCTTTAAGTAGGAAATCGGGTCTATTATAAAAGGAAACTTTGCATTGTAATGGGAAGGATCAAGGATATGAAACTAGTTTTAGTATCTCGTTCAGGGAGCCAGTGCAGATACAACTGCATAAACGGATGTGCAGTTCTAACATCGGGCTGTCCAGGCACCCCAGAATGGCCTACTTACAGGCAGTATTGCGGACAATGGCTGCTAGATGGTTACTTTGCAATTGTTGCAAAGAGCTGGGCTAGGGTTCAGTGATAGGGCAAGATGAGGGCACACTACTATTAACCTACAAACCTACTCCAGCAGCTAATGTAGCACAGCTTAATTGGAGTGTAAGCAATGGGGCTAAGTAGAAAGCTCCCTAATATGGCGACTATGGTGACAATTTTAGGAAACCTCATGGTTTTCATTAGTTAGTTTTCTTAGTCAATTTGGTGGGGCCTGAGATGGAATAAACGTGTTGATATCCTGCCAGATAACCTTTTGGGGTTCCTGTAAAGTGACCCTCATTGGTTCTGTAGCATTGTGCTGCAGGGAGATTGCCAGAAATTTTTGAAGGCAAAATAGCATGAAGCACCTGCCTTTAAAAGAGTCACTTCTAAGATTTAAAGAGAAAGTCTGTTTCAGAGCAAGTAGCAACAGAGGAGTGCAAATATTACACCTGAATAAATTGTTATCCTTTCTGAAGGCTATATGGGCTGATGGAAGAAATGACTTATAAAATCTATGAATGTCAAAGTAAATATGAATACTGTAATATAACCTGTGGGCTAGTGATGGAGTTTGACAGCAATTAAGCCCCTTTCTATGGTGGACGGCAAAGTGGTGTTGGTTTGGGTACCAGAGCGTTTAGCCTCCTTGGCACATCAGGGCATTGTACCATTGGATAATGTTGGAGTGCAGCTAACAGTGGACTTAGGGCAGTCTGAATATTATGTGGCACTAACCTGTGAGCAACTTGGGTAGAAGATGGCACACCATAAATGTAACCAAGATATAACGACCCAACAGTATAATTAATCAGGCAAATAGCTAAGTATGAAGCCATAATAATCAGTTAGCCTGTTCTCCTGCAACCTCATAGGTCACTTTTATCTGCTCAGGGGTATTTTTAAATCCAATTGGATATATGGTCCCACCATAATGCAACATGGTAGCTCAATGGTTTGCACTGCTGCCTCATGACACCAGGGACCCGGGTTCAATTCCAGCCTTGGGTGACTGTCTGTGTGGAGTTTGCATGTTCTCCCTGTATCCGTGTGGGTTTCCTCCCACAGTCTAAAGAAGTGCAGGTTAGATGGATTGGCCAGAGTTATGGGGATAGGGTGGGTCTGGGTGGGATACTTGTCAGAGGGTTTGATAGGCTAAGTGGCTGAGTCCCACACTCTCGGGGATTGTACGATAATTGAAAGCCCGGTGCACTCATATTTTCAAAGACCATTATGCATCAATTAATTGTAACCTTATGTTGGCATATGAGTCGTGACCACTTATACTGGGATGGGCTGCCAATTGTGAACATGCTCTGTTTAACTCACAGAATCGGAAGAAAACTTCTCTGTCCAGCCTAAGCTAAATTTACTGGCCCCCAATTATCTGCTCTGCATCACTACCCCTGGTAACCAGAAGAAAAAAGGAGCAGGAAGTGAATGGGCTAAGTGCTCTATTGCTTGCAACTGTGGCATAAAGAGATGTAAATTATAAGATATAATATAATGGAGTCAGAGATTTGGGAGCCAGTGTCAAGGATTCATGCGAATATGTAAGATAAGTTAAATAATTATTGAGAAGTAAGTTAGACCACATGACTACAAATGGTTCTCTCTGGCACCCTCATGTGAGAGAGGGTCGGTGTGGGCTTGTTGGGCCGAAGGGCCTGTTTCCACACTGTAATGTAATCTAATCTAATCTAAATTATAAGATATAATATAATGGAGTCAGAGATTTGGGAGCCAGTGTCAAGGATTCATGTGAATATGTAAGATAGGTTAAATAATTATTGAGAAGTAAGTTAGACCATATGACTACAAATGGTTCTCTCTGGCACCCTCATGTGAGAGATGGAGTTTTCCCTGTTTCGTGTTTACTATATTTAAATTAAAAGGCAATGTTTGACCTATATCAATAGGTTCTTGCAATATTTACCAACCTCAGCCCAGTCCCTACCAAAGTATAGCAACTTTTAAATAATCCATAGGTTGAAATTGTTCAATAATTTAAAAGGCAGGACTCTATTCCTTCCCCAAAAACAACAATTATATCCACATACCTTTTGGAAATTTTAGATCAGATTTAGATGCTTACCTCAAAACTAGGCTCAGATCTTAACCAACATGAGGAACCTATATCTGTGGATCATACAGCACTCTGGGGAACTGGTGGTGTAGTGATAATGTTACTTTACTGTAATCCTGAATGTTATCCTGAGGTGTGATGTCCTAATGTGTAAAACAGGGTAAACCTCTTGGCATGGTACTATTAGTAATGTATCTGGGGACATGGAGCTGGTAGAATTTAAATTCATAAATCTGGAATATAAAGTTAGTCACAGTAACTTTGAAAACTGTCATCAATTATAGTAAAAATTCATCTCGTTCACTAATGTGAAGGGTAGTTGCCACTCATATCCGGTCTGATCTGAGTGTGATATCAGAACAATGGCTCTTAACTACCCTCTGAAACTGCCTCACAATTCACTCAATTAAAAGGACAATTAGGGATGAGGCACAAATACCGACCTTGCTGGTGATGCTCACATCGCATGAAAGAATAAAAGGGAAAATTAAATCTCTGCAATCTAACTGTGGAAAGCATTGTGGTGTTGTATTCAAGTCAGGGAAGTGGCTGACTGTAAACCCAATATTCAGAATTAGACTGTGTGAAGAAAAGGCCTACTTCTGGCTGGTGACATATTTTAGTTTTTGATCACTGCTTCTACTTTGGCAAGACCCTTTGTTAACTAAATTGAGAATCAGCAGTGAATACATTAATCATTTTGAATTCATTGCCAAGGATAATACTGTTATTACATATATTACATTACAGAAACAGGCCCTTCAACCCAACAAGTCCACACCGACCCTTCGAAGAGTAACTCACCCAGATCCATTCCCATACCCTATATTTAAACCTGATTAATGCACCTAACATTATGGGGCAATTTAGATTGGCCAATTCACCTGATGATCACATCTTTAGATTGTGGGAGGAAACCAGAGCACCCAATGGAAACCCACGCAGACACGGGGAGAATGTGTAAACTCCACACAGACAGTTGCCCTGAGGCAAGAATCGAACCCGGATCCCTGGTGCTGTGAGGTAGCAGTGCTAACCACTGAGCCACTGTGCTGTCCCAACCACTCTGTCACCCCAAATGTTATGAAGTTGAAGGTGTGTACTGTACCTTTAAGAGAGAGAGAAAGCTGTTTTGTATTGAGTGTTTAGGCACCTATAATGTGACTGACTAGCAGTCTCAGAGTGTACTGGAAAAATTGAAAATATGTAATATTTGTCCATGGAACAAATACCTGAGATTTGGTCGCTACGTTGACAACCATTCCAATTTAACCAATCAATTTAAATTATGCTCCAGGAGACTAAAACCCAATCGATTTTGAATTGACTGCCAACATTGTAACAAGGAAACAATCTGATGTTTGGGGTATAAAGAAGCTGGCATTTTGAGAGTAAGCCAGAAAGAGACCAACTGCCATAGACAGAGTAACTGCCAGCAAAACACTCTCTATCAAAGGTACTTTTTTCACATGAAACATCTTTGCAGCAGAAGACTGAAGATGACCCAGGGAGATCTACAGCCAGAGGAAGTTAGACACTGGAGATGGCAGCTGCTGTCTGGTTTTGAAAGTAAATTGATATAATTTTAATATGGGTGGCTATTAGAATAGTATATCATTATAGAGTTGGAGGTAGACATCAAGAAATTAAGAGAAATGAGGCTTAGAGTAGTAAGTAGTTGTTGTTAAGCATTCACTTTTAGAGTTAAAGAATAAATTAATTTATTTTTCTTAAATCATGGAATTCGGGAAGTTCTCTGCCACTCATACTTTAACAAAAGCGAGGTGTGTCTGGTTTTGAAAGTAAATTGATATAATTTTAATATGGGTGGCTATTAGAATAGTATATCATTATAGAGTTGGAGGTAGACATCAAGAAATTAAGAGAAATGAGGCTTAGAGTTGTAAGTAATTGTTGTTAAGCATTCACTTTTAGAGTTAAAGAATAAATTAATTTATTTTCCTTAAATCGTGGAATTCGGGAAGTTCTCTGCCACTCATACTTTAACAAAAACGAGGTGAGCTTTTCTAGATGTTTGGTTTATTTAACAGAGGGGTTCACCACTGTGTTGTAACAACACACTTTGGCTACAATTCAGAGGATTTTGAGTGCCAGCTAGGCCAAATAGAGCTTGAATGCTCTATTATTGGTAGGATTGCCTCTAATGAGAGTATCACCATGTTACTTGATGGTCCTGAAGTATAACTACTGAATCTGCTGAATGTTGCACTTCTTATCTAATATTCAGTTTTCGTTGACTGCTGTAGAACTCAACATTAGGTTGATGTGCTGCCTGTCTTGTACTATTTACCTGAATGAATTACAACTCATTTATACATAGCTGTGGTCTTTAGAAGGAATGCAGATCACAGAGAAAAGACAAGAAATGTCATTCTTCTTTGCATGTTGACTCACCCGTCCCTAGATCAGGTTCAATTCCATTCAACTGTACTTTAGTTCTGACTGATGGGTTCAAAGGAGCAAGGTAGAGAGAAGGAGATTTTCATGTCAAGAAAACCAATTAGCATGAAAGAGGTGCTGTTGGCTATTGCTGCTATCTTAGGACTAAATAGATAGCTCCAAGCACAGGAGGCCATTTTAAAGTCAAATACTGCTTGGCTTAGTTGGTTGATTATAGAGTGAGCTGGGGATGAAACAATCAGTACTGCAGGATTGCTGCTGCTAATTACTGAGGCCCAATAACCTACTCATTAATCCCACCCTCTCCTCCTCCTCTCAGTATTTGTAGAGATCTGCAGAAGTCAAAGTCTGCTGCTTTTGGAATGCGAACTTCCAATTGTTTTTGGTCTGCTGTTTTCCATTTATTTGCTCCATTTTCTGTCAGTGACTGTACCAGCAGACCTGATGCAAAGTCTGTTGATTTAACATTGACCTTGCATGTTGAATTGTGCTTTTAAATGTGAACAATCCATATATGATCCCTCATTTCTCCCAGTACAACGGACATCCTAACTCTCCTATGAATGAAATTATCATTTTACGGTAATATATTTAATATAGTGGGGAATATTGGGATACATATGTCCAGCTGTCATATAAATGTTTCATTTCCAGATATGTTCATGTTGTCCACCTGAACTACATTGTTTCATAAATATTGAGAACTAATGAGTTATGAGAAGATTTGTAGCTCAGGGTGAGGTTCTGGATGTAGGTTTGCTCACTGATCTGGAAGGTTCATTTTCAAATGTTTCATCACCATAGCTGGGAATGCAATAGGTAGATGAAGGTGGGGGAGAAGGTGATAGGTCGGAGAGGAAGGCAGAGCAGATAGTTGGGAAAGACGATGGACAGGTCAAGAGGGCGGTGACGAGTTGGAGGCTTGGGACTAGGATAAGATGGGGGGGAGGGGAAATGAGGAAACATAGACCAGTTGAATCAAATGATACAATCATGCAGTTATAAAACAAAATCAGCAAAAGATTAACACCTATAAACACACCCAAATGCTGTAAAAATGTAAATAAATTAGTGGATGAGGAACAGCTATGGACATATAGGATTTTCAGAAACATTTAGCAAGGTTTGCACCTGATGAAGGGCTTATGCCCGAAACATCAAATCTCCTGCTTCTTGGATGCTGCCTGAGCTGTTGTGCTTTTCCAATGCCACACTTTTCAATCCTGATCTCCAGCATCTGCACTTTCTACAAGGTTTGCACCTGTAGCTTTTACAGAAAGCACAAAGACTAATTGATGAAAGAGCCATGTGTCGTGAAACGACGTTCAACAACAGCAGTTGATAAGTCATAGAATCCATAGCATAGAAGACGTCATGGCAGGCCATTCAGCTCATCGAGTCCAAACCAGCCCTCTGAAAAGCATTCCACCCAGACCAATCCCCCTACCTTCTCCCTGTAACCTTGCATTTCCCATGGCTAATCCACCTAGCCTACACATCCCTGGACATTATGGGCAATTTAGGATGGCCAATCCACCCAAGCTACACTTCTTTGGCCTGTGGGAGGAAACCAGAGCACCCAAGGAAACCCATGCAGACACAGGGAGAATGTGTAAACTCCATACAGTCACCTAAGGGTGGAACCAAACCTGGCACTGTGAGGCAGCGGTGCTGACCACTGTCCCGAAAAACATCTTCCTGAAGAACAAGCATCACTGGCTTAGCCAAAGGAATTTGTATTCAGCCATTTATAATATGCACAGACAGGAGAGAGGGGGAATCTTTTAGTTGAAGAATATTATGTAGTTCTCAACATGGATGTAGGTTTGCTCGCTGAACTGGAAGGTTCATTTTTAGATGTTTCAGCACCATACTAGGTAACATCTTCAGTGAGCCTCCGGAAGAAGCACTGCTGATGATTCCTGCTTTCTATTTATATGTTTGAGTTTCTTTGGGTTGGTGATGTCATTTCCTATGGTGATGTCATTTCCTGTGCTTTATCTCAGGGGGTAGTAAATGGGGTCCAAGTCAATGTGTTTGTTGATAGAGTTCCAATTGGAATGCCATGCTTCTAGGAATTCTCGTGCGAGTCTCTGTTTGGCTTGTCCTCGGATGGATGCGTTGTCCCAATTGAAGTGGTGTCCTTCTTTATCTCTATGTAAGGATGCGAGTGAGAGAGGGTCATGTCTTTTTGTGGCTAGTTGATTATCATGTATCCTGGTAGCTAGTTTTCTGCCTGTTTGTCCAATGTAGTGTTTGCTACGGTTCTTGCACAGTATTTTGTAAATGGGGTTAGTTTTCAATGTTGTCTGTATAGGGTCTTTCAAGTTCGTTAGCTGCTTTTTTAGTGTGCTGGTGGTTTGTGGGTTACCCATGATGCCAAGGGTCTGAACAGCCTGGCAGTCACTTCCGAGACGTCTTTGATGTAGGGGAGAGTGGCTAGGGTTTCTGGATGCGTTTTGTCTGCTTGTTTGGGTTTGTTGTTGAGAAATCGGCGGACTGTGTTCATTGGGTACCCATTCTTTTTGAATACACTGTATAGATTTTGAATACACTGTATACATAAACCCTAAAATAGCAGCTAATGAACTTGAAAGACCCTATAAAGACAACAAGCAAAACTAATGTCATTTACAAAATTTGTTGTCTATAGTAATCATTCTGAAAGTGTTAATATACGATGACATTGCAATGTGATGATATCACATAGTCTGTGGGCAGAAAAACCACTAATTTTGCTCAAGGTCCTGATGGAGATACATGTAAAATATCCATATCCTGATAGTTACAATTTGTTCTTAACTGGTTATTGTCAATTGTACCTATTGTTATTATGCAATAAACTATACCTTGTTATGTAAGACATGTATCTTCTCCAGTCAAGACTGCCTAGCAGTTTATCTTTTACATTGATAATTAGACAGGCCCTTAGACTAAGCATTGAAAAGAGGCTTGGATGTAGTGAACTTCCCAAGTACAAGCCTTTGGTAGCCAGCAGATACAACAGTATTAAGAGGAGGGCAACAGTAATGTCTTTCAGGTGAGATAATAAACCAATGCCAAGCCTACATTCTCTGGTGACATGAAAGATCTCATGGGTATGTCAGAAAAAGACCAAGGCAATTTCCTTTCGGTCCTGGTCAACATTATTTTCACTTTTTAGTATATTACACTGCAGCCAAAATCTAAAATTAATTATCTGGTCATTTATTGTATTGTGTCATGGAAATTAAATTGACTTGATTCAATTATTAGCAAGAGCAACCAAAAAGAGCTTTATTAATTTTTTTAACCTCTGTATTGCAGAGGGGCAATCTGCACTTGACAACAATGTCTTGTGCCAAGGGCCCTGAGCATAATTCATATACTTGTTTTATACTGTTTCTTATCTCAAGGACAAAGGCTGTGAAGATTTGAGTTGTTATTCTTTTCATTCCTTTGTTGTGGACATAATGTTCTTATATTTTTCTCTTGTTGAATGTTTACAAAGTTCCGCAGAGACAAGCTGTCCCTCGCCTGCAGACTTCAGCAAAGTGGCAGAAAGTTTTAAATTTAGTAAAGCATTTTCTTTCAGATTTCAGAGTAAATGTTAATTTTGTTAATGTTCCATTACATTTTCCCCCTTTTTGTCATTTTATGACAACCCGGACAACAAAAAATAGAGCCAGTACAAGTTGAACATTGTGTACCCAAGATTACCAGTAAGGCTACAACTTTGCGAAGTATTTGATTGGCTCTAAAATATTTTTGAAGAAGTCAGATGGTGGTGATTATGTGCAATTTGTTTTTCTCTTGTATTCAGTGCTTTGTGTTGTGGACTTATTTATCATGTCTCTTTCATGTTACCAAGAAATTGAGATCCATCACAATCCATAAAGAATTGAATTGTCTATTTTCCTTAGATTTTAATGAATGTTGCACGTTAATAACAATTTCAAGGATTTTTTTCAGTCTGACTTTATCATGGGCAGTCACCTATATTGTGGAAATGATGCTACTCATTACCATTACGTAAGAGTCAATTACAAAGATACTGAGAAACTTGCCCACTATTTTGGACAGTTCTTCTCCAGTGAGCTTCCTACTTGATAACAGTGATAACACTTCAGAAAAGTACTTAAGCAACATTTTTGTGTTTTGGAGACATTCTGAGGTCATGAAAGGTGATATGTAAACACAAATCTCCCTCCTTTCAGCAACTTGTTAATCCCCTGCTTCGGTGAAATCAGCCCGTCCACTTAATAATCTTTAGTAAAAATCTTTTTGATCCCACCCTGTCAAGAATATGTTGGCCAGCAGAATATAACTGCACTGGAGTGTCAACTTCCACCATTGGACTCAAGTCCTTGAGGGAAATTGGAACCCATGACCTTCTAACTCAAAAGGCAAGTGTGCAATGAGCTGACCCCAAGTGACACCATAATAAATCCATTTAACACAGAGATCAAAATGAGGAAGACTTAACTTATTGTTGTCCAACCAGACACCGGTTATAGTAGGCACTGCAATATGATTTATTTTTAGCGTTCTGGCACCTTCTGAACCCCTTTCAGAATTTAAATCAACTATATTAAACCAGCTCTGATAGAATCCAATCACTAGCATAATCGCATTTAGAGTTAATGAAGCACACGGTACAACATAATCACAGAAGAGTTTTGACAACATTAATTAGGATCAAGTTGAAGTTATAATTTCAGTGAGGTTGCTTGTTGATTTAGATACACTCCAATAAACAGCACAGATGCAGACAGGCTGAAACTTAACCGAATCATCCACTCAGATGATTTCTGTCCATAGAAACCTTTGATCTACTATAAAGCTCAATTCTTGAAAAAAATCTTCGAGAACCGTCTGGAGAAATGTTGGACGTGCACAATGTTTGCCTGAAGTAAGGCCTGGGAATTGATGTTTACCAGTGTGGGGCTGCTGTCTTTGGAATAGAGGAGAATTTGATGTCACCTAATTTCAGATCAGATCCTAGCAAATTGTTTGCCCTGGCAAAGTTTTCTAATTAACAGAGGCTGGGGATTAGGATTAAAACTCCTGTGAGTCAGCAAGAATGTTTTGTAACACCCAAAAGGTGATGGAATAATGGAATAAATTACCTAAACAAAATAGGAGTAGAGTAGAATGTATTTCACAAAGGGTATAAGAAAGTGAAATAAATGATAAGAGAAGGAGGCAGTGACAATGGATATCAGTCTATAAAACCATAAGGTACAGGTGGAAAAGTGGGCCATTCAGTCCATCAAGTCTGCTGCGCTATTCAGTGAGATCATGGCTGATCTGATAATCCTCAACACTGTTTTCCTGACTTTACCCAACAATCCTCGATTCCCTTACTGATTAAAAATCTGTCTGTCTGAGCCTTGAATATACTTAATCACCCAGCCTCAATAGCTCTGTGTGCTAAAGGATTTATCAACTTGACCCATGTCTAGAGAGGACAGAGATTGCAAGTTATGAAGTAAAACTGGGCAAGTAGAGCTCAGGTCTAGCAAAAGAAATAATGGTCTATCCTGGTGGTTTCTATCCATGTTCTTCATGACTTTTGCAAACTGTGGTCTCAAAGCCAGTTTCAATTGTAGAGATCAATTGCATACCCTTGTGGGTGTGTTGTGTGAGACGAACTTTCCTTGATGTCATTTTTCATGAAGATTGAGAATAACCTTGGTGAACTGGCACAAACAAGTGCCTATGCCACCGGCTCTGAGAGTCTGTTTGAAGGTTTGAAATTGCTCTGGAACATCTGCCCCAATTATCCCAACTTTCTGAATAAAAGTCATAGATTAGCTCAATTATTCTGATCAAATTCACACTGAGAAAGTAGCTTACTAGATATAAGTTGCAACAGCAGATGTGATGGCTATAGTTATGAGAATGAGAAGCAGATAACCAAACAGCCATTCAGCCCATTGGTCTCTGCTGGGACCTTTGTAAGATGTTGAAAGCCCACTTAAAAAGCAACTAAGTTACTCCAGACAACCCTCTGATTTGAACTTTCCATTGTGCTATCATGATATTACTAGCTCCAAAGAAAACTGGACATGATTGGCCCATACACAATTCCAGCCAAATTACACGAAGCTGTTGCAGTGCAAATATAGCACTGCATTTTGACTTCATCTCCATTACAGGCTGACATCATGCAGAGTAATTCTAACTGCAACATTTAGGTTATATTTGTTTGCTCTTCACTGAACACATTTCCAATCTGCTTTTCATTGAAGCTCCCTGAAATCAGATTCCTCTTCAGTCTGCTGAGCCCTTCAGAGAAGTGTGACTTTACAGTTGAAATGTGTTCGTGTTCTGCTTAATTTTATTTGCCAGACCCTCAACTCTGAATCTTCAATCTGCAAGATGAGTTCCTTGAATTGAAGTAACTTGTGACAGTAGAAATTGTAACAAATGCTTCTCACTGCTTCTTTCTACAGTCGTATATGTTGACGACTTTCCAGGAAGAACTCTGAAGGTTATATTGAGTCAGTTCCCAGGGTCTTCTCAGGTCACTAGTGACACTGCCTTTCTGTACCCTGGTTGTGACATATATTTTGCTGGTCTCCATTTTCTGATCCACTACCTAACTAACTTGTTAAGATCAGGACATTGGTTAGGCCACTGTTGGAATATTGCATGCAATTCTGGTCCCCTTCCTATCGGAAAGATTTTAAGAAACTTTAAAGGGTTCAGAAAAGATTTACAAGGATGTTACCAGGGTTGGAGGATTTGAGCTACAGGGAGAGGTTGAACAGGCTGGGGCTGTTTTCCCTGGAGCTTTGGAAGCTGAGGGGTGACCTTGCAAATGTTGAATGAATAGGAAGGGTTTGGAGGGATATGGGCTGGGTGCTGGCAGGTGGGACTAGATTGGGTTGGGATATCTGGTCGGCATGGACGGGTTGGACTGAAGGATCTGTTTCCATGCTGTACATCTCTATGACTCTATGACTCTATCTCCCTCATTCACCTTGTCCAGTCTTCATGCACTTTGAAGGGGAGATGCCACCACAACACATCGTTGAAACGAACAGACACCTCACTTAGTTTTGCACGACTGTTAGGTTGAGATCTCAGGTATGGCCACTGCTATGCAGAGCTGTGTAACGTGGAGGCAGTAGTAAGAGCTAGAATGTTGTGGGACACCAGTTTGATATGTATGCTGGTGTGTATGACCAGCCATTTGAGGCAGTAAGGAGAGATAGAGAACTGTGGGACACCAGTTCCGCCATTATCCCTCCCCTTTACATGTGGGTGTGCAGCTTAACAAGGGACCAATTGTACTGACCCACAGAAACATCTCCTATCTACTTCAAACAAATGTGGAAAGGAAATATTACAGTCCACTCCTGCAGTGCTTTAGAACAGAAAGACTGACCTGCAGTTCTGAGCTTCAACGCATTTATATTAATGCTTCTGATTTGCATTTTCATGTCTGTCATGTTTGAGTTGTGAGAACAGAAATTAAGAAAGGTGCTATTGTCAATGGGCATCCTCTAAATTAGTAGAAGCAATTTGACAGGAAAGACTTACATTTTTATAGTTCCTTACGTGTCCACAGGATGCTCCAAAGCATTTTGCAACCAACTCCACAACCACCTGATGAAGGAGCAGCGCTCTGAAAGCTAGTGTTTCCAAATAAACCTGTTGGACTATAACCTGCTGTTGTGTGATTTTTAACCTTATACACCCCAGTCCAACTGCAGCACCTCCAAATGTAGCCACTTTAGTAATCCAGAAGGTGCACAGCAAGATTCCATAGCAATGTGGTAGGGACTAGAGCATTTGTTTTAATGATACTTGTTGCAGAATAAATGTTGGCCAGACCACAAGGTGATGTTCTTGGACTTTGAAAGACATGGTGGGATCTGTTAGCTTTATCTGCAAGGACAGCTTAGAGTTTTGCCTCTGACAGTGCAGCATCCCTCCAGTATTTGCACTGAAGTACCAGCCCAGATTATCAACACAAGTCTTAGAAAGATTATTTGAACCAATAGCATTCTGATTCAGATGGAATGTGTCATCACTGAGCCATGGCTGACTTCCGACACCTATCTGGAATTTACAAAGAATGTGACTTTCCACATGGTCTTTGTGACTCTCTGATACACAGCTATACAGATCACACAGGCAAAAGGTTAGCAATGCCAGTTTCAGTTTTGCTGTAGCTATTGTCTCAAATACAGGGGTACTGGTTACTCTAATAAATGATCTGCATTCTGGAATCTGCCCATGCCATATTTCCAATCATTTCATACAGAAATTGAACAATGGAACAAAAAGATTTTCTTTTGATTTAATGGGATATAATATCTAAAGCTTGTGAGCTTTTGCAACCATTTTAAAGTTGATCAAAGAAAAATGCAGTGTAAAGATGTCAAATAGGAATCATTAAAAGACTTGGATTCTCTGACAGTGAGTGAGTGCACGCACATACACAAACGCACAGATATAGAAGGGCACACATGTGCATGCGCGTACACACACGCATACACACAGATATACACACACATCAAGACACACAAACCCGCAACACAAATGCATACACACAGACAAACAAATATACACACACCCACAAACACACACTCACATATTCACACATATTACACAAGCACAAACACACTGACTGAAATAACTACACAGAGCCTGTATCCCGTCACCAAGTCACTCTTTATTTGCACATGGAGAGTTCTTGACACTGGTCTGACTTCCATAGAATAAATAAATAAAGGCATTTATTTACATTAATTGTAAGTCCTATGATTCTACCCCTCTAGGTACCTGATGAAGGAGCAGTGCTCCGAAAGCTTGTACTTTTAAATAAACCTATTGGACTATAACCTGGTGTTGTGTGATCTTTAACTTTGTCCACCCCAGTCCAACACCAACAGCTCCACATCATGCCTAAGAACATGAGGACTTTTCCTCAACCACCTTTGCCAGTGAGATTATCAATCTCTATACACATTGGGGAGTACCTATGTGAATAGAATCATCCTTACGACAATAAATGTTATTATTTGTTTACCTAGCTGTGACGACATAATGAATTCCTTAACATCCTTACATTACATTAAGTGTTTAATTCGCTGAGGCACTGTATAAATCAAAATCTTTCTTTTCTGCTTTAGATTTTGGACATCCTGGCTAATGGGGCTGGAATTTTACAATAACCACTTCTAATTTGTTTGAAATCAACTTTGCCTTATAACATCCTCCAAATGGACTAATCTGGGTTGTGTAGACATTTGGAAATACTTTGTTTTTAAATTTATTAAGATCCACTTTGTTTTAAAATGTATGTATGAATGAAAATAAATCAATCCCAAAACCATTCAGCTGTTTAAAATAAAATCCCAAAAACTGGCATTCGGATGTTCCAGCATCAGTGTAAGGTGTCCTGAGAGGCAGGAACGGAGTCACATTTCTTTTGAGGTAACCTACATTGACTACTTTCCTGTGCTGAGGAGGGAAACCAAAGGGTGAGTGACAAACCTCTTTATAAAATCAGGCAATGAGCCATGTGCTGTGCTGCCTTCTATGCAAAAAAGTTGTGGAACCTGAATTTGGAGGAAAAGAAGTGGGAAAACAACTACTTGCATTTGCATAGCACTGTTCACATAGTCACACATCTCACCCTGTATCATGAGAAGACTATCGGACAGAATTTGGTGTCAGGTCAAATTGGGAGGTTTCAGGAAAGGTGATCAAAAAACCTGACCAGAGCAAAGGTTTTAAGTGGAGTCTCAACGGGTGAGATTTGGGTAATTCAACACTTTTGAAAGAATTAATTCTGGGAGGTGAGTGTTGCTGCCGAGGTCAGCAGTTACTGCCCAGAGGGCACTGAGTCACTCACATTGGTGTGGGTCTGGAGTCACATGTAGGCCAGGGTGACACGGTGGCTCAGTGGTTAGCACTGCTGTCCCACAGTACCAGGGACCAGGCTCGATTCTAGCCTCGGGCGACTGTCTGTGTGGAGTTTGCACGTTCTCCCCGTGTCTGCATGGGTCCCCTCCGGTTTCCTCACACAATCCAAAGACTTGCAGGTTAGGTGAATTGGCTATGCTAAATTGCCCAGAGTGTTCAGAAATGTGTAGGTCAAGTGCATTAATCAGGGATAAATGTAGAGAAGTAGGGAAATGGGTCTGGGTGGGTTAGTCTTCAAAGGGTCAGTGTGGACTTGTTGGGCTGAAGGGCCTGTTTTCACACTGTATGGATTCTATGATTCTAGATCCAGTAAGGATAGCGCTCCACTTCGCTAAGGGCATTACTGAACCAAGTGGGATTTTCCCAACAATGATTTCATGGTCATCATTAGACTCTTAAGTTGAGAACTTTTGTTTTGTTATTGAAGTTGAAGTTGCCATCTGCCTGTCAGAGAACCTGTATTATAAGAAGGAGTAGGGTGAGATCTGTTTGTGCGTGTTCCTGAACAGTGCAAACACACCCAACTGAGGGAGTCTGATACTGGAATAGATACTTAGACAGATGCCAGTGTGTGAGTCCTCAGGTAAGATCATAATACTGAAGGGAAACTAATGACAAATAAAGCTCCATCAACTCCTCACACCATCCCAACAATATCCCATCATTCATGAGAAGAAGGGTGCTCAAAATTTGCAAAAATTGATGATGGTATGGGCAGAAGGGGGTGGATGGGAATTATACTACATACAGCAGCTCCATGTATCTGCAACTTAAGGACATGGGGATGAAACGTGTGCAGGTTGCAGATTCCAAGATCATAGAGCTGTATCCCACAGGAAAATAAAAGGCACCAAGAGTCGATTATTCTAACTGTCACATTCATGGAAAGCAATGCAAAGATCAAGGCTGTAAACACCTTGCACATGGCAAAATGAGGAAGGGGAAGCCAGATATGGAGTAATGCACATAGAGGTAGGTCCTTTACATAGTATGTGAGAATTCCAATAGGACCTCAATAAAGTAGGAGAAAGTGAGGTCTGCAGATGCTGGAGATCAAAGTTGAAACTTTATTGCTGGAACAGCACAGCAGGTCAGGCAGCATCCAGGGAACAGGAGATTCGACGTTTCGGGCACAGGCCCTTCTTCAGGAATGAGCAGAGAGTGTTCAGCAGGAGAAGATAAAAGGTAGGGAGGAGGGACTTGGAGGAGGGGCGTTGGAAATGTGATAGGTGGAAAGAGGTCAAGGTGGGGGTGATAGGTCGGAGTAGGATGGAGGCGGAGAGGTCAAGAAGAAGACTGCAGGTCAGGAAGGCGGTGCCGGGCTGGAAGGATCCGGCTGAGACAAGGTGGGGGGAGGGGGGATGAAGAAACTGGTGACGTCCAAGTTCATCCCCTGCGGTTGGAGGGTTCCCAGTCGGAAGATAAGACGCTCCTCCTCCGACCGTCGGGTTGTTGTGGTTTGGCGGTGGATGAGTCCAATGACCTGCATATCCTCGGTGGAGTGGGAGGGGGAGTTGAAATGCTGTGCTACAGGGTGGTTGGGTTGGTTCGTCCGGGTGGCCCAGAGGTGCTCTCTGAATCGCTCCGCAAGTAGGCGGCCTGTCTCCCCAATATAGACGAGGCCACACCGGCTGCAGCGGATGCAGTAGATGATGTGGGTGGAGGTGCAGGTGAATCTGTGGCGGATATGGAAGTTAACCTCAATAAAGTAGCTTGATCATGTCAAGATCACACCTGAAAAACAAACATCTCATTCCTGACATTTCTTCCCAGGTCAATACTTCCTTGCTCGAAGTTTGACTGACATAGTTCAGCCACTGTGCTTGCATTGCTGAGCTAACTAGGAGGAGAAGAAATGGCTTGTGAAACACAACCAGAGACACAAGGTTTAGGAGCTTAGGCTATGGATGAACAAACAGTGTTTAAAGAGGGGAACCAGGGGCTGCAATGTCATTGAGTGGTGTACCGAGGGAGAGTGCGTTGCTGCTATCATCATCTCAGTCCTCCCACCTGGTTCAGGCTGCTGTCTCCACACTGGGTCTTGAATGTTGCTCCCTACATTTCTGAAGGTTACCACAGGAATGGACATTTCTATCCAGCTTTTGCAATCTCTCAGAGCAGCTTCTGCTGTGATCCAACATTGGTACAAGATACTTTTCTCAGCTGCTCTGATTAAGGTATAAACTAATGCCTAATCCAGTGACCTGGGTCTGAATCTCAATTTCTAACTCAGAGTAGGCGACATGTTTTGTAGGTGCCTTCCTATGACTTTTTGTGCCTGATTTCCAATGCAGGGTCCATGGAGGCAGTTGGGGGTTGTGGCATGGTAGGGACTGCATGGTTAGGGTGGCATTTGGACTCTAGTGAGGAGAGTAAGATGGTTTGGGAAGTTGTTGCACCAGGAGTTGGGGGGAGGGAGAAGGGGGGAACAGTCAGTTGTTGACCTATTCAGAGGTTAGAACTGAGTTTAATCTTTCTAATCTTTCCTGGAGACTGTTTCAGAAGTAATGACTCCAGGTCATTACTTCTTGGAAGTTTAAATTTCCTGAACAATCCTATCAGGACTTCCCAAGTGTTCCAAAGCACATCTTTTGGGTACAACTAGTCTCCAACGACCTGGAGTCTAGAAGACTTGGGCCTATGCATGAATTCAATTGTCTCTGAACATGCCCACAATGTTCAAGTCTTTTATTCCCTCAACTGCTCCTGAAAACTAGATGTTTCTTTATTCAGGACTAAAATGAACAATTGTTACAGAAATGAATATTGAATATTGAGTAGTCTAAGCATCAGGAAGACATCCAAAAATAATGTCAATAAAAACTTAGCATCAGGAGTTTTTCTGAATAGAAGGTTTCCCAACTGCATATGAACAATGAATGGAGATGAAAGCTGTGTTTTAATTAAGACATATAGTGAAATTCATTGGAATGAATAACGTGGCACAAAATTCTTTGAAAAATGCCAGAACAAGCAAAATGATTTGTAATTCACTGAGACTAATTCTGAAGAATTGTTAAAATGTTTGCACTGGTTTGAGCAGGAACAGTGATTAAAGACGCAGCATGTCTCAATGTGCAGTGTTACATTGTGCTGAGCGTTGGTCAACTTAAATGAGCCTTTTTTCAAAAAGGAAGTGATGAGAGAATACTTGAGTTGCAACAGAACAATTTATAATAATATAAACACAGTTTATTACCGATGGTTTAAAGCTTCAGGATATGCTCGTCTGACAGTACTACATGATCAGTTTGCTCATTGCCTGGACTGTGCAGATTACAATGTCCTCAGCCATGTCCCAAAAGACATTAGGGATGGGCAATAAATGCCAACCACATCGATAATACCCACATCCCAAGAATTAACATGCACAGAAACATACATACCAAAAACACACAGAAAAATTTTTCCTCTGAGTTTCCCACATTTTGTTTTACCTTGGGATCAGCCCAGACTAACTGGATAGAATCCCTCTTTGCTGAAAGAATTGAAATGATTTCAGTTTGCTTATCAGCAGGCAAGAGTACCCAGTGTAATACTTATCCCCATTTATTAGAGGGGTTGTGACCATTTGCATTACGATTTGGTTTCTGGGCAGATGCATTCCTAAGATAAAGCACAATGTCACTTTAGAATCACTGCTCCATATTTGAGACAATAAAGAAAGAAAGATGATTGCAGAAGTATCAAATTAGGAGAGAAATTCCAAAGAGACCTCAACAATTTGCAATTTTAAACCCTGTTGATAGAGATGATTGGCAAATTCTACAAGAGAAGGCTGTAGGGGCTCAAACCATGCTAACTGTATTAAGGGTTATAGAAAGGTTCTGCAGAAAGGTAGGCAATGTTTAAAAATATCCAAACATAAAGAAAAACAGAAAAACAAGGTGAATCAATTGGCAAGTGCTCACTTAATTCTGTTTAATTTGGATGGAAAGAAACCTGGACACTGTACAAGCAAACTGAACTGTACTGAAACTCAATACATAAAGAGCCAGTTAGGAACATCAATAATTGAAGGCAAAGTATAATAGTACCTTTTTATTTTTGATCACAACAATTTTGGCTGAACCTATTGACACTACACTGTGGCTGAAGACAATGACAACTGACAACCCATCTGGTTCACTAATGTCCTTCAGGGAAGGAAACTGGCATCCTTACCTGGTCTGGCCTGCATGTGACTCCAGACCTACAGCAATGTAGCTGACTCTTAACAGTCCTCTGGGCAATTAGGGATGGGAAATAAATGCTGGTCTAGCCAGTGACACCCTCATCCAATGAATGAATAGAAAAGATTTAGGTAGCACCACATAATTGGGGTGGAACGCTGGCTCAGTGGTTAGCACTGCTGCTTCACAGCACCAGGGACCCAGGTTTGATTCCAGCCTTGGGTGACAATAGACAATAGGTGCAGGAGTAGGCCATTCTGCCCTTCGAGCCTGCACCACCATTCATTATGATCATGGCTGATCATCCTCAATCAGTATCCTGTTCCTGCCTTATCTCCATAACCCTTGATTCCACTATCCTTGAGAGCTCTATCCAACTCTTTCTTAAATGAATCCAGAGACTAGGCCTCCACTGCCCTCTGGGGCAGAGCATTCCACAGAGCCACCACTCTCTGGGTGAAGAAGTTTCTCCCCATCTCTGTCCTAAATGGTCTACCCCGTATTTTTAAGCTGTGTCCTCTGTTTCGGCACTCACCCCGCAGCGGAAACATGTTGCCTGCCGCCAGAGTGTCCAATCCTTTGATCATCTTATATGTCCCAACCAGATCCCCTCTCAGTCTTCTAAACTCAAGGGTACACAAGCCCAGTCGCTCCAGTCTTTCAGTGTAAGGTAATCCCGCCATTCCAAGAATTGACCTTGTGAACCTACGCTGCACTCCCTCAATAGCCAGAATGTCTTTCCTCAAATTTGGAGACCAGAACTGCACACAGTACTCCAGGTGTGGTCACACCAGGGCCCTGTACAGCCGCAGAAGGACCTCTTTGCT